>NC_142103.1:89935911-90257957 GCF_054644295.1 Miniopterus natalensis | reverse complement strand
TGTGTGATGCCTCAATTTTAGTGAAACCCTACGCTTCTTTCACAACATATTTAAAATGTAAATAAAGTAGTATTTATCACAAAGTGATGACTAAATCAGATAAAGAGTGTAAACATAGAATAGTATATATTTGGTAAACATAAAATTTTGGCTGTTTAATTATTAAGGATAATTTTCAATACATATTTGTCAAATTAATTAATGAATGACAATAAACATCACATTATTGTGGTGTTTTTCATGTCTATCTCTTTTACTGAATTTGTGACCCAGTTGTGAAAACTTTGAGGTGTAGTTAAAAAACCTCTATCAAGATTTAATATATGCAAATCCTGAATTACTGTTTCCTTTAATACTAATACTATCATTTTTATAGCATTTATATTTTAATATACTTTCCCATTAACTTTTTTCATCCTTAGAGCAATTCCTGTGAGGACAGGTGTTATTTCCATTGTTTTATAAATGAAGAGACTAATACACAGAAGGATTAAGAGACTTGATCTGTGCCATTTAACTTGTAAATGGCAGGCCCAGTTGTGGAACTTAGGTATATTTACTACTGTACTTTCTGCGTCTCCTCCCTAAATGTTGGTTAATTTAAAATCGGAGAACGATCAGCTCCTTTATGGAGTATAATATGGATATAGAATATTTATATGAAGAGGAGTAGAGGGAGATGGAAATGGAGGTGCTAGTTATAAGTGTTTGTATAGATATAATGGTAGGTGAACAAGCACACATGGGACATGCATAAACATTTTAAATGGATGTAAAGTGTAACTTAAATGTTTTCTGTATCATGTCAAAGTTTGTTTTATTTAGAGATATTTAATCATAAATGTCAACTTAATTTGCAATCAAGAAAATTAAGTTTCCACCCTTCAAATTATTAAGATGAGCTCTTTTGTCATCTGGGCGATGCTCACCTCTTCGGATTCATGCCCTGCCGTTTCCTCCCCTTTCCAAACATGCAGTATGATTTAGTCGTGTAGAATTATTGTGCTTAGTATTTGTTTCATACCTCTACTTCTTTTCTTGTGATATCCACTCTGACAGCAGTCTATCTCCCTTTCTGTCAGCTGAGGATTGTCCTGGGGAATGCTGCATGATCTTTGAAGACAGCAAATGGGTTGTCCTTCTGTGGAGCCTTTTTTGAGCTCTCTCGATTGAACACTCCCTGGGTCTCATAATACTTTAGTTGTCCTAGCACATTAAATGACATTGATATAAGTCATCTTGGCACAAATGTGAGATTAATAAATATTTGAAATGAGCTCAAAAGATCAGGCTACAATATTTTTGTTTTGGAATTTATTGAAGGAAAGTTGAAAGACAACAAAGAAAAACTGAGCATCTTTCTAATTGATTGTCTTCTTTTAACTCCAAGCGTTTATTCTATGAACAAATGTTCACAATCACCTCCTAAGTACCTTCTTGTGAGCAGGGATTCGGCAATAAACAGAATATATAGCAATCTTACTCTCATGGAGACCATAGTCCAATGTAAAGAGACATATAATAAATAAAATAAATATGTATATTCTACATGGTGATAAATACATTGGTGAAAGGTAAAGCAAGAAGGTGGGATATTGACTCCTGGGAGGGGCTTGCAGTTTTAAGTAGGATGGACATGGAAGATTTCTCTGAGTAGGTGGCATTCCAGAAAGGAGGGGGATAAGTGATCAAGGCATGAGGAAGTCTCAGGGAAGAGCATCCCAGGTAAAGGTAACAGCAGTGCCGAGGTCATGAGTAGTGAAGGTGCCTAATGCGTTCAAGGAAAAGCTAGGAGATTTGAGTGTCTGAGGAACTTGAAGGGTGGAAGAAGAATAGGAAGATAAGTTTGTTTTGTTTTTGTTTTGTTTTTAAGTTTCTTTATCTTTATTGTTGAAAATATTACAGATGTCCCCTTCTTATCCCCATTGATCCCCTGCATCCCTCATCCATCCCACCCCCAGGCCTTCCCCAGACCAATGTCTGTGTCCCTGGGTTATGCTTAAAAGCATATAAGTTCTTTGATTAATGTCTCCCTTCCCCCCCTCCCCTCCTTCCCTCTGAGATCCCTCAGTCTGTTCCATGCTTCTATGTCTCTGGATCCACTTTGTTCATCAGTTTATTTTGTTTATTACATTTCACATATAAGTGAGATCATGTGATTCTTGTCTTTCTCTGACTGGCTTATTTCACTTAGCATAATACTTCCTAGTTCCCTCCATGCTGTGCCAAAAGAGAAAAGATCCTTCTTCTTTACAGCTGTGTAGTATTCAATGGTGTGAATGTCCCACAGCTTTTTGTCCACTAATCTCCTGATGGGCACTTGGGCTGTTTCCAGATCTTAGCTATTGTAAATTGAGCTGCTATGAACATAGGGGTGCATAAGTTCTTTGTGATTGGTGTTTCAGGTTCCTTAGGATATATTCCTAGAAGTGGGATCACTAGGTCAAATGGGAAGATAAGTTAAAAATTGGGTAAGAGCTTGTAGGTTAAAAGAGTATTAGTTCATAGGGTATAAACTTGGAAGTGAGTTGAAGTCTTTGAAAATGTCATAATGTCACCTGACTTAATATTTTTAAAGGATAATGTTGGCTTCTATATATATATATATAGAATAAACTGAGGGAGGGTGTTATGTAAGGTTGAGGTGAGGGACTGGGGGCAGAAAAGGGACATTAGCTACAAATCCATTAAATAATTAAGGCAAGAAATGTTGATGGCTTGGCCCAGGATGGTAGCAGTGGAGGTGGAGAGAAGTGATTGGAATGCGAATATATTTTGAAGGTAGAGAGGACAGAGGTTGCTGAGGAGTGAAATGGATGGTGTGAAAGATGAAAAAGCGTTAAGGAACAATCCAGGATGCTTGGCTTGAGCATTTGGGCAGATAGACTTGTCATTTACTGAGACTGGAAATACTGCAGGAGGAACAGGTATGAGGGAAGGGAGCATTGGCAAAATTACTATGGAAAGGACTAGATAGTAAATATTTTCAGTTTCACTAGCCAAAAGGACTCTTGCAATTACACAACTTGGCTCTTTTAGCAGAAAGCAGCCATAGGTAAAAGGTAAAGAAAATGAGCACATTGGTGTTTCAGTAAAGCATTACTTACCAAAAGAAGGATCAGACTTGATTTGTCCCACAGGCCGCAGCTTGCAGATCTCTATTCAAGTACCCAGATAAATAAACTGTTTCAAAGAAGAAGGAGTTATTGATTGTATCAAATGCAGCTGATTTGTCAAAGAAATGAGAGCTAAGGTTTGACCATTAGATTGAACAACTTCGTAGCTTTTAGTGATCTTGATAAAAGCAGTTTCAGGGAATGTTGGGAGTGAAAGCATAATTGAAATAAATATTTGGGTCAAGGGAGAACTGAGAAGAATTGGAGGTAATAGCAACTGCTAAATTTTTTTTTTTAGAGTATCACCTTTGGGGAACTAAGAAATGGAGCTTTGATTTTGGGTGGGAAATGGGGTAAAAATGGGTTGTTTTTAAGCTGGGAAAATAGTAGCATGGGAATGATCCAGAAGTGAGGGAGAAATTGGTGATGCAGGAGAGAGTGGGGCTAGTGGCTGGAGCCATGTCCTTGTGTAGGTGAGGGTGGGTGGAATCTAGAACACACGAGATGAGGCCTGTAATATGAACATCCACCAGCACGCAGGGAGATGCAGTGACAGGAGGCTGGGGAGCAATTCTTTACTGGGTGATTGAATTTTCTCAGAAAACTGAGAAGCAGTATCATCAACTGTGAATGGGGAAGGAGATCTTGGAGGTTTGAAGAATAGAGCCAAATAGTCACCAGGACGGGGGATTCTCAAACTTTGCTTCACATTAGAATTGCCTCAGGGATCATTTAAAAATTCCAATGCCTAGACTGCAGCCATGACCAACGAACTCAGAATCTTGGGGTGATGGCTGGTTTTAGCACTTTAAAAATTTGTCTCCCAATGCAGGTAACTTTGAGAACAACTGATCTAAAGTACAGGAGAAGGTATCAACTAAGAAACGTAGTAAGACTGCTGGGCCATGCTAAGAGCCAACTTGAAGTTAGTGACCATTAATTTAAAATGAAACTAGTCAGAATGATGTTGTGATTTTTTTTTTCCCCCTAGAAGATTCAGCAACATGAGAGTGAGTGAGGAATGAATGGACAGTTGGCTGTAGTGGGGGTTGAGATTTATCGAATGAGGCCCAGAAGTGAGAGGGGGCAAAGAAATATGAGGGCATATGGGTGAAAGTGTTTATAATGATAAACTATGGATTTTATACTTGATAAGAAGAAAAGTGAGGACATGAAGGGTTTGATGAATGGTGAAAAACCAGTAGAATGAATGAATTGCAGGGCATGGTGATATCAAGGAATTGTTTGAAGAAGGGTGCTAGATAGGGTCGGCTGGTAACTTAGGAGGTGGAGGGTAGAAAGTGTGATGCTTAAAGCTTGATTTTATGACAAAATCTAGAAAATAACCATCGGACCAAGTGGCCAATGCAGAGTGGAGAACAAGATCTCTGGAATCAAGGAGTTCAATGAATTATTAGGCCAATATGGTGAGAAAATTGTTTTCAATGGATATTAAAATCCTATAAATTATGATGACTCATATGTTGAAGAGAGTAACAGTGAGGCAGCAGCTAAAATCTTTGGGAATGAAGGGGCCTCCTGAACTCATCTGGGCAGCTTCTTAGTCTACTTTCACAGAGACTGTTTCGTCTTTAGATGTTTTAAACAATGCAAGACTATGGATTTTCTTGTACTTTATTCAAGACATTTTCAAGTGTAGCCAGGTATTAGCAGTTTCCTTTTTGCCCTGTTTTATACTGGCTGTTAGTAATTCACTAGTTTGTAAGGCTAATTGTGTCATCATTGCTTTCTACACTTAAAGATAGAATATGCATTCACTATTTAGGTAGTGGCAATTTTTCTTCTTGAAGGAATATACCTCTTAGCTACAAGATTGGTCCAGCAATAGTAATAAAATTACTCCATGGAGAATATATTTTGTTTCTCTTGCTCTCACTTTTAACATTAGCCTTAATCTGAAAGCAAAATCAGCAATCCTAAAGCAAGAAGAAAATAATTATATTTCTGATAACGGAAAGTCAGAAAAATTACCAGCACGCCGAATATATATTCCTATCTCCTGGGTAACAGGTTTGCTTAGTGGTGCTTGTTTTTGTTTTTCCCTTGGTTATGGGAACATGTTATGGGGAAAATGCAGCATGTTGATAAGAAAAAAGCCTATTAAATATTTTACAAGTTAACAATACTGTACCTTAAGCCCTCAATCTACCACATCAAATGGTAAATGATTGCCAATGATAGAGTTCTGTGTTCCAAGTTCAACAGTGCTGATTGATGGGTATTTTCAGATCATTCCTGAAATTATAGTGCATTTAAACAATGTGAATTCTTGAGGTATGAAGTACAAATGTTCATCTTTCTACATCTGAGATAGCAGACAGAGCCTTTGAGCTAAGTAAGACTCAGTGTGATTTACAACCTCACTCCACATCAATCACTAAACATGCAAATTGCCTTGACTCCCATGAGAGCCACGGCTGATTCATTGAGACAGAATGGCTCTCTGTCACTGGGAGGGAGTTCTCTTCTCCTTTCTCCAATCCTTTACACAGGCTATTCTCTGCGAATAGACCAATTTCTCTGCCACTCCAATTTTTTCACCACTTCAAATTGATGTTGTCACTTCCAGTACATCATTACAGATTAATCTAGATCATACTCCTACTTCACTAAATGTTACTGACCAGTCTTAGGCACCCATATGTCAAGTAAAATGTTTGTTAACATATGTGAAGTTTATTATATTAATTTGTTTCTATGTTTTCTGTTTAAATTATTCTTCCTATATAACAATCTTAGATGTGACTCTCCTACAGAAGTGCTTGATCCAATACCTGAAACCTGGAGTTAAGTGTCCCCTGGAATAGATCGTGAGCACCTTCTGCTACATTGCCCATATATAATTATTGTAATTGGTCTGTAGGTTTGACTTTTCAACTGAAAGAATATAGAGCAAGAGTTTTCTGTCAAGAGGAGATTGCGGTCGTGTTGAGGACAAGTGCATCTATGAGGTGCCTGGGCAGTTCCTTCTTTTATCTTCTTTTTGTTTCTTTACTACCTACATATTCCTTATCTCCAGCACACTCTACAAGCAAAGCTACTAAGCCTCAGGGGTCAGGTATCAGAAATCAGATAAAATTCTGTGCTTAACCCAGACTTGGTATAATATGCTGGGCTTTTAATAGGCTGACTTGACAAGAGGCCAGGTGTGCTTTCTCAGTCATCATGCCTTGCCCCTCAAAGGAGAACCCCTTATTAACAGTGATGCTAAATAATTGGCAATCCTAATCATGGATTTTTAATGAATACATCTGAAAAGAGTCATAAAATGATCTAACAGTCTCTTTTTATGTGTTTTTCACAAACAAGGGAATTGAAACTGTTCTATTTCAAGACTCCTAAACTAATACTTTTTTTGTTGTACCACAAGACTTCTAAAATAATTATTTTCTGATTACTAGCTATATGCAAGAAAACATATTAAGGCATTTTAAAACAATTTAAAAATGTAATTCCTCTCTCAAAGCACTTAACATCTAGTTGGCAAGATAATGCAAACTGTTTATGCCTCTCCCACACTCCTTAGCAGCATGTCCATCTTGCAAAATGGTCCGTGTTGTGGTTCCTTCCCTTCTCCTTCCAGCCTTTTCTTTCTATTTATATCCTAAGTGTGATGAAAATGTAGATCTGCCCTTCTTTCCTGTGGTGGAATAGGGCCTGGCGCAGAGTCAGTGTTCGCTGCAGTTTAGAGAAAGGACTGAAGGGAAGCCTGGACCTTGTCCCTTTTGTACCTGCTCTTCACTAGTCTTGAAGTGTCCCAAATCAACTCCTACTTGCCCCAGCTTTTAAAGGCCTGCTAATAATAAGGCCCAGCAGTGGTGCTGTCTCCTTTATATAGCGCTCCCTCTCACTGTGACTGCGTTTCGGCTTCCACCTAGCTCCTGTCCTGGTCCTATGCCATCCTGTCTATGCACATGCATTAAACATATCTTGAAAGCTTACCACCCATCAGGTTCTTTGATAAGAACTGAGGGATAAAGCAGATAGCCCCCTAACTTAAGGGCTCTTTTAAAAACAAATTTTTCTCCTGGACTGATCAGTTAAGATCTGATGGGGTTGCCGAGTGTCTGGTAGCTCTTTCAGTTTCATTGTGCCAAATACAACAGGTCCCGCGAAGGTGCCGTGTATCCATTCGCTGCTTAGATAGGCAGCTGTTCTTCAGGGGTGCCGCCTGTTTGCTGATATATATGCTTTTCATTAGGTCATCTGAGAAGCCTGCTGTAAGCCTTTGTGAGAGCCAACCCATGAGCGCTGGAGTCAAAAGGGCTTTAGTCTTACAATTTCCTGATTTATAAGGGTAGTTATGATACCTACATATTCCTTATTTCCAGCCCACTTCCAACTTGACAGAGTTGTGAGTATTAATGGAGTCATTACATGCAAAGTACTTAGAACACAGGAAGCACTCAGTAGTTAGCACTATTCATACGGTGTTTATCAATAGTCAAAATATAGCACTGCAGTGCCTTTCTCTTACGGAAGCTTCTAATTAGATAAGAGTATGGATTCCATTTATTTTCATTATTTTTTTAATCCTCACCCAAGGATATGTTTTTATTGATATTTTAGAGACAGAGGAAGGGATTGGGAGAGAGAGAGAAACATCATGTGAGAGAGAAATTGGTTAGTTGCCTCCCGTATGCGCCCATAATGAAGTTTGAACCTGCAACCCAGGTATGGCCCTGACCGGGAATCAAACCCTAGACCCTTCTGTGCGCGGGATGGTGCTCCAACCAACTGAGCCACACTGGCCGGGGCAATTTTTAACATTTGATATTGAGGGAGCTTGAGATATATTTCAGAGTTGCCTAAAGACAATAGAGGCACCAGTGCATGAAATTATGCACCCTGGATCATAAGGTCAGTGCTGAAGTGCAAAGATCTGACCACCAGGAAAGTGCTTCTACCACTTAACCTGGGTGTCTGCAACTTTCCTGTTTGTTTGTCAGGTTTTTTTTACTTAGTTACTCTTGTTCAAAGGTTTTAAACACAGCATCATTTATAACTAGAGAGCAATGCATACTAACTATAAAGAATCTTGAATTCAACTATAATGACACATAATGTAAATATGTTTCAACCATTTTAAGTTACTTCTCCATAGATGAAACAACCATGCCTATCATGTGGTTTGGCTGAATTCTCGACTATCAGTTACCTTGCTGAAGCTTCCATCATCCTGACTACTTTAGAATTATTTAAATTATTTAGGTAGCCAGGGTGGATCTCAGACTAAAATATCTCTAGTTGTCCTCCATTGCTACTTGTTTATGCGGTGATTTTCTCCCTTTGTACTTAGAAATCAGGGTATTCTACTCCAAGGAGGCCCTGGGGTTGTCATCTTTTACTCTTTCCTAAACCTCTTGAAACTCCACCCCCCCAAAGAAATTAGTAAAGTTATCCAAATGTTTATCACCACCTCTTTCTACTTTCAGTATTCCTCTAGCAACAACACTAATCTGAAGCATGTCTTCCTGGGTTCTCTTTCCTCGTAATTTATAATTTACTAAGGATTATCATTAGTCTAGGAGCAAAGTATTCTGACCTTGAAGTTCATCTTTGAGGGCATTTTTATTCATTTATTTTTTTTCTCACCCTAGGATATGATTTTTTTTTAAATTTGATTTTAGAGAGAGTAAGAGAGGGAAAAAGAGAGAGAGAGAGAGAGATAAATGTAAGAGAGAAACATTAATCAGTTTCCTCCCATATGCACCCCGACTGGGGATTGAGCCCACAAACCAGATATGTGCTCTGAATGAGAAACCCACCACCTTTTGGTATATGGGAGGACACTCCAAGCAACTGAGCCACACTGGCCAGGGCCAACTATTTTTTAATATATTAATTGGGACTGCATTTTATTTCCATAGCATATTATTCTGATATAAACAAAAAAAAATCATCGCACAAAACATTGTTGTTATTTTCTAGGTATTTATCTTAACCGCTGAATAACTTTGTGACTATAGTTTTCAAAAATGTATCCAAATGCTTTAATAGATTAAAAATTATAATCTTGAATAAATAAAGTAACCAAATTAATATAGAGAATGGATAAGAATATGTCACAAAAATCTGTGTAATAAAAGTTTTAACAGCAGAAGTAGAAACAACTCTGAGGTCTCGGGACATTAGTGTCCTGAAGGCATAAAAATGTCTTCATTGTCAACATTTCACATTTACTACTTGAAGTAGAATAGATAATGATAAAATAGCTTCTCTATGCTACTAATAGGACTGAAGCATTTAAATAGTCCTGTGTGACATAAACCTAAAGTTCTAGAATAGTGCTGTCCAATAGAATTTTTTGTCATGATGGAAATTTTCCACATTTGTGCTTTCCGATATGGAAGTCACTAGTCACTAGCCACATGTGGCTATTGGACACTTGAAATGTGGTTAGTTAGTGCAAGTGACCTGAGATTGAATTTTTAATTTTATTTAAATGTTATTAATTTAATTTTAAATAGCCATATGTGGCTATTGGCTACCATATTGGACAGAATGGTAAGACTTTAGAGATTTCCAAACCACCCTTAAGATAGTAACTCACACAAGGTAGGTCACCTTGTCATTCTCAGGTTAGTGCAACAGTACAAGGGAACGCAAATCTTACATTTAACAACCAAGAAACCCCAATCAAAACAAACTTTGAAAACAATTTTGATATTTACTGATTTTTGGAAGAGTGGCCAAAATAGTTAAAGATCGTTTTCCATCGGCCCTCTCCTTGAAGACCTCTCACCATGCTTCAGTGCTCTCTTCTCACTTCTCCTCCAAACACTCCCCAGAAACAATCTTTTCATATCACACATCCTTCCCCTCCCTCACTGGCCCTCTCATTCCACCTCCTCTCTACCTCTGCATCCATTATCTCAACCAACACACCAACAGGCCCCTAACCTAGAACACTAGACACAAAATGCTCATCCCCAGAGAGAGGATGGGGCAGGCTGTAATTATACCTTCAAAGTTTGCTATCTGCCACAAGAATAAATATTTGCAAGGTCTAACTTTGAGTTATATATTAGAATCATTTATAGATGTCACCCTTTTTCTATCCTCTAGGCAAGATTATTTCTAATCTGAATTTCATGAGGCCTCTTGAGTCTTAAGAAAAGTTAGTGTTTACTGAGTGCTTTGAGTAGTAGCCATACCTCAAGGCAAGAACATTTCAAGGTCACTTCCACCTCTTTGATCTGGTGGAAAATTGAATAATAATATACACTGCATATGACTGAAAAAAATGTGCACATTACTTTGTAAGTGAAAGTAATTAAGGGGAAAGAAAAACCCAAAACCAAAAAACAGATGTCTTCCATCTTTCCTGAATCTGCAGCTTATCCTTTAGACTTTAGGTTTCATTCATTTGGGATTCATTCAACAAACATTGTTGAGCCTTGACTGTGTGTAAGGCACTGATTTCAAAACAATTTATGTGCATTGCTAATAAATAAAAGAAGGTGGTTCTTGCCCATATAGAGCCTTCAAGGTATAAGGGAGGCAGAGAGAAAACAGGACAACTCATAACATAAATATAAAATTTTCCATTGTGATCACTGTAATTGAGGCATGAATGGGGTTGAATGTAGAGTGTAGCAGGATAGGGATTTTATACTGATATATGGCCATTAGAAAATAAGTCCCACGTAAAATACAGAGAAACACATATGCACAGAGCTTTTCCTTATTGTTTTGTGTATTTGTCTTTGGTATAACCTATCATTTTATATAATATACATTGCCATTTACATATGGCATTTGGTAAACCAGTCTGACCTTTTCAACAGTAGATATGAAATGAATACCTCAGGTTATTCTATGAAGGTTCTGAATGACAATTGACAGTTGACTGAGTAACATTTCTCTCTTTGCCTAAGGTGCAGTTATTTGCATTTTTAAAAGTGATCCAGTTATCTTATGAAAATGAGTAGAAATGAAAAATGAATCACTTATATTGATAATATAGACACATGGAAATCATGCATGTCACGTTAACCTCATGTGGTTCTAAACATGTTAGCTATACATTGGTAGATAGTGGCTCCGTTAGGAAGAAAAGTAGCAAAATCAAAGCTTTCTTATAACATATGAACCCTGAAGCATCCTCAAAGTTTCACCTCAAAGTTAAGATATAATTGAGTATTTTAAAAATACCTGTTATGTCTCATGGAATAGAAACTTTTTTTTAAATCATGTGAGTGTATTCAACTTTTACAGAAAATTCATTATGTAGAAATTAAATGGAATATTTCTTATATATTATATTTGTTCCCAAAGTGTTATTTCTCCCCATTTTATATCTTATAAAATGCAGGTTAAGTAACTTGAGGAACATAATGCAGCTAGGAAATTTATAGATAGGATTCAAAGTCAAATTCAGAATGATCCGACTTCAAAGTCCATGCTTTCTCTAGTAAATCGCTTATTTTTAAAAGTACATTTATCAGGGATTTTAGTTAAATTATTAAGAAACTGTTTGTTTGTTTTCTGTAACTCATGTAGTTTACAGAAAAAATAAAGGGTGAAATTGTACCAGGCAAAAAAGTAGTTGAAATATTATGATTTTTCTTGCTGTTGTCAAGGAGAACTTTAGATTCTTTTTTCTTTTTAAAATCCAATTTGCTTTCCTGCATTGAAAATGCATCCATTTATATTTAGAAATTTAGTGAATTTTTATCTTGCTAATCCTGAGGGAAGGATTGTTTTTTTAGGATTAAGTGCAGTCAGTTGGTATTAGGATGTTGGGAAGTAAAGTGCAAACTTCTATTAAAGACTTAGTGATTTGAATTTATGGGCTGAAGAGCCACTCTTTGTAATGTATTTGCTCCTTGATGTATATGCAAAGTTGTTTCAACTTTTAGACCTCAATTTTAAATTTTCACTGATACTTTAAGAAATATTAGCTTATTCATGTTTTAGGATCTATCTGTTTATCACTCTGGATGCACTTATGTGAAGAGTATCTCCACTGTGCATTTTATTTTGAAATATTGCCTGTGATCAGTTCTCTACCTTTTAAGGAAGGTGTGGTTTTTGCTACGAATCTGAAAGTCTACACAGGAACGTTGTTTTAGAGAATATTCCAGAGATTACAACGTGGCCCTATCGGAGACTCAGTTCTCCATGTTGTGTGGGAAAATTACCCTGGATGATTTCAGAACTAACCGTGGGAATGCATTTGGGAACATTGCTGCTGCTCAAACCAGAAGCCGGGATCTTTGTTCTTTCTGAAATATCAAAAATAAAAATTCATGAAATTCTGACATCCCACGTGTTCCCTTATCTGGGCTAAGTGCTGTGGTAAACTTGTATTTACGTTGAAATACTTGAAAGTAAAATCCATTCGCACATGCACACCAACTTCTTTACGTGAACAATGCTGTTGAATCCTAATTATTAAACTCATATACTGCCTCTTCCCAGGGAATACAGAATATTATTGTTGTCAAGATATTATGCCACATAATACCCTCGCTGGCTACCTTCTCGCCTTAGATCTCCTTGGTGGGTTAGTAGATTAAAATAGAGGAGCGGAAGTCTTATGCAGAAGTAATATGTTGACAAATGGTGGTTTTTAACTTGATAATTTCACCACTTGTATAAACTGACTGTCACTTATTGGAATAAGTGTGCTGAATGCCCTCTGTGTATGTATCAGGACAAGTGGTCTAATGAAGTTCAACTGTTCTGTGTCTATTTGGCTCAGCTTAATTAAAATTCAGCCCTGCTTTTGAGCAAGCCACAGTGGTTTGGCAGACCTTCAAAGGGCTATAGGACAGCAAACAATAAAAGTGATAAAGGTGCAGGGCAACCATCAATACAATGCAAAAACCCCCGTTACTGTTACTTACAAATCAAGTAGAAAGTGGTTCCTTGAAGCATTGTCATCTGCTTCTGGTGATATAATTAAAATTTTTGAAACACTTCATTTATAAGTTTGCCTGCACCTTCCACGTCCGTGGGCTTCCTTTCTGTTTTTTAGTTTAGTACTAATGAAGCAGAAGATGATAGTAAATCAACACAGTACAAATCCTTTTTTAATTTTTATAATTTTTTTCTATTCGTTGCACACACAGGTGAAAAATTGCATGAAGGATCTTCACCTTTATGAGGAAGAGAGCCCTAATTCCTCTTTCATTCATTTGTGGTGGTTAGGGACAGGGTATATTCTTAGTGATCATCCTTTTTGTTCAGTCCCCTGTCTTTGGCTGCCTGCCATGGTCCCAGATTTTCTCACAAATCGCCATCTGGCATTCTCACTGTCCCCCACATATAGCTCCTTTAGGGCCTCCTGCAAGCAGGCTGGAGAATTTCACAGCTTGGGGGCGCGGGAATATACATGGAGCTGCAGCCACTTCAGGGTGGATTTCTTGCCTACAACCTACGTATGTGTCATTGCTAGATGTTTAGTGGAAAGAGGTACAGATCAGGAGGCCTGGGAGGAAGTCCCAGAACACCTGTGGTTAGCTGTATTTTTAACTAGGCTGCATTTGAAGAATGGAGACTGGAAAAGCCAAGTCTCTGTAACCCATGCTCATCTGGGAGCATTAGTGTGTGTAAATTCACATGGAAGATGCTTTTAGAAATTCAGATATTATTACTCTTACAGTATAAGTGATTGTCGTATCTCACATTTATCAATGAGTGCTTTTGTCTGCTTGGGCTGCACATGTAAATATTATATTGTAACTGAGATATTAAAAAAGGAAAATTTCTCAAGGCATCCCAAAAATGTACATAGAGACACCGGTTATTCAAGATACCTGGAAGTGTTTTGTTACAGTTTTCATGCCAATGAAATCCTGTCTCTTCTGGATGTGTGCTTTAGGTTTAATTTTGGCTTCTGGGTTTTATTTAACCACTGAGATAATTCTTACAAAGGCATATTTTACCATTGTCTTAGCTTCATCACTGACTTCTATAGGTGAAAGAGAGAGATGCCGGGATAGAGCCATCACAACTGTTCACAGAATTCTGGCCAGTGGAACGGCTGGTGGGAAGGCCAAGATTTTATGGACTGTTCCTATGGCTCTGCCCTAGCATATTGCTTATCAGCTGTAAAGAAAGTCATGTACTTTTCACTTTCTTTATATTCTGTCCATTACCTACTCATTGCTCTTAAATTTACCAAAAGCTTTCATTCTTTTCTTGTTCTGGTAAGATCACAAATGGCAGAAAACACATTTGGAAATGTTATTTAATTATTAATGTAAGAAATGAGTTGCCTTAACACATTGAAACAAATGATAATTTTGAATTTGAGAAGCCAGGTCAGGTGTTAATTTGTTTTCAAGGTGCCATGTTAAGATACCTTAATAGTTTTTGTAAGAGATTTATACATGTACTGATCCTGATACATATACAAGATTCAATGAAATTCCTGCTATAGTGTATTGGCTGTGACATTTCAATTTTGTATCAAACAATTACATAGCTTCAAAATGCCCATAATTCAAAGTTATAAACACAACTAATAGGTAATTTAATCAGCATTTCTTTGTGAACAGAAAATAAGAATAGCAAATGTTTATTCCTTCTGGAAATTTCCATCATTTCTTTGTGTAGTAAATATATTGGGAAATCAAATTTATGCTTGAAAAATCTGAAATTTTCTTAAAATGTGTCATGATTATTATAGTTTTATATAGATTGCATTGCTTAACTTTATTCTAATGAAGTTTATGCTTGAAAAAAAGCATTCCTAAGCAGTGATGTTAACCAGTTATGACACAAAACAGTTACCATCAGGTAAGACAAATCAAGTTTGCAATATTTTTAAGGCACTCATTGTGATTTAGTAAATTCTTGTATTTTAACAAGCAGATGTATTTTCTGATATTGTTGTTTATGGTCTGAATTATAATGTGCTGAACCTACATCCAACTTACCAAACAAAGGTAAAAATCTCAGAGTGTTGTTTCTCCAGAGTCAAACACAAATTAAAAATTGGATGGATCAGTAACCACTAAAGGAGCACCCTCACTCTCCAATTGATCAGATGTTTCATTCCTGAGAGGAAATAACCTTAATCTGCTTTGGGCATTATATTGAAACTTTCTCAGTCTTTGTTTCAGTCTGTCTCATTTCTGAGCCAAATCCTCCAGCTTCCCTTTGAGATCATATCTAGGATAAGCTTATCTTGTTGTATTAGATCTCAGAAGTTTCTTAAAGCTAAATCATGAATACCATCATTGACAAGTAA
Organism: Miniopterus natalensis; assembly: GCF_054644295.1. Taxonomy (NCBI): domain Eukaryota; kingdom Metazoa; phylum Chordata; class Mammalia; order Chiroptera; family Miniopteridae; genus Miniopterus; species Miniopterus natalensis. The sequence continues at coordinate 90,242,615 of NC_142103.1, read as the reverse complement.
AGTTTCATAGATCTGGAAAGGTGATATCTGCATCAAATAAGAACTAATCTGAAATCTTTTGACATTTAAATAGTTTTCAATTTCAGTGAAATAGACAAGTTTTCACTGTTTCTTTTTAGCCTTTTATCTCAATCTTAACTTTCTATCTCCCCCCATCCCATTGCTCACTTTTGACCCATGTGTAAGAGCAACGCTAAAGTTATATATCATGTAGCTGCTAGAAGAGAAAGAAAATAGGTGAAATCCATTCTGCCAGTGAACATTCATTAAAGTCTTTCCATATCCAGGGTCCACCAACAGCAAAGATATCTGACACCAGGACAGACTTTGGATGTCTACAAGTATAGAATTAAACTGCCAAATTTGAGCATAATTGTATGGTTTACACAATAGTGATGATAAACATATGTAGGATGGTTTTATTTTGGACTATTTTCTTTGGAAACCTTTGGAATAAGGATTTTTTTCTTGTATGATTTCAAACACCTAAATGCCAATGAGGTGTTTGATACAAATTATAGGCACAAGTTATAATTTTGGAAAAGAGATGGTTAACCAAATGTATAAGAACACATATATCCTCACATACAAATGCTTTGATAATGGAGACTTGCTCATAGAAATCGGAAATATGTAGTTTGCCTGTTGTTATATCAAATCACATTTTACCATGATTCTGTTGTAATGATAACTCTCCACTCTCCTTTTGAATTTGTTATGGGAGCATTTCAGAGACAGTAACATGTCACAAGATTAAAAACAGTCTATTGTGTCTGTGTTTATGTATGAGAGCATACACAAAATACTTATACATTTTAATTAGCTTCTCAGAAAATGTTAAAACCATAAACACTAAAACATGGGTATCAAGAACTTTGAAATCTGAGAACTTTATGCATATCAAAGAAAATATAAAATAGTGTCATAAAAATGTGACTGGATCCCATTAAGATAGTTTAAAAGTGAGTTAAGGAAAGATACATAGTGAGAGGGGGTTATTGTTCTTCTGACTTTATATTTTATTAAAACTCAGTTTTTGATTCCATGAGAAATAAAATTTGATTTTAGATTCCACATATAAGTGAGATCATGTGATATTTGTCTTTCTCTGCCTAGGTTATTTTACTTAGCATAATATTCTCCAGGTCCAAGGCATATGATCTCACTTATATGTGGAATCTAAAGAACATAATAAACTGATGAACAAAATAGACTCAGTGACATAGAAGCATGGATTAGACTGATGAATCTCAGAGGGAAGGTGGGGGTGGGTGGGTGGGGAGAGAGTAACCAAAGAATCTATATGCTTATATGCACAACCCATGGACACAGACAGCAGTGTGGTGAAAGCCTGGGGCGGGGAGTGGGTGTGGGGTGGAAAGGATCAATGGGGAAAAATGGGGACGTCTGTAATATTTTGAACAATAAATAAATAAACAAACAAACAAATAATAAATGAAGAAAAAAGGAAAAAAAATATTTTACATATGATTCCATGGTATCATATGTATTTTTCACCCCTAATCATTCTGAAATGTTATATATTGAGATAAAAAATCATGAAATTTGATAGATAAAATGCAAATATTTTGACCAAAGCTAGTTATTTTGCAAGGAGTTAGCTGATATTTAATTGAAGCTCTTGTTTTAAAGAGTAATATACAGACTCAAATATGATATAGATGAATACCATATTGCTTAGTAGTGTTTATCTTTCATTTAACAGGTGTTTATTAGGTGTCTCTTTTATGGGGATATGATATTAGGCACTAATAATAATTATGTAAGTAATAAAATAGACACAATTATGAACTCATTCATTTGAGTTTGATGCTATAAAACTTGGTATTCTTTCAAACTAGAGATTGAATTCTGGCTTTAATGTTTGCTGACTAGATGGTTTTGAATTTGAATATCTTATGAGAAAGCTAAAGTTTAGATAGGATTTAAAATTTGGCGGTCAGTGACAAAACTAGGAAATGAAATCAAGTTTTTCTGACTCTTAAGTTAATAATTTTTCAATTATTTTAGATTAGATAATACATATATAGTTGTAGATTAGTAAACTGCAAGGTAATATAGAAATAACAGCTGGCTTTATCATTATTATTCAATTTGATTTAATATTCCTTGGTAAATTTATTTATATAATCAACAAATATTTATTGAATACCTACTATTTGGCAAACAGAGTTTGAAATCCTGGGGATACTGTTTGGAGCAAGAAAACAAGATACTACTTTTGGGGTGCTCACATTCTAATGTGGCCATATAGACAATAAACTATCTATCTATCTATCTATCTATCTATCTATCTATCTATCTATCTATCTATCTATCTATCTATCTATCTATCTATCTATATATATATATATACACATGGAAAAATACCAAGTAGTTATGAGCGCTATGTTGAAAATAAATCAGTGAAACTATTTTAGACTAGATAGTTAGGAAGTCTTGCCTAAATGGACTTGAGTGACTAAAAGAACTAGGCATGCCAAGATATGGGGAAGAATGTTTGAGACAGAGGGAAAGGCTAATGCAAAGGCCCTGAAGTTCGAATGAGCTTGGCTTAATCAAGAATCCAAGATAAATCAAATGTGACTAGAGCTACAGGAGCCTCTGCATTCAATTAGTTAATAATATTGTATTTTTGTTAAAGTCCTTGATTTGAAAATTATATTGTGGTTATGTAAGACCTTGACATTTGGGGAAATTGAGTGTAGAGTATATGGCAGGATCTCTTTGTTTGGTATTTGCAGGTATCTGTAAGTCTGAAAATATTTGCAAATGAAAGTTTAAAAAAAATAGAGCTACTATAAAAGCAAAGTGAAGGATTTTAAGTATTGGAATCAATGGAACACTGTGATCTGGTGTGGCTCAGTGGATTGAGCATCTTCCCATGCACCAAGAGGTCACTAGTTCGATTCCTGGTTATGGCATATGCCCAGGTTGTGGGCTCGATCCCCAGTAGGGGGCCTGTAGGAGGCAGTGGATCAGTGTTTCTCTCTCTTTCATTCTCTCTCTAAAAAATCAATAAAAACATTTTTAAAAATGTTCTTTCTATAGTGTTGGAAATGGGTTGGAAGAGATAACTAACATGCCTGCAGTGACCAATGGAGGGACTGTTGCCATTCTCCAAAGGAGAAATTGTGTGGCTGGGACTAGTATGATGGTAATGGTGGTAAGAGCTGTGGGCAGATTCATGATAGTAGACTTTGAAGTTATAATTGACAAGGCTTGCTGATGGATTGTTTGTGAGAGGGACTGACAGAAATAGGAAATCAAAGATGACTTAAGTTTCAGGCCAGAGCCATTGGATTGATTTATTGAGGAGGCAAAGATTGAGGTAGGAGGTTGACAAATACTGACACTGATTAATTTTATAAACAGATTATTAAAGTAAATCTCAATAGACAATTTGCAATATTTTTATGACTATTTATGGTCAGTAGATCTAGTGGCAAATTTACTTTGATGAATGCTATATTGACTATAAATAAATTAACTCATTTGTGTATTCTCATATTCATCCTGAGATTTTTAATTGAATGCAATTTAAAAAATAACATATTCTGAAGTATATTAAAGGAAATAACTAACAATATCAAAACGTATCTTAATTTTCTCTTATGAATTTTTACATCCATATATAACTTATTTTATTCAAAATATATGTGTGGAGTGGCTGCTTGGTACTAAATACTTTTCTGACCACTGAACAAAGAAGACCAAAATTTCTACCCTGATGGGTTTACATTCTAGTAGAGGTGAACCAGACAATTTAAGAAAAATAAGTTAAATGAATGGTGTGGGGGTGAAATAGACAGTTTTGAAATAAGTAAAATGAATGTTAAGCCAGATGATACTAAATATGTAAATAAAAATAAAGCAGAGAAGGAGGATTGGTAATATGAGGGAAGGAAGAAGTTATGGCCTAGAAAGAATTTTAATTTAAAATATGGCCTTTAGGAAACACCTTGTCAATTAGGAATTAAGGGAAGGAGCCATGAGGGTAACTGTTGAAAGAGTATTCCAGACAGAATTGTAAATGTCCCTTAGGTGGTGGGCATGGTGAGGGATGGACAGAGTGGTAAGAGGTCAGTGAAGTAAGGAAAATGACAGATATAGGGGGCTTTATATGCATCACTGTGAGGACTTTGCCTTCTATTCTGAATGAAATGAAAGGTTTTGAGCAGAAGATGGCATAGTTTGCCTGACTTAAAAGTAATATTCTAGACCATAGGGGGCGATGGGCTGAAGTGAAGAGGCCAATTAGTTGCAAGGCTATTCTAGTAATTCAGGTCAGAGACACATTATCTAAGCTGGGATGGCATTAGTAGAGGGCAGTGAGAAATGTTTGGATTCGATGTCTATTTTGAAGGTAAACCTAGTATGATTTACTGATGGATTGAATGTAAGTTGTAAAAGAAAGAAAGGTTTCAAAGATGACCTTATGATTGACCTGAATGAATAGAAAGATGGCATAGCCCTTTGTTGGTATAAAAAAGGTGATATGAAGAGTAGGTCACAATTGTGGGAATGGCTAGGAGATCATTTTGGATCTCATAAGTTTAATATGCCTATTAGACTTCCAAGTGGAGATGCCAGTAGGCACTATAGGCTATAAGTCAAGGGTGGGGAACATCTGGCCCATGTGCCATATTGAGCCCACAAAATCATTTGGTCTGGTCCTGACAAGGCAACTGCAGGTGGGACTCAAAATTCAATAAACCTAGGAGCTTTTCTCATTGCTGATTTTTCAGTTGATAATTCTGTATGGCCCGCAAATGATGTTATAAATATCCAAATGGCCCTTGGCAGAAAAAAGGTTCCCCATCCTTGCTGTAAGTAATCAGAAACCAAGTGAGAGGACCAGATCTCTGAGTAATTAGCAGTAACATTTCAAGTGGTTTTTGCTTTGTTGTTGTTGCCAAGAACTTAATATATAAGAATAAGAATAAAAATAAAGTCTTGCTAGGTTTAAATGCATTGAAGACTGAGTTTCTCAATTCTTATAAAAATTTTGTTCAGAATAATTTTATTTCAATAAAGAATCTGGAAAACCAAACATAGCTTAATTACATTGATATTAGTAAAAGATTGGAGACTTAAGCATGTGGTAAATTTAATAAAATATTACTCTTTTATAGGAGAGTGATCATAGTAGGGGGCCTTTTTTTAAAGGAAATGGTATGTTTTACCAGCACTTATTTTTAATAGAATATAGAAAACTAAATCTAAGATCTCTTCTACATATTATTATGCATTGAAATAGAGAAATACATAAAATCATGGCATGCTTTATTTTTTTATATTATTCTTTGAAGCCTTTGATTGGAAATTTTTTACTGAACACTGTAAATGGTATAAGAACTAAATTCTGCATGTGAATGTGACCAGAGGTAATCTTCAAGCCTCTCTGTGCCCTCTGTTTTCCCATTACATGCATGGAGGCAATAATACCAGCTCTCATATATTTATGTTAGTTAGTTTAAAAGTAAAAATAATTTGAAAATAAAAATATACCTATAAATGTGAATATATTTTCAATTCTTCAATAAAAATATACTTTATTAAAAAAGAAACCTGTTATTTTTTAAAAACATATCTTTATTGATTTCAGAGAGAGGAAGGGAGAGGGAGAGAGATAGAAACATCAATGATGAGAGTCATTGATCGGCTGCCTCCTGCATGCCCCCTATTGGGAATCAAGCCCGCAACCTGGGCATGTGCCCTGACCGGGAATCGAACCCCAACCGCCTGGATCCTGGGTCGATGCTCAACCACTGAGCCACGCCCAGCCAGGCAACCTGTTATTTTTTAATAATTATTTTTATTTTGTATTAAATGTATTGGGGTGACATTGGTTAACAAGATTATATAGGTTTCAAGCGTACAATTCGTTGATACATCATCTCAATATTACATTGTGTGCCCACCACCCAAAGTTAAATTTTCTTCTTTCATCATATATTTGGCCCCCTTTACCCTATGCTACTTCCCCACCCCCTTCTCTCTGGTTACCACCGTACTGTTGTCTGTGTCTATGAGTTTCTGTTTGTTATTCATGGTGGCCAAGACTTGGGAAAAACTGAAGTGTCCCTTGTTAGATGATTAGATAATGAAGGTGTGGGACATGTACACAATGGACTACTACTCAGCATAAGGAAAGATGAAACACTGCCATTTGTGACAACATGGATGGATCTTGAGAATATCTCACTAAGCAAAAAAAGTAAGAATTAGTTAGGAAACATAATATTTTGCTCATATGTGGGATATAAAACTGAAAGCAACAAATGATCAGATAAGAAACCTGTTATTTTTATCTTCATCAACCTCTCTTTACCAGGAACGGTTATTATTATTTCCAAATAAAGAAGCTTATATATTTGATTAAGAGTTAGAGTGAAGGGCAATATTTCTAACTACTCTTGAATAGGAATAATTTTAAAAGTACCTATATATTAACTTGGAAAGAAGAGATAAAAGAAAAGGAGGGAACTCAAGAGAAATTACTTACCTGGAGATTGCTTGGCATTGATCAAATGATGGAGTTTCTTCTGAGGTTTTCACTTAGGATCCTTTAACTGATATTCATATCATTGCTGTCAGACTATTGCGATTTCCCAATCATTAGTGCTGAGATTTAGAAAGACGGGCAAAATGATAAATACCCTGGTCCACCCCCAACGGCTCTTTGACAAATGGTGGATCTGAGGCTCTTTTTCTAGAATATCACAATGCCAGGCAAATGATTCTACTACTATCAGTCCTCTTCATGTACCTGGAAATTTCTTGTCTTCCAACTTTGCTATTTTCTCCGTTTATTTAATTTATCTTCATAGTTGAAAGTATTACAGATGTCTCCCCTTTTTCCCCCATTGATCCCCTCCACCCAGCATCCAACTTGCCCTCCCCAGGCCTTCTCCACATTTTTTTCTATGTCCATAGATTATGCATATATGCATATAAGTTCTTTCATTAATAAACCCCCCACTCCCTTATCCCTGCCTTCCTTCTGAAACTTGTCAGACTGTTCCATGGTGCTATTCTCTTCTTTTCTCAGGCCTACAATAATATGAAAAGTATGTAGTGGCAAAAAGAAAGACTCTCACTAGAGGAGAGATGTAGAACACTAACTTTGGGGAATACCAATATAGCAGATGCATCTCCCAAAAAGCTCCCTTTGTGTTGACACAAGCTCCCACATAACATTTATTCTACGAACGAGAAAGGACTCACTCTCTTTTTATTTACGTAACATTTTTATTGACATATAAGCCACATACCATACGATTTGCCCATTTAAACTGTAAAATTCACTTGTTTTTATACATTCACAAGAATTGTGCAACTGTCACTACAATTTTAAAACATTTTTATCATCCCAAAAAGAAACTCCATAGCCATTAACAGTCCCAATTTCACCGGAAACAAAACCCCTCCTTGTCTCAGCCCTGTGCAACCCCCAGTTTTCTTTCTGGTTCTATGGATATGCCTATTCTGGACATTAGTATAAATAGAATCATGCAACATGTCTTTTAGGGCTGGCTTCATTCACTTAATATAATGTTTTATGATTAATCCATTTAGAAGCATGTATCAGTATTTCAGTAATTTTTTTGCCAAATAAAAGTCCGTCCTATGCATACACCGCATTTTATTTATCTGCTCATCAGTCGATGTTCATTTCAGTTGTTTCTAATTCAGGCTATTATGAATAATGCTGCTCTGAACATTGTTGCACAAGTTTTTGTGTGGACATATGCTCTTATTTCTCTTGAGCATATTCCTAGGGATGCAATTGCTGGGTCATATGAAAACTCTTTGTTTAACCTTTTGAGGAACTGCCAGGCTGTTTTCCAAAGTGGCTGCATTACTTTATATTCCAAATAGTTCTGTATTGTGGTTCTGGATTTTATATATTTTCTCCAACATTTATTATCACTGTTTTTGTGTTTGGTAAAATACACACAGCATAAAATTTACAGTTTTAGCCATGTTAAAATGTACAGTTCAGCGGCATTAAGTACACGCTCCTGTTTTGCAATCATTACCGTTATCTAGTTCCAGAGCTTTTTCATTATTTGATTGCAGCTGTCATGGGGGTATGAAGTGCTATCTCCTTGTGGCTTTGGTTTTCATTCCCTTGATTTGTAGTCATTTTGAGCATCTTTTCATGTAATATTTTGTCATTTGTACGTCTTTCTTGGAGAAATGTGTATTCAACTATTTTGTCCATTTTAAATTTGGATTATTTGTCTTTTCATTTATTGAATTATAATAGTTAAAAGACTCATCCATATGTTACCCAGGAAAACCTCAACCACCCTATGCTGTCAGTTTTAATATAATTGTCAGTGATCCTGGGCTTACCCAATCTGCATATAGGACAACTTTTTGACATCAGGACATTCGTGGTGGGTGCCTATAGGTTAAGGACAGTGTGAAAGAAGTTGTACAATAAGCAAACACTTTCACAACCTTCTCTTTGAGCACTTCCATTTCTGAAAATCACACATGAAGAAATGCATTAAACCATAGGAGCATTTGTGGCATAACCTTAATTTGTAGGCTATGAATTTCTTTTGTTATAAATTACCAGAGAGTGCTTTGAGGAGGATCTTTCCTAAATTATAATCTTCAGGAAAGTGTTAGATAAAAAGGTATTATTCCACATTTATTTATTTCTCTTTTAAAAACAATATTTCTTTATTGATTTCAGAGAGAGGAAGGGAGAGGGAGAGAGAGAAACATCAATGATGAGAGTCATTGATCGGCTGCCTCCTGCACGCCCCCTGCTGGGGATGGAGCCCGCAACCCGGGCCTGTGCCCTGACCGGGAATCAAACCTCGATCCCCTGGATCCTAGGCCGATGCTCAGCCGCCAAGCCACACCCGGCCTGGCTATTGCACATTTGTTTCTACGGATGTACTTATTAGTAAGATGCCCAATAGTTGATATGTTGATACTTGGTCTATCAGAGCTAAATGGAACGTTTTGTTTTCACAGTTTAAATGGAATGTGTTTCAAGATGACACAGGATATGTGATGGAAATTTGGCCCCCTCTTACAATTTTCATTTATTTTTGTGTACTTTCAAAAGGAGGAAATCATCTTATTGGCATACTGTCATACTGAATAAATGGTAACGAGTGGACTGAACCAAGCAAGAGAGTGAGGCAGCTAAATTTGTTTGCAAATAAATAGAGATTTATACAGTTATTATTAAGCTGAAAAGGAAATGATGGAAAAACCAAGATCTCTATTATCCTTACAGTTTGTAGTTTCTCAGTCTATTTTTAAAAAAGTTGAGTTTCTTCCAAAATCTCAAGCACCCCCATCTTCCCACCATTCCAATCAGATTTATTCTAGGCAATAGTAAATACACCTGGTATACAAGGGAAAATATTCCCTTTCAAAGCCAGTTTTGAAGGGTCTCCAAGACATTGAAGGGAGGCAGATGGTGTGCAGACCATTCTACAAAGTTTATGATTACTTTGGCTAAAGCAGCTGGTCTCTGCAGTGAAAAAGTTGTCATGACAGAAAACCCCCCTTTCCCTCAGTGCAGCTGGGCTTCAAGGAAGGCTTTTCCCAGGCGAGTGTTCTCTCTACATTGGGCTTTTGCAAGTCTGCTGCACTTAAAGAAGTTAAATCAGCTTTGTTGAACCAAGTTGACAAAATTTTTTTTTTTTAAAAGCACAAATGAGCCAATGTTAATTTTTTTTAGTTCAGTATGGCTTAATTGCCTTTTAAAAAAAGTTTTCACCTCTTAGCAGGTCTTTCCTGTCCAGTAGCAGAAATAACAACTGAGACTATTCAGGGAAAAAAAAGATGGCATTCTTCCAAAAGAGAAAGTGAACTTCAACACAATTCTTGGATTCAAAAGGATTGCAAAGGAGAATTATTTCTGCCAGCTTTAGTCATTTGACAGTTACAATTCTCCTTCTGCAATATGTCACCTTAAATCTCCTTCAGCTTACTAATGAGAACCCCAAATTTAATTCTTTGAGATTTACAGTATATGTGTCTCTATGTGTGTGTGTGTGAGAGAAAGAGAGAGAGAGAGAAGAGTGTTGGGGAGAGAGAGGGAGAGAGATCTTTCACTTTGTTTATGTGATAAGTTTAAATGTAATTAACTGTCCTGCTTTTTGCCTTTAAGGTGTTATTTTTACATTCCCATTATATGGATTTTAATGACACTCAGTGTTTTTGAAAAAATGATATTGGAGTTATAAAATAATGGGCTTTATTGTAGATAGAGGAATATTTGTCTGAACAGATACATAACTGTTTCTGTAAAGAGTAGGTCTATTTTACTTTATCAGCAACTAAGTGAAGGTTAATGGCTATGATGTATCTTTTCTGTTGTGTGTGAAAGATGCAGTGCTCTATGCTAGTGAGATTTATGGTGTGGAAGACAAAGCAGGTGCTATTCCAAGTCTTCTTTCAACAACAGATTGTAAACTCGGGCCTGAACTTATTTGTCAAAAAGTAAGTTAAAATAACGCTAGGGAAAGCCTAGAATTTCCGTTTTCCATACTCTCCTGTCTCTAGCTCAGGAATCTAGCCAGCGTGATTAATGACCACCGTTATTTGTGAGCCTTCCAAGTCCCTGCAGACATAATGAACTCGACTCTTCAGCCACTAGAAGGAAAAAGGCTGTTAGAGCTCTGTCATGACACGTTCATGAGCATGAGCTCTCTGCAGTTCGAAAGACGGAGGGAAGAGGGAAAATCATCTCCCTACATTAAGAAGATGTACCTTAAAACATTTTCCACATTCTCTGCTTTCTCTCTTCCTCCCGCCCTCCCTCCCCCTATGCATGCAGGCACATGCACACACATACGTGCACACAGAGTCTCTTCTCGATTTTTTATAATCCAGAAGACAACCTAACTGTACTTACTCATGCCGCATAGTTTTCTCCATATAAAGCCATTCGATCAGACGGATTGATTCCTTTGTTAAAATATCGTATAGATTTTCTCCTTTCTTCCCTTATATTCTCCCTGCCACCTCATGTCTATGTTACTTCCTTCCCTGAGGCTCCAAACCCTCCTCCCATCTTAAGGCCATGCAACTTCTTTATCTCCCTGTGTCCGTTATTTAATCCCAGCAGTTGCTGTTCTTGGGCTTCTCTACTCTGACCCCACCTTCAGGCTTACAGATTTTCGCTCTTTTTGTTCTCTCTAATGGAGATAGCTCGTCTCTCTCAAGCTTAACATTTATTTCCATCACGATGGACTTTCGAAAGCACCTTCTTTCATAATCCTCCTCAGACCAGCTTCACCCAGTAATCATACTCTTGTCTTTTTTGGAGGGAAGAGGGCATATTCCTCTAAATCGCTTACAAAGTTTTTACTCTATATACCTACCATATATTAGGCTCCTTGGTTAAAGAAAATAAAACCTCTAGTTCATTTTAATTCTGTCGAGGGGTCGTTACTCTGCTTTCTACACAGGTGACATTTAATGTCCTGTCAAATGTAATTTAACCAGATTACTTTGAAATCTTGAAGTGAAGAACCGCTAACTCTAAGCTTCCAACAAGCGCTGCAGCCCCCAATTCCTCCAGAGGACTTGTGCAAATTATAATCCTTATAAGTAATTGAAAGTTTTGAGTCTGCTGCTTAGTGTAAGAAGATTTTAGAAATTAGCCTGTTGGTTTATAGTGGTACTGAAAACCTTGCATTGACCGAAGAGAGAGAACATTTCCTGAATCTTCCAATAACCTGGCCAAGAAGGGGGGAAATTAATATCCACCCCCCACCAATGTTTGTGCAGGATGCCCATTAGCATCCTGCCTGTTAGAGGGTGTGCTTTTGACTAGTAAAAGGATTAGGCATCGCCATGGTGGAAAGGCACAGTCTAGTAAAGCTGATAGGGATTTTTATTCACATCCCTGTTTTCATCTTGTAAATTGTTTTCATCTTGAACATCACAATACTTTTTTCTATGTTGTTCCCATGTTAGAAGCCCCATGGACTCACGGCACATACATGATGCTATCTTTCTTCTTTCCCATTGCTTGCTGATTCCTTTCTACCAAATCCTGCGCTCCTTGAACACAGATCCCAGGTCTTGTTTACCTGCCTGTGCCTATAGTTACCGCTCTGCCTTACACCTGGCAGGTATTCAACAACTGTTTGCCTAAGACAATTGTGTCATTTTTGAAAACTAGTCTATATTATAGGCTCTAGTGATTTCCTTTTATTCTACAAAAATATTTTCAATCCTGATTTCCTTGCCAATGTCATTACCTCTCATAATACAGCATGTTATTCCACCAGGACAGAAAATGCATATGAACACAGCTGTTCAGGAATTCATCATTTTTTCTTTTGAACTTGTCTTAAAGACATTAGTTATATCTCTGTTATGGAGAACAATTATCTTATTTTGTGGTAGTTCCCTTTCATGAGTTTTTCTTCTTAGTGGACTGTGATTCTTTTATTTTTTAAAGGACACTATTTCTTAGTGTTCCCATGACCTAGCATGATGTTTGATAAAATAGTTGTTGCTTAATTCTTTTTTGTAGAGGTCAGTGTCCATGTTGTCTTTTCATGATTTTCCCATCCTCTTTTCAGACTGCCTTTAGCTGTCATAAATCTGTGCATCGCACTGTCATTGTCTCTTAGCCTCTTGCACTCTTTTATCAACTCCATTTTTCTTTCCACATTTCTCAGGTTAGACAAGTATTTATCTTTGTTTACTGTGGATGGTTTTCTCCTTAAGAACAGTGTCACGTAAGCAATGATGTTCATTACATGCTCTGGAAAATAAAGCACAATATATGCAGGAATAATTCTGTAAATTTTACTGTAATCTAAAAGTATTCTTTTGGAAAATCCTCTTTACAATAATAAGTTTTCAGTTATCTCTGGTACCTCAGATGCCCTCACTTAACAAGGGAAGGAACAGAACCTTTGAATATGAGATCTAGAAAGAGCCTTAGGGAGATTACTTGGCATATAAATAAGATATAGAGAAGGCACGAAATGACTCCATGTTCTCACAAGTAGTTGGTGGCAGAGTGACTATATATCCTAGGTCTTCTGGCATAATTATAAGGCAATATATTGGTCATGGTGACTCATGTCTTTGTTCACATCGAACCTGTCTTTGTGTGGATTGTCACAGAAAAAAAAAATGGTGGTGTTTGAACAGCTTAAATGAGTGAATACCTTCTGGTGCATACATTTATTTTTCACACTTAAATATGACTTGTGGTGGTGAACACACAATACAATATACAGATGATGTATTATAGAATTATGCACTTGAAACCTATATAATTTTGTTAACTGATGTCACCCTAATAAATTCAATAAAAATTAAAAACAAGTAAGTAAATATGATCTTAGTGGACTTGAATTTTTTTTTTAAATGCCTAAGAAAATAAGCTTATATAATGTATTTTAAAAGACTTTTAAAAGTTCTTCTAAAAGACAAACATTTTGTGCTTTGATGGCAAATAAGCAAACTTATTCAAAGTGACATTAATTACAAATTCTTTCTGGTATCATCAATTATTAAAACAATGCATTTAGCAGTATTGTTCTTCATATTACCAAAACTGAAACAATTTCAGTGTACATCAACAGTAAAATGAATAAGAAATTGTGGTAAATTCACATAATAGAGAATGATTTGAAAATGAAAATGATAGAACTACCACTACATGCTATAACATGGATAAAGTATAAAACATAATCTAAAGAACTTTGACTCAAAGGAGTACTTATTGTATGATTCTATTTATATAAAGTTATAAAGTTCAAATCTATGTGGTTCGAAATCAAGATAGTAATTATTGCTGGGAACAGGGAGTGGGTAGTGATTGGGAGGGGCATCATTTATTTAAAAGTTTGGGCTTAATTTACTCAGAGACTCAGAGATCCTAAGGGACTTGAATCAAGGGAGAAACATCAGGGTGGCAAGTAGCTCAAAGTGGAGAGAACTTTTAAGAAGAATTTAAACAAGGGAAGGGTTATATGGTTGCAGTGATCAGAACACATCTGAAACATTTAGACAATAAAATTGGTGGAACTGGTGTTTTGATAGGATATGGATGAAAGGTGGCATGGAAGACACTGAGGGTGATTTCTGAGGTTTTATTTTCCACGACGTGGTAATGTCACAAACATAATGGGGAAATGCTTTTAAAGGGATCTGGGTTCTTCTCAACTTTTACTCAAAATGTTTACTTTAGTTCTAATATAGACTGAAACTATAGCAATTTTATTTAATCCTGCAGCCTCAGTACCTGTTATTTTGTTCACTTAATTCAAAATTAAAATATACCTGACATTAAGCTAATTTAGATCATAAGTCTCATCATACCTATTAATTTGGGAAATGGGAAAAACAAAATCGTGTACCCTGAAAGAAGACCCTATGTCACATATGTATAATAAATGCATATGATTAATGCATATTACCATGCTTGAAAATGTAGATGCCTATGTTCATTACGTATTTTAAGAGAGTTTTAAACTGATATCTGATCTTGGAAATCCAAGTTTTTATAGAAAACCATTAGTTTCATGTATGTAGCATAATAAAGTAGAAAGAGAAAAATGTTCCTTGGGATATTCTGCAAGTGCTAAAAATTACCCTGAGCAGGTAAAGGACTTGACATGTAAAATACACTTGATATCTAACAATGAATTTATCTGTAAAAAACTATTTTTCTTATGCAGGGGACATGTAAAGAGTGTGATTCAAAACTTACCAAAGTGAGCATTAATAGAAAATAAATTACCTTTAAGTATTTGGTAGAAACACCAGAAAGGCTTCATAAAGGGATTAAATAATCCACGAAGCATTACTAACAAACACACCTTCAATTTCAGTTAGATCTTTTGGAAAATTCTTAAAAACCTCATAAGCTATATATCAAACATAAAGAGGAAATTCCTAGTGAATTTCTGTTATATCTACTCCTGGTGGGAGTGACAGGTACAGAGTCTTGGTGACCTATTGAAACGCTGTAGTGAGCTAAAGCATGTTGTTTGTTGCATTCCAGTTGACATTTTGAACTTGTTTAAGGACATAGCAAATAGAGCTATTACTAGTGTATTGGACTGTGAAGTAATATGATCTGTCTGAAATCAATTTGTTTTTGAACACTTCTCATTATAACTTAAAAATTATAGATAGCATGGTGTTAAGAAATGTAGTACACTAAACAACATTAGAACTAACTGCAAAAATGATGCCTTGACTCACATGCTCTGTTTAATGATGTATTATTGTTGGTGTTTTACGTGGCCTTTTTTCAAACAATGCTGTTAAATTTCCCTCAAGTTTGCCCAAGATAAGGAGCATTGTAAAACGAATGTGATAAAATGCCAAAGTTATAATGTGTGAGATACATATATATTTATCTCTCACACAGTATATATATGAAGCATTCCTTAAAATGAAGCTAAATGCATACTGTATACATTAGTAAAGAATATATGAGATTGGAATTTGATGTTTTTTTCTCGCATTTGAAATTTTAGCCAACCTAGTACTGCCAAGGATGACTATATTTCCGTTCAAGGCCTTATAAAATGAGTATTTTGTGTCATGTTTTATCAGCTTTTTTAAAAAGAGTAAACTTAGCGTGTTGAGAAGTCCATAAAAGCAATTGCAGAAAGCAATTCTAGAACTCTTGAGTTTTCATTATAGATATAGAGTAGTAAAATCGACAGTTATTCTTGTAGCAGCAAGAAAGATGTTTGAAATCATTCTAGTAGCTACTGCTTTTAAAATGAAATGCTTAGAGGAATAAAAATGGCCCACATTTTTTCCTGTTTGGATTTGTCCATTTTTATAAATAAAGACATATATTAATTAAAATGTTTTAAATGTGCAACTAAAATAAATACGGGAAAATCAAAATGGAGCAAAAACATTCTTTAGTATGCTTCTTAATAATCAGAGTTCCCATTCTGGTTCTGAATATACATGTTCATAACAAGGTAAAAAACATAAAAATTAATATTCAGTCATATGTTGACTTTAGCCTTTTAGAAGATCTACTTTACTAAATTAAGATCTTGTAAATGGACTGTAATTTAACAAATGAATCTACAACAGTATACTCTTAAATCTTACTCATAAACATATATGTATTTAAAAGAGAGATGATAATCATGAATATCTTGGATATTTTCAGGTCCAATCGCGCTCTTCCCCAACAAGCTATGTACTTTGGGAGCAGGCCTGTAAGGAGCGCATCAGAGGCCCCTGTCCCCTCTTTCAGCTGGGTGTGCAGCCAGTAAGGAGCAGCCCAAGGGGCTGAGGGAGAGGGAGGCACCTGGGTATAGCATCATTTGCTTGCCTGGCTCCCTTTCTCCCAAGCAGTTTTTGCAGTGAACTGGTGATCAGATTAAAAATCACAGCTCCTGTCAGGAAGCCCTCTCAACTCAGCTGGCCTGCTCTCTCTCTTCCTCTCTCTCCGCTATCTCTAGGTTCTGATGTCTGTTCTACCCCTTTTCTTTGTCTTCACAACATTTGTATATTGTTCTTTATATTAAACTCTTCTCAAATATTCCATTTTAATTAATCAGCTTCCTAGAAACAAGAATATACCCGAGATCTACTTTTTCTAACTGGTTTTCAAAATCTTACAGTGACAGTTAGGGGCTCCATTTCAAATACATTGAAACTAAATTTATATCCTTTACATATTTATAAAATGCCTATATTCATTCATTTTTTTATTTATTAAATTTATTGGGGTGACATTGGTTAATTAATTGTATAGCTTTCAAGTGTACATTTCTATGATACATCATCTGTATATTGCAATGTGTGCCCACCCACCCAGGGTCAAATCTTCTGACACCGTATATTTGAAGGCTTTTACCCTGTACTACCTCCCCTTAACCCCCTTTCCCTCCGGCAACCACCATACTGTTGTCTATGTCTGAGTTTTTGTTTGTTTTACTGTATTGTTCATTTCTTGCTTTCAGTTTTATATCCCACATAGGAGTGAAATCATATGTTTCTTAACGTTTTCTATCTGCCTTATTTTGTTTAGCGTGATATTTTCAAGATCCATCCATGTTCTCGCAAATGGCAGTATTTTATTTTTTCTTATGGCTGAGTAGTATCTATTGTATATATGGACCAGATCTTTTTTATCCAATCTTCTATCAAAGGGCACTTCAGTTATTTCCACGTCTTGGCCACTGTTAAAAATGCTACATTGAACATGAGGGTGCATATGTCTTTGCAAATTAATGTTTTCAAATTTCTCAAGTAGCTACCCAGAAGAGGGTTTGCTTGGTCTCATGGTAACTCTATTCATAATTTCTTGAGGAACTTCCATAGTGTTTTCCATAGTGGCTGTATTAGCTTACATTTCGACCAGCAGTGAATGAGGGCTCCTTTTTCTCCACAACCTCTCCATCACTTGTTACTACTTGTCTTGCTGATAATAACCATTCTAATAGTGAGGTGGTATCTCATTGTAATTTTGATTTGCATTTTCCTAGTAGTTAGTGAAGTTGAGCACCTTTTCGTTTATTAGTTGGCCATTTGTATATCTTTTTGGGAGAAGTATCTGTTCAGATTCTCTGCCCATTTTTTAATTGGACTGCTTGTTTGTTTGCTGTTGAGTTGTATGAGCTCTTTATATATTTTGGATATTACCTTGTTAGAGCTGTTGTTTGCAAATATCTTCTCTCATTCTGTTGGTTTCCTTTTTGTTTTATTGGCAGTTTGTTTTGCTGTGCAGAAGCTTTTTAGTTTGATGTAATAAAATATATATTGAGTAGTTGAGGAGTAGCTTTAAAAGAAGACCATTTTGTAATTTGACTCTGTATGTAGAAATTGATAAGTATTTTACTAACGAATTATACTCAACTAGTAAAATTTTTTTCAGGTAAAGATCTGAGAATTAGATTCAACATCTGTGAATTGTACATTATTTAACACAATCAAGGTCACTGACAAATTTTCTATTATAATAAATGTATATATGCTGTAAAAATATTCACTAAAGAATGGAAATTTGAATTTTGCAGCGGTTGTTGGTAAGAAGGTATTAGATAATTTTTTCCTGCTACCAGTAACACTAAATAAAATATATCAGAGTTATGTTCTCTTTACATGCAAAAAATTATAGCAGGACAAAGATTTCAGAACTGTTTAGCAGTTTCTAATGAGTAAAGAGTATGATGTTGATGTTTAACATTTCTTTACATTAAGAAATATTAGTAATAAGTTAGTAAAATAAAATAATTTTTAAAATAAAAACTTAATGTTACAGGTAAGTGTCTATTTAAAAATACATTTTTAGAGACAAGATTCCTGGTTATGGTAGAGTATCAAAAACCCTTCTCTCTGAAAAATACCAGTAAAGCTAGACAACCCTGGTGAAAAGAATCAGTTCAACACTTTTGAAACTGATCACTGGCAGGCAGTAACCTGAGGGATAGTTCATAGCTTTGTAGTATAGAATTGTAACTATTCAACACTGTGTAGATGATGGGAAGGGCTATTACATTGTGATTAAGAGCTGAAACCCTGGGCTCAGGCTGCCAGGTTCAAAGCCTGCCTCTGCCGTTTCATTTTGTGACCAAAGGCAGCTTATTTATCTCTTCCATTTCCTCATCTATAAGATGGATTGTTGTAGGTATTTACATGATGTAACACACATTAACCACTTATAATAGAAGCAGGCACATTTAAGCACTCAATAAATGTTAGTTGTTCTTATTTATGTACTTTTCTTCATCATAATCTGTTACTTGTGAGAGTAAAGACAAAATTCACTTTTATAATTATTTAGAATAGTGAACCTATGTTCCCATTCCTATAAAATGGACAGAGCATCTCTTCTCTGTATTGTCTGATTAAATGTACATATAGACCATAGGACCAACTGCCTGTGGGAATGTAAGATAGTACAGCAATGTTAAAAAAACAACAATACACCACAGCTTGTTGATTTGTTAAAAAGTTAAAAGCGCACCTACCATATTACCCATTCATTCTATTTCTAGGTGTTAACCATGAGCATATAGCCATGCACAGTTGTACACAAATGAGTATAGCAGCTTTATTTGCAATAGCTAAAACTGGAAACAAACCAAATATTTATGAACAGGTGAATTGATTTTTTTAAATGGTGGTTTATCTATAGAATGGAATACAACTCAGTGATAAAAAGGAATGAGTTATTGATATATATAACAACATGAGTGAATCTCAAAGTGATCATGCTGAGGAAAGAAGCCAAACAAAAACTATATATTGTAGAGGGAGAAGATGGTGGCTCTGTGACAAGAAGCAGAGTGCCCTTGCTCCCAGCCACCGAGTCAATTTACCTCTAAAATACTGTGTAACCACCTAGGAAAAACCAGAAAAATATACCTGGGTGGACATATTGCGAGTAGGGAGCACAAAAGAAACATCATAGAGTCTGGTGAGGGGGGGGTTGTAGAAAGGGGGAGGCCCCCCTGAAGTCTGTGCTGGGCTCTGAGGCCCTAGGGCTAGTGGCTACAAAGCTCCCTCCCCTTGGGAGTGTGGGCTGGCATCCAGAAGCTGGGATCTCACACCCAGAGTGGAGGAGAAGGGAAGGAGAGCCCCAGGTGGAGGGCAGAGGGACCCAGGGGAACAATGTGCCTGCAAGGAGGGGACCCCTCCTTCCCAGTGAAAGAGCTTCTAATGGCAGCCTGGACAGGCATCTCTCACACTGGGCGCTGACCATAGGAAAGGCTGTCCCACACTTTGTGGCTCCCAAGTAGAAAGGGGCAAGAGGGCTGCACAGATCACCACATACAGGGACCCTCTGCCTTCCTGCAAGGCACTGTGTAGAACCCCAGAAAGCATTTGATCTGTGTGGCATGGGGAAGTGGAAGAGAGCCCTCCCAAGAGAGATGGACTGGAGCTGCCTTTGGGGCTGATCGGGTCTCCAGCCACCTGAGCTCCCAGTGGGGCAAATCTGGGATTTTTGACCCGCCGTCAGGGGAGCAGGGATAGCTCCCGAGGAGCTGCCCCACCTTTACTGAGATCAGCTGTGCAGGGAGCTGCATGGGGCTGACTTTGTGACTTCTCATGCTTGGTGTCTAGGCGCTAGAACAGTGGGACCTTGAAGGGCGGATTCTCTGCCTCTTTGTTGCTTTGTGCCTTTTTGAGTTTTTATTGCTGAATGGGTGTCTACCTTCCTGGCTTGCTTTGGGGAGACAGACCAGGAAAACTGGGATTCGAACCTACATTGTGGAGAGTTTAAAATTAGGGTGCCCCAAACAATCAGTCAATCTGGCCTGCGAAAGGTGGGGCAGAGCTCCCCTATCTGTCCTGCAGACTGGGAGCATCACCCCCAGCAAGAAAGGAGCTGGTTCAGCTCACTGAGGCCCCAGACACCCCCGCAGGGCACAGTCCTGAGGGGGAAGGGAGAGCAGTTCACAGGACAATACAAGAATAAGACTCTCAGGGACTGTTTGGGACCTGGAGGAAAGCTTAAAATTCCTGCTGAGGGCTGGGGGGCAAAGGGCTCACCAGAATGTTTTTTAATAGAATCCACTGAGCCCAGGTCACTGAAAGTGCCCATACAGAAAAGGCTACAGACTGAATTCAATCTGAAGCTGCAGCAGGCCAGAGCCTGGGGAGCTAGAATCAGAGGACAGGGTAGGGACTGAGGAGCTGGCTGTGGAGCAGAGACTAACTTCCCACAGTTAGGGCCTGACAGCGACACCTCTAAGTAAGGGGAGCAATATCCCGAGCTACACTAGCCACCCTGCACCCTAAAGACTCTGCAGAAGACTCTGGAGCAAGACCAGGCAACTACAAGGGGGAGGCAAAATAGCTGGCAAGAGGAGGTGGGCCTCAGAGAGCCTCAGAGCAGCCAACCACGTAAGGACGACACCGGGGCCAAACCCAGACAGCTCCTGACATGGGCTGATACACAAGTATCAGAGAGATGCAAATTAAAACCACAGTGAGGTATCACTTCACACCTGTAAGAATGGTGACCATTAACAAATCAAGGAATGACAAGTGCTGATGAGGATGTGGAGAAAGGGCACCCTAGTACACTGCTGGTGGGAATGCAGACTGGTGCAGCCACTATGGAAAACAGTATGGAGTTTCCTGAAAATGTTAAAAATAGAACCACCTTTTGACCCAGTGATCTCACTTTTAGGAATATATCCTAAGAATCCTGGAACACTAAGAATATATGCAGCCCTATGTTCATAGCAGCACAGTTTACAATAGCTCAGATCTGGAAACAGCCCAAGTGCCCATCAGTAGATGAGTGGGTAAAAAAAGCTGTGGGACATTAACACCATGGAATACTATGCAGCTGTAAGAAAGAGGGATCTCGTACCCTTTGGGACAGTATGGATGGACCTGGAGAGTGTTATGCTAAGATAAATAAGCCAGGCAGAGAAAGACAAACATCAAATGATCTCACTCGTATATGGAACCTTAAGAACTTAATAAACTGATGAACAGAATAGATTCAGTGACATGGAAGCATGGATCAGACTGATAAATCTCAGAGGGAAGGAGGGTTGCAGGTGGGTGGAGGGGTGAGATTAACCCAAGAATTTATATGCATATATGCACAACCCAAGGACACAGAGAATGGCGTGCTAAGGGACTAGGGAGGGGTTTGGGGCGGAGAGGAAGGGGTCAATGGGGAGAAAAAGCAACATGTGTAATATTTTGAACAGTAAAAATAAATAAATAAATAAATATATAAATTAAAGAAAATATATATACACATTGAATAATTCCATTTATATGACATTCTAGAGAATGCAAACTAATATATAAGGAAAGACAACAGAGCAGTGGGTCTTAAAGACAGTGGGGGTGGGTTGTAAAGAGAGATTACAGGGTGGCTTGAGGAAACTTCTGGGTATAATGGACACATTCATTCTTTTTATTGTAGTGATGGTTTTCTGGGTGTACACTGGAACTTATAAAATTCTATCTTTTGCTAAAACTTATAAATTTCTACCTATTACATATGTGTTTCATTTATATTTATTTGTCAGTTATAGCTCAACAAAGCTATTTTTAAAAATACATTTCTTCCCTAAACTAGATTAATGTAGAAAGTCAACATTTTCTTGGGTTGTTTTATTGCTTGTATTTAATTTTTAATTCAATAGGAATTTTCTCACTGAAATCTAAACGTCATATTAGTTTCACTGTCAAATTATGGCCTCCAATCTGTAAAACATTATGTATGTCCCATAATAAGTTAGAAACTAGAGGGAGTGTTATTTTATATGATAATATTTTAGCTTGGTGTGTTTGTTGTGTCTGTTATGTACAGATTTCAGCAAGTTCGATGCATGGGAATATTTATTTCTGGGTGTGTTATACCTCTACCACCACACATCATCTATACTGTACTTCTGTGGAGAAGGGAGCACTTTATGAAAGCATTCTCCAAAAGTGATTGAATTACTCTTGGTTATATATATAGTTATTCAGTTATAAAATTTTAATTTATGCATGCAATTACAGGGAGACTTAATTTATTCACAGAGAGGCATATGCATTCAGTTATTGTAAGGAATAACTTCTTATTTTGTTTATCAACTTTCAGATAAAATTGGTTAAAAATATAAGCAACCTTTGTTAGAATATTTTAAAAGAATTCTAAATATTCTATATTTTAGTCTCTCAAACATTAACTTGTCAGGAACGTAATGCTTTGTCATGCTGGGTCACCTGTGTAAAATAGACTACATTTATTCCATAATGAAAATTACTTTGAAAGTTCTAGTGCTTAGATATTTAAATGCCATGATTATGCTATAATGAATATTTAAATCTTTGGAGTCAGACTTAGTTGCCGCTAATGCCAATCAAATCTAGGATGACCAAAGAAACCCTGCTTTCATGAATAAGTAATCTTTCTCCCCATGAGTTTTCTGAACATTTTAAGAACTCACATGGGAATAGGGAAAACACTGTTTGAATGACATTTCATCTAAAATGGTGCAACTGCAGGAGCAGATGTAGTATATTAGAGTCTACTTGACCTGTTCACAAGGTTTTGTGAGTTTTAAACTCTAAAAAAGTGCTTTGTTTGATTCTAAACTATAACTAACAATGTCAGATTGGTGTCT
This sequence comes from Miniopterus natalensis, assembly GCF_054644295.1. Lineage (NCBI taxonomy): Eukaryota > Metazoa > Chordata > Mammalia > Chiroptera > Miniopteridae > Miniopterus > Miniopterus natalensis. The sequence continues at coordinate 90,219,510 of NC_142103.1, read as the reverse complement.
GCATTTCTGAAGTCTTTATTATGCTCAACAATTACATATTGGTGGCTCAGTATGAACTCTAAAAGAATTTAATGGCTGCTGTTATTTTAACTTTATGTGGTAATGTTCTTTTACAAATAATCCTCCAAAGTTTCAGAGGTTAGTTTGACATTGGAGCTTTGACACTGAAATTCTTTTCTAGTCATATTACTTCATTTTAAAACATTTTCTAAGTATCACAGTGAATTGTATGCAATTCTATTTAAATTTTGAACTGTATTATAGAAGTATTCTACAGATATTAGATGCCACAACGGTTCAGTTGAAAATTGTATTATTAAAAGAAAATGTCTCAAAAATATAATTAAAGGGAAGGACTAAGAAAGACCTTACATTACATTTAAATCTCTACTGATGCCAAAGGACTTGTAGTCTGTTTGGGGAATATTCATGAATTTTCAAAATAGAGCAGCATCCAGTATATCCTTAAGGTCTCTCAGATCTGTCTCCCAAAGAAAGAGCAAGCAGTATTATCTTCAGAAAGAAGCTCATCTTGGAAACTAGAGCCAAGTATATCAAAAGCCTAATGCTTTCTGGGGGCAAAATTTCCCCACTGTAACTCAGAAAAAAAATACAGACAAAGGAGTAGTTGTTACTGTCTAAAGAACAATAGGAAATTCTGGGGTTTCTACTTTTACTACTCCTGAACTTTACACATCACTATTTAAAATGTAATATTTACCAACACCTACCAAGTTAATGTGCCAGGGCAAAAGCATACCAATATGTTTAGAACAATTTTGCAGTTCTCTGGCATGTTATTCTTTGGTGGATATAGAAAGTTTTCATTAGGCATGTACTGCTGATACTAATACACAGTAGATTACGATAAGTGTTATTCTTGAGTACCATTTATAAATTCAGTACACATTTACAGCAGAGGTCTACTGCTGGGAAGATCAAAATGCCTGAAGCATGGTCGCTGGTGTCACAGAGCTCACAGTGTAAAGTGGCTGATAAACACATATACTAGGAAGTGATAAAGTCTGTACTAGAATGTTTACAGGGTAGAGGCATCCCATTTCCTTTGGGAAGAGGTGACAAATTCCTGAGGAACTTCTAGAGGTTTTGACTGTTATATAAGGTGTGTCTGCAAAGTAAGAAGTACAGTAGAAGGAATATTTTATTATATGACATTATTATATTATAGCTCCTCTCTCAAGACAACATATGTAGATATTTTCAGTCCACTGGGATCACATGGCTAAAAACACCATAAATGAATTTGATATATTTCTTTTGAAAATTTAGCAACATTTGTTACTCTAAAACAGCCTTCACACATCCTTCAAAATAATTTTAGAATAAATATCTTATTGTAAATGTTATTGTACATTGTATTTCTAGGCAACATAAGAAGTTTTATATGTATATTTATACAGAAAAGGAACAAAATGTACAGTTCGGAAAATGGTAGGGCCTTTCAGGATGCCAATGTACCATTTGCTGTGAAAGGTTTTAAATATCAATTATTCCAAAAACATTATGTGCGCATGTGTATGTGTTACTATAGCATCAGTATAGGAACTCTGTAATATATTTTTATTTCAAGCATATTTTTACATAATTCATTGAGATTTTTTTAAAAAAACTTTTATACAAGGTAATACATATACACATATGCTTGTACACACATATATGTACTATTTCCAATAGGTGTTTGAAAATTATATATTTCCTAGAGTCATATGTGCATTTTTTTGGACAAGAATCAATGGTGAATTGGAAATAAACAAAAGTATTGTTTTACTTTTTAAAAAAATTAGGATTATAAATTATATTTGATAGTAAATCAGTATTTCACTTTTTTCTTTATTTTTTTGTGTTAACAAATTATTATGACTCTTCTGTATAACCTGACCAAATGGTATGATTTAGTGTAAATATGTTAGAAGCAGATCAAATAATGAAAACAATTATGTTTAGGTGCACTGGGCCATTTTAAGAAAGATAATGTGGAAGGAGCATTCTGAATGAATGGTGAATCAGTACCACACATTGCATATTGCCTCAATGAATTAATTGAATATAGATTTTTGTGCCCATGATCTATTTCTATAGACTAAAAATATGTGGAGTCTTTACCTGTTTATAGCAAATGCTTATCTCAAAAACTTAATCATCTAAATATCACCAATGCAAAAACAGGACCCAGGTGAATCAGGGAAAAGAGTTCTTTCTTTGAGACATTACCATAGCAGCAAGGGACTTTCTTTTTTCTTTCTTTTTTAATTAATTTATTTAAGTTTCTTTATCTTTCAGGGGACTTTCTTTTTAAGATTTTAATACCTTTGCATTATTTTCCATTACAACAGATGTTTACAAAGCCAGGTGTAAAGGTTTTGTTAGGATTTTCTAGAGTGTCAGCATAGCTGGGGTGGATGTTGAGCTGAAGGAACCTTTAGTCTATGTAGGAAAAAGCAATCTAAGTGTACCCAGAAGCCAACTTTAAAGATAATCTCAGTCTGTTAAGGATGACTACCATTACATACGTATAATGAATAGTCTCGGATGGTTGAAGAAATATAGTATTCATATAGGTTTGCAGTTTTTCCTGACATGTGCTACTTGGAAGATCTATACTCATCATATGAATGGTGGTAGGTATGTAGCTTATTTTGAAAACAATTGATGTTTTAAAAATATGTTAGACCTCCTTTCTTCTAATTATGACCCAGATGATTGTTCAAGTTAGTAATGTGCTTTGGTGTTCATTAAACTCCATTTTTTCACTTCAAAACTGTATCTATGTAGACATATTATTATTGTTTTATAATAAAATAATAGGGCCTGATTTGCATGATCATGGACATTATTGAATGTGACTCAGTTCTCAGTATAATTTTCAGCATTAACAATCTCCATTTCATGATTATCTACCCTTGCATTGACATTTTCTTATTAAAGAAGATTCACAGTGTGTTGATTTCCAAATATTTCTTTTCCTCCAGCAACTGATCTATGTCTTTTTTTATTGGTTCATGGACCAGACCAGCTTTTTATAGTTTGGCCAGTAATGTTTAAGTTCATTCAATTAATTACTCCACAGTGGATTTATAATATTAAATTATCGATCTACTCATTCATCCATACATTTGCAGATACATTTGGAAGGGCTATCCTATTCTAAGAATTCTACAGAGCATGTGGGAAATAGAGATGACTATGTTGGTCTTGTCATCCCGAAGACATCACAGTTTTATGAGCACAAGAGGCACTTAGGCAGATAACTATAACATAATGTGATAAATGCATTAACATGCATCTTCAAGAATATTCTGAAAGCATTTAGGAGTATGGAAAAGGTTCTTGAGTAATCAAAGACTAAGTCTTAAAGGACAAGTGAGCATTGGCCAGGTGAGGACATTCTGAAATGAAGGGAACTGAGCAAAGGAAAAGAGGGAAAGAGCAACATTGTGCTTGCAGAGAACTTAGTAATGCAGTGTTTGCAAAGTTTAAAGCATTAAGCATTCAGTGTCAGAGAGACTCAAGAGCATTAGGCAGAGGCCAGATCATGAAGTGACTTTTATGCCATGTTAAAGAGCTTGGATTTATTCTGTGGTAATTGTTAACCACGTACAGGTTTAAAGCAGGTAAGCTATCTGGTCCGATTTGTGCTTTCCATAAACCTACTGGCTATATACCACAGGAATATGTTAGTACATCACAACAGTCCAGACAAGCAGTGATGGAAATGAAAATTTGACTCTAAAAATGATTGCTAAAACAGGACAAAGTCAGATACAAGAGAACACATATTTGCCCAAAATTCATAGAGACAGAAAGTAGATTAGGGGCTGCCAGGTGCTGAGGGGAGAGGAGGTGTGGGGTGTGACTGCTAATGTGTACAGGGTTTCTTTATTTTTATAGTAATGAAAATGTTCTGGAATTTGATAGTATATTCACAAAAAAACTAGTGAATTGCAAACTTCAAAAGAGTGTATTTTATGGTGTGTGATTTATGTCTCCCAAAAGCTCTCATTAATAAAAAAACAACGCAGGGCTTATTGATGAATAAAAAATGGAAGGAGATGGAGGTACCTGAAACTCCCAAGTTTCTAGATTTGATGACTGGCTAGATGATTGTGTTACCAATATGATGGGAGACACCAGAAAAGGAGTTTTTGTGGCTGGACATAAGGGTAAACTGGTGGGTGGGTGGTCCCTATTTCAGTTTTAGAGCGTTTGAGATCTGTGTAAGATCTACTTGTACTAGACCTGATGTTTGGCCTACTCAATAGATGTAAATTTGGTAGCACCTATCTTAGATTTTCAATGGCTTCCCCAATTTTTCTGCCTCCACATATTCCACAAGTACAACAAAATCTCATTAGTAGCATTCTTCTTTGCATGCCAGTGACTCTCACTCCAGATGTGGGGTATATTAAAATCTACCACACAGAGAATTATAGTTTTAAAACGCCAGCTAGCCTACTAGAGATGCTAATATGTTCTATAGGAAATACTTTTCCATGCTTCCCATGTCCTCCGCAGGAAATTATTTATATCAGTAATGGCTAAAACCATGATATTATACGTGATCAAATAGAGATTTATGTCAAGTGAGTAGAACATTTAAGAGGTAAAAGAAGGAAGAACAGTACCAAAATGCTCAAATAAAGAACAACTGTAGGAAAGATTCTTGGTAAATCATAGTTTTAAAATCACTATTTAGTGAATGCATAAATAACCGAATGAGTGTGCTTTCAAGGAAACCAGTGGAGGGGCTTTAGGAAAGATAAAATGATCAGGTATTTCAAAATCAAGAGATAAATTCAGTAAGGTCAAATTCAAAGTGTGTCCATTGGGTTTTGCAATTAGGAGGGCTTACGTGATATTAGTGAGCTGAGTTTCAGGGATGACCAGTGAAATAGAAGGCGAGGAGGCGGAAGGCAGTGGGTGTCGGCTACTCTCTTAAGAAACATGGATGCTAAAGGAGAGGGACCCAGAACATAGGAGTGTTTCTATGAAACCAGTATTAATCCGTGACCATGTTCCTGACAATATAATTTCCTATTTATTTATTTATTTATTTATTTATTTATTTATTTATTTATTTATATTCAATTTATTTGAGTCATTATAAAATTGTATAACTCTCGTGTACATTTCTATGATATATCATCTGTAAATTGCACTGTGTGTTTACCACCCAAAGTCAAATCACCTTCTGTCACCATATATTTGACCCCCTTTACCCTTTACTCTCTTCCAACACCCCTTCCCTCTGGTAACCACCATAATGTTGTCTGCATCTATGAGTTTTTCGTTTGTTGGTTTGGTTTGTTTTGGTTTTGTCTTTGTTCATTTGTTACTTTCAGTTTTACATCCCACCCATGAGTGCAGTTGTATGGTTATTTGTGTAATTTAGAGGTAGTTGTGGGGTCATCTGTTCAAAATGTCACCCTTCTCCCTATTTTATTTTATCCTGTAGTCAGAGGTAAAAATCCCCTATCAATTTTTTTGATCAAATTTACTGTTAAAAGCTGGGACTTCAGTGGTGTCATATCTGCAAGAGACATGTCACACGTCGATGACATTTTCTTTAGTAATTCTGCAGCTGTCGTATTCAATCCCATTTGTTAATCTTAGCAAGTCTTTGCTTTAAATCATAGAAACAGAAGTTGCACAGGTATTTGTTGTAAAAGCTGTACATACTTACATTTGAAACCATTTCGGTGTGCACTATTTACGCACATGTTTCTATCAGCATTTCTGTTATAGAGAGGTGCCCCTTTTCACTTTCTTACTTTCATCTTCTGTGATTCTTTCCTGGACCCTTCCTTGATGTTATTTAAAAATGTTTAATCAGTTTTACTCAGTATCTTCCTTGTCTGTGACTAAAAGCAGGGGATTGACTTTGTGTTCTGTGCAACGACAGCAACAAGTTTTATATGAAATTTTCATATTTTCAACTTTTCTCTCCTTCCCTTCAAGATGAAGAATCCCAGAATTACATGTACAGCTGTTGTTCCTATTTTTTCCAGTGTGTATTCACTCATTAAACTGCTTTTGAAATACAGTGATCTCTTTATTATCCATCTAGCGGCATTTTATAAATCTTCATTCTCCTCGAAATTCAGGCAAAAGTAGAGATGGGTAATCACCCATTCTTCACATCTTGGGCTCCCTTTTGGAGTTTCTTAGCTGTTTGGCCTCCTGATTCTTCCTTTGCATCCCACGGGCACCTCCACCAGCTGGCTCAGTGGCTCTCTTCTTTCTCCCTCCCTTCCAATGCCTGTGTGTACAAAGCTACAGCCTTTACCCTCTGTGCTTTTTGCCCTGTTGAGTCCCCTCCAGTCTCAAGGCACTTCTTGCCACCCATTTCACCAGCTTTGCAATGTATGGCCACCCTTGGCCTCCTTCTAGGCCCTGTGTAGCCTCTCTTATTTTTGCCTGAATACTTGGACTTATCACTCCTACTGAAACTTTAAATTTTATATACTTAAAACTGTACTTTATAGATAAGTAGATTTCTTGCTTGATAGAGAGATTGCTTCAACACAAGTTATAATATACACCAGAAAAAATATTACTTCAAACACAGAATTTAATTGATCAGGATATTAAAAAGAATAAAAAGTGAACATTGTGAAAATAAAGATTTTTTTAGGGATTCTCATTTTTAGTTCCAAATATTTCTTAAATAGTTTTGAAATGCAAATGTAGCCCATAATGTTGAAAGTTTATCATTGCTTATTTTGAATTATCAGTCCTAATCCCATTTTGAAATTAAAAAACAAAAATAAAAGAGCCTCTTTAAGTGGCAGCTTCTGCTTAAAGCTACAGTTATTCTTTCTCTCCTAGCACCCAAAGCTCTACTTCCTTTGATTACTTATTTCCTTATTGAGCAATAATTTAATGCAGCAATCTTACTGAAACAAGTATTACAAAAGAGACAAGATTATCTTTATCACAAACCTTTAGGCTTTATAGGAATATTAAACAACTATTGATTTTAATGTATAACATTGTCACCATTCTTCTGATTTAGAAACCACATGCAGTCTCCAGTAAACCACTCACTGAAGCCCACGCTTGTTAGCATAATCAATTTATCACACTCATTTTATAAAGTTGTAACAGAACACCCTCAGAAGGGTGTTACTAAAAATTACCGCTGATGTAAGCTTTTCACATCATGCCAAAGGAAGGGCAGTTGACACTACCAAGAAATAAACTCTACCGCAGCCTCTTTAATCATTTGTCAGGATATATTATGTCCTTGTCAATATCAAGGGGTAAACACTGTCATTAATCTGCAAGTGAGGAAATAAGTAACCACAACAATGTTCAGGTGCCTGGCTGTTAATGGAACTTCATCTTTATTGCATCTTTCTCCCTTTTTAATTTTCTCCTGTTGTTCCCTTTATATAAAATGTGCAGCTACATATAATGTTTGGAAATATATATATAATGCATTATTACGACGTTGGCCATTGTGAAATTCGCTGGGTGTGCTTAGCAAGACAGGCACTGACAATGCAGTAGTTAAGCTGAGCCAGCAGAGATTTGTCTAAATGAGTATACACCAGCTATAAATTTAACAAAGTGTTTATTTTCTAAAGTGATTGCTTTATGCATGTGCAAACAGGAAATAAAAGAACATCCAACTCATTTTTTCTAGACAAATAAAAAACTTGGATCTTGAAAGGCTTTCTTCATGAACCTTTAAACAGTTATTTTAATTTTAGATGCTGTCACTGATGTGTTATGCAGAAGAGTAATATTATTTATAGTGGATATGAAGTGGAATTGCATTTATAGCATCTTTTATTTGACTTAAATTGCCACTTATATCTTGAAACCACCTATGGAGAATCTATGTCTTATCTATATTAATTAGGTGAATATTTAAATTTAAGCTGGATAGAATAATGTTTTTTGTCCATGAGATTATGCTACAAAACCTAGTAGTATTAGGTTTCTCCTTTATAGGATTTTTAGTTAAATCGAATACATAGGCAATTCACCCTGATTACCTAGCACTTCAGTGACAGTTACTCTCAAAGAATTAGCAAATCAGGAGCTTAACCATGAAAATAGTTATACTCCAGGAGATACAAAGACTGATTGACCAAATAATAATAAATCACTCTTTATTGAGTTTTTGCCTATGTCAGATACTATACATTATTTCATATCGAAAACAGTATGCCTACACATACAGATAAATCAAAAGCCCTTCTTAAGACCGCACAGCTAATAAGTCATTGAACATGGATTTGAACCCAAGTGTGTCTAGCTTGGAAATCTCAGCTATTATTCAGCTCATCAGAGTGTTTGCTCAAGAAAAACCTTCTTAGATTTTACTTTGAAAGATGTCAGGTATGTTGACTTAAGCATTAAAGCACCTTAAATAGGGATGAGGTAACTACTTTTGTGAAATTTGTTATTTTTATAGATATGATAGGCAAATTTTTATACAGAACATGATAGGTTGAATTGCACAGTGATTAATAGCACAGATTGTAGACAATGACTGACTGCCTTGGTTGGAATTATGGCTCTGACACTTTCTGGATATTTGACCATAGGAACATTATTTAACTGCTCTGTGCCTCAGTTTAATCACCTGTAAAATAGGCATAATTATGTTGGGTTATTGTGAATATCACATGTGGTAAAAATGTAAAGAAATTGAAATAAGGCCTGCAACATAGTAGCTACGTAGTAAACAGCATCTATCTCTTACCATTTTAAGAAATGTCTCCAGCTCATACATTTATTAACATGAATGGGAGTAAATCTCCCATTTAGCCCCATAATGTCCTTAACATCAGTAACTACTTTCCATTACCTGCCCACCCCTACCATTGATTCACTCTCTCTTTCTTCGGGGTACATCAGCAGCCAAAACAAAGATCTCTGCTATCATGTAGGCCAATGGATGGACCTTTACATTATAGTCGTGTCTCGGTTCTCGAACGTCTCCGTGGACGAGCATTTCGGGTCACGAACACTGTAAACCTGGGGGGAAATGCTTCGGTTTTCGAACTCGCCTCGGAAGCTAAACATGCCCCGCGGCTCCCTCTGAGGGCAAGGTCCTGAGGCCCAGCTGTCGGCTGCGGATCCCTCAGTTTCCGCACATTTCAGACCTTGAAGGGGCTCCCGGAACGGATCACGTTCGAAAACCGAGGCACCCCTGTGTATCATCATTTTGCATCAATATTTTTACCACTTTGTCACTCGCCATCTCCATTTGAGCTATACCTTTGTCCCTTTTTCTGGCTTGAATGCTAACACCTCCATGTTCTTCAAAATTCAACTGAATAATTACCTGCTATGAGAAATCTTCTTGGCCACAGACCCCTTCCTTCAGTCCGCATGCCCTTCAGCTTTAGATTTCTCTTCTAAGCCAGCCCGTAACATGTTCTCCAACCATACATCATAGCCCACAACATATTCCATTGTAGCAGGCTGTTTGTTTGTCGTTGTCACTAGACTGTGAGCACCTACAGCAAGAAATTAACTTACTTTATGATGTGTGCTGCCGAACAGGAAGGTGATAATTCCTGAAAGAATGAATTGAAAGAATAGAGACTCACATTTAAAATACTGGACAATTACAAATAGCACCATCATGTCTGAGCATTTCCATAATAAAGTATTAAAATATTTTTTATTTTTGCCTTTGCAATATTTTGGGTGGCAAGAACTGGGCAAAAGGTCAGATAGAACATTGATATTTTGAATTTTCAACTCCTGCTAGGGGACTTGAATATAAATTTCACATGTGGTGGTTTGGTGATAAAGAGCTTTGAAATAGAGACCAGATTGAGTGTCCTGATAATTCCATCGAGATCTTGAAATACTACTATTTGAAGAGCAAAAATGTGCTTCCCAAGTGTTCAGAAGAAGAGCAAAGTTTGTGAGAATATCAAAGACAAGTTGAATGTTATACCAAAGTATTGATGAGGTTGAAAGTGAGACTCTAGTATTTCTGGGTGACAGTGTCTTAAATTCTTTCTGTATTGCACCATCATATTTTCTTCTCTTTTCATCATCTTGCATAACTATTTGCTAAGTGCTAGATTTTCAAATGATGTTTTTAAAGCTGTTAATTATTTTACTTAATTTTTGCATGAATAATACTTCCTGATATTGTTTTTTGAGGTCATATAATATTTACATATACTGTTTAATCTCCTGATTATAAATGGTTTGCTTGTAATGAGAGTAATAGCATATTCTTTATGAAAATAGGAAAACACTGTAAAGCTTGTGGAGGTAAAACAGAGATGTACTTTCTTGTTTTTTATGACAATGACCCTTGGCTGTAAGAGATAAGTTATTTATTTTCCCTTTCTAATTTTTCTAACCATTTCAGAGAAGTGGTTCAGCACAATAATTGTCAGTTCTACTCCAAATCAAGAAAAATTTTAAGTGTCCTTAAAAGCTACCATAACAAGCCCATGGCAATGTATGTCTTCAGAAGATACTTTTCTTTGTGGGGTATTGTGTTTACTCAGTGACACAAAGTATGTGTGAAAGAGAGGGCGACATCTCTCAGGAAGATGGAGCAGAGTGGCCACTGTGAACCATTTGGGATTTTTGTGAAAATGAACACTTTACTCTATTGGCCTTGTGATTTTTATCGGACCACTTATAGGCTGTCCTAATTTACAAGTGGGTCCTCTGAGGTTTTCTCAATAGTACAGAGCTCTTTCTCTTTATCCTTAGCAAGAGTTTGGCAAGCAGTGTTTCCTCAGTGAACATTTTTGGGTTTAAAAAAATGAAATGCTATTTGACAACCATATTGGTCATTGCTGCAAGGAGATGATATTTATGGTGAGAGCATTGTGTGATACATTCATATGGATCCTTTTATCACGGTCCTGATTGCAATATCAACATAAAATACCACCTAACCACATGTAACTTCTTCAGCCCATATTTCATATAGAACATCCATTGCCATACAGAGCACCGGGCTGGGCATCTCTTGGTGATATCGCCCCTTTAATAAGTGTTTTTTTCAATTATTTGGTTTTAGTTTCCTTGGTTCCAGGTGTACAGTCAACATTAATCACTGTTTATAAATCAAATGAATGAAGGAATTATTTATATTTGTGCAGTGTGGGTCATGCTGTTAAAGTTCTCTAAATGTAAGTTTCTTCCTGGGTACAACAGGTGACAATACCTAACTCAAAATGGTGTTGATAAGACTGATTATATAACTTACATAAGTTCTCTGTCTGTCTACCTATATTTCTATCACCCATCCACTATTTGTCAACACTAGCACAGTACCTGGCAGATTGCAGGCATCATGGAAATGTTAGCCCTCCCTTCTTTCCTCCTGCCATCCACTTTTCCACGGATGGTGCTCCCAGCTGTACAGGCGGTGCACTGCACGGCTTCACAGGGCCACGTTCATATAGCAAATAATACAAGTGGCACCACTGGAGATATGTAGCATGTGACCTGTAAAACGAAACATAATGCCTCCACGGTCTTAACCCTCTATGGCAGTGATTTTCAAAATAGAAGCAGTTAAACTCCTGCATCAGAATTGCCTAAAAGTGATTTCTACACATGCATATTCTTGTGTTCCTCTCCAGATGTACCTAAGCAAAATCTCTTGAGGTAGAACATATAGATCTACATTTGAAAAAGATCGCCAAGTAATTATTTTTAATAGTTTTCTTGTGATATGATTCACATTTCATACCATTCATCTGTTTTGCCCAAGTCTTTCTTAAACACACTGAACCATTGTTCTCTTAATTCCGTTGTTTAGTGCCCTTTGCCATAAAAAAGGTGTACCCTGACCTTTCCTTTCTCTGTTACTCTTTGGATCCACAGTAGCAGATGCTTGCACATATTGTAGTGTAGATATTTCTTCTGTGACTTTCACTGCATTCCTGTATTGCTAAGATTTAATATCTATCTCTTCTTCTACATGTGTGCATGCACACACACAGGCTTAAAGTCAAACTGAGCTGGATTTAAAATTTGAGCCTGCCACTTTGGGGCCCTTTGGTTAACTGAAAAATGTGGCCACTAAACCCCTAGTTCACAGAGTTGTATGAAAGTAAAATGGAATGAAATGTTAGGTGATTAGTATAGTGTGTGACAAATGAGACTAATAATACCTATTTCATCAAGCTGTGTGAGAATAAAATGGAAATTGCTTAGCATATTATGTGGAACATGCTGAACATATGAAAATAATAGCTATCGTTAAATTGAAGAGTATAATATATACCCCTTTTTATTCCATAAAGTTACTAATTTTAATAAATTCATTAAACATTTATTGATTACTTACTAAATACAAGATACTGCACCTGTGGTGTGTTAGGGAACATAAGTGTAACTATTGACATGTACTCTGACCTGAAGGACCTTACCATTTGCACAGTACACAAATAACTACATACAATAAGTATTTCATAATTAAATAATAGAGTAAATGCTAGTGTAGATTCGCAAACAAATTATTATCAGAACTCAGAGGAGAAAGAATTTAAATTTCAGAGAGGGGTGGGGTCAGATTTTCACAGAGGAGGTAGGTAGAATTTGGTCTGGGATTTCAAGGATAGTTAGAATGTGGCTATGAATGATTAAAAATGTGTCATCTTTTAGTAAAACATTTATACTATTTTCACAAAATAAGTTGGGAGCTCATCTTTTTAGTGTTTTGCAGTAATTTCATTGGCTTTGGAATCTTTTGTTTCTGGAAACTGTCCAAGAGTTTGCTGTTAAAATTATCGAAGCCCAGGCTTTAACTAGAACTTTTTCACCGGTGATTCAAATTCCCAAGATGTAGTTCTCTGTCCTAGAGTAAATCCTTGCAAAGTGTTCAGTTTTTTAAAAATATTTTTCTATTGATTGCAGAGAGAGGAAGGAGAGAAGAAGAGAGAGAGAAACATCAATGATGAGAGTCATTGATCAGCTGCCTCCTGCACCACCCCTGCTGGGGATCGAGCCCGCAACCCGGGCCTGTGCCCTGACCCAGAATCCACTCTGACCACCTGGTTCATAGGTCGGCGCTCAACCATTTAGCCACACTGGCCAGGCTCAATTTTTTTAAAGAATGAAATGATCAATTTTACATTCCAATATTAAAATACATGTTAAAGCTACAATAAGTTTTTTAAGGTATTGTTGTAGGGATAAGCAGATATGTCAGACACTACTAAACAGAATATTGAGTACACAAACTGCAAAAGTTTAAATTAAAATGTAGCATTTTATAAAGATTTTATTTCAAATAATTATAAAAAATGGTTTATTTTTCAAATGACATTTGGACACATATTACCATTTGGAAAGAAAAAAGTTGGATCCCTTCCATATAGCATACACCAAAGTTAACTTCAGGAAGATTAAAGGTGTAAATATAAAATTAAAACTACAAAAGTAATAGAGAACACTTTTGATGAATATTCATATAAAATTCGGATATAAAATGCTTTAAAAAATATAACTATAAAGAAAGAAAGCCATACTGGAGAAAATCAAGTGGGTTTAACTATATCATAACCTTTAAAGTTTGTTCTTAAATATTTGAAATTCTAATATGAAATCCAGAATTGCCAACATGCCATAATGGAAATTGTAATCTTTATTGTAATATACCTGTCATATTTTAATGATAGGTTTTGTGTTAGCAATTCAAAATGCAGCTCTTTGTTCTGCCTTTGATTGCCTTCTGTAGAATTAACCCCAGCTGCCAGGCCAAATTTCTTACCCAGACTCAGGGATTCTTGTCACCTATTCAGCAGGGCATTGATGCTGCCAAGTTGGCATCAACTCTCTTATTAGCTACAAGAAGACTTGAGACAGAAGCTGTCAACACTTTATCTTTGGCATCTAAGTGCCTGTGAACAATGGTCACAATTTCGTCAAAAGACATACTCTTGTCCAGTTACATTTGAAAAAAAAACATGTCTAACTAAAAAATACATAGTTTTCCTCTCCTGTTTTTACAGTGTTCACAAACAATAATAATTACTAACTTTCTGTACTCTTTCTGCTTGTACATTTTAAAGGGAACCTGTAGAAACTGAGAAAAAGGGCAAAACACCAATTTTTTGAGATAACGAAGTATTTAAGAATCTGCAGTCAATAATAATTTGCAAACGAGCGATTTGAAGCCATTTCCAGCCATCAGTACGCAGATAGAAAGCAAAATGATATAATTATCTTGTGTTTAAAGATAATAGTTATTTTAAACAATTGTTTTTACTTCTAGGTTTTCTTAAATCTTTCAATTACTGCTAGGAAACATTGTCATGTTTGGAAAGTCCTTTTAATTAAAGTCCAGCATAGTAAATTTTGGAGTCCATATAGGTAGAAACATAGTAATTACTCTTTATTTTAATCTTTGAGTAAGCATTGGGAACTAATGATTCTCTTTTCTTACTTGCAAAAAAGTTAATGTTCTTATTTACTTCACCAATGTTTGATTAAAGAGAAACGTCTGTATGGCAGTGTACTAAACTATCATAGAATGTCCATTTTCTAGGAGATATTAGTAAGTATACCTTGGTAAACACTTCTTTGGAGAAACAATGTTGGGAAAAACTGGAATCAATACAGATAAATTTATTAAGTGTCTGCTGGGCTTCTCAGAACTTCCATTTTTAAATGTGCCTTTAGATGCTGCAAGAGACGTTCATAACATCCAGAATGTCCTACAAGCATTTGAACACATAACCCTTTTTGTGCATAATATCTATTAATATCTGTTGAGAAACCTGTGTTATATGTAATTAAATTTGGAAGCTGCTTTGACAAGACCTTATAGAATATGCACTATGTAAAAGCTGTACATCATGTGATAATAGCCATTGATACTAATTCATCTAAGTAATATTTATTGAAGATACTCCTTGAAGTTGCCATATTGCATGGCTTTGTAACTAGAATTCTGTTCTACTTTAGCTTTATACAATGTCTTCTATTCAACGCTTCATGTATGAACACATATAAATAGGACCAGGTAAAGCAATTTCATGCCATCTAACAGAGGTAGTTTTATGTTTATTTAATTTAAAAGGCAGTTCATTGGTCTTGCTTCCTTACTCACCATTGTCCATGTGGTTAATAAGTAATATCTGAATTTATTTCAATGTCTTTCATATTAATGTTTCAATTATTGCTGCTTTCAAAATTTGATATGGGGAAGGTGAATCCCTAGGCAGCACAGACATTTTCTCCTATTGATCAACTTGTTTGTAATTTCTTGTGAGTTTCTTTTATGTGAGTTTCTCTGTACTGGAAATACAATCATGTAAAATAAATTTATAAAATATTCCCTTCTCTATTTTGAGAATAATTCACCCTTCGATGAAGTCATGATTTCCATAATCTGCAAAGTAGTTATCATGTTTTTTGAATTCTATTTTATATGCGTTCAACATGAAGGATAATATTCACTTTATAATAAAGAATATGACACATCAGCTGCCGGTAAGAGTGTGCCAATTAACATGGGCTTACCTTGAGAATTGTGGGATAACAGGCACAGTGCTTCTGAGACAGAAATATAGATCCACTGTCAGGGAGAACTAGAAATTATAGCTCTGTCTCATTGGGACATAACATGAGCTCGGGTGGCCCCTGTTCTCATTGTTGATCTCTCTCCAGCACTTTTCCATTAATAAGACATTATGAGATCAGTTTTCTGTGATGCAACACCTCTGATAAACAAGGTTTCAAATCAAAGTATCTTAGAAAGGCAGTCGGCCTCCCAGGGCCCTGACTTCCCTTTGGCTTGTGCCCAGGTCCAGTCAGTGCGGGACAGCCCCTAGGAAAGCTTCTGTCTGTCACAGTGAACAAGACACAGGCAAAGATGCTCTGCACAGAGATTTTCACGTGGTGCCTTTGTTCTCAGAGGCGCAGTGTTTCAGATGCTTGGAGACTTCACGGCCTGTCAAGTACACACAGGTCGGAGGAATGCGTGTGAGAGATTCTTCTGACAATTTATGGAAAGTAACATTTTCATCTAGAGTTCAACGTTTGTGGGCAGCATGAGACAAGAGTAGATTAAAACCTTTTTGTTTTTATATTTACACACTATTTGCAGGTTTTTAAAATTTGCTAGATCTGTCCTCATAAATATAGGTAAATATCTGCATCTAGAAAACATATCTTGGATATACATCATAAGTTAATGATAAACTACATATATGGCCCTTTAAATTTGCTACAAATTACAATGGAACATTAAAAATATATATAAATGAAATAAGTATATATTTGTCTTTAAATTAGTGGCTCTCAAGATTGTTTTATTCTTCAACACAATACTGTGAACCAACATATTCTCATCAGTAATAGTCTCTGACAACACATTGTGCTTCTGGAATGAAGGCCATTGGTGCCAGTGAATAGGGGTGGAGGAAATTTGAAAATGTCTTCTTAAAGCTTTTTCCAGAGAGGTGTTGACTTTATCTGACATAATCAAGGCTAATGGCTATTAGGATAAAACAGGAAATCATAAAAATAGGTTATACGTGTGAAATAAACACTTTGCTTAATAAAATATACAAGTGCTTTTATTAATCATTTTTATGTAGGGCCAAGACCTTTTTCTTAATAAATGTTTTCATATTGAAATTTTAAGTCTTTTTTTGCAAAAACTCTATTCTTAATGCACCATCTACAGCTTCCAATTTCATTTTTTCTTAATGGAATAAAACATAAATCTGTTACCCTCTTAGGAATATTATCTTGCACTCACACTTCTGGGTATTATCCAAAGGAACTTAAATCAGCACCTTGAAAAGATACTTTCACTCTCATATTAATTGCAGCATTATTCACAATAGCCAAGACATGAAAACAATCTAAATGTCTATCAACAGATGAATAAAGAAATTGTGTTATACACGTATCATGGAGTATTATTCAACCTTAAAAAAGAAGGAAATCCTGCCATTTGTGACAACATGGTTGGACATGGAGGATATTATATGAAGTGAAATAAGCCAGTCATAGAAAGAAAAACACTATCTGATATCACTTATATGTAGTGACTCATTTTAATCCAATATTTTCAAACTTTCAGCTTAGTTTTTATAAGAACAATATTTTTTTCACCCACATTTCTCCTTTTGCATAATTTATAACTGTATAGTTACATTATACAGTAAACTGGTAAACAAAGGTTCTGGAACAAATACAGCAAATTGTTATTTAGTAGATAATTCTCTGGTCAAGGAAGTATTCAAAGTTTTGAGGGATTGGTGATGCCCTTTAATCTAGCAAGCCTGTTACCAAAAGGCAAGCTACTGCTCTCAAAACCTCCTTACCATTCATGGTAAATCCTTCTAGTTTCATAGTTCCCTGTCTTCTATTCTGTTTTCTACTCAACTGCTTCCTTGAGAACCAACCCATTAAATCGGGCAGTACCATCTGTTAAATACTGCCATCTTCTTGAATGAATGGATTTCTTCTTCCTATAAAAATAGAATCCATAGGTATTATTTAGCTCCCTAGTGTACCCTATTTATTAAGAATGAGGACCATTTCCTGACTTCCCATGAATTTATGAGCCTGGCATGGTCCAGGCAGGACCAAGGAAGAAACTCACTTCAGTGTTGTGACTGTACTTCGCCCCCTCTTCTGCTCTAGCTTCAGGTGTCCTCCAAGGTTCTTTGCTTTTCCCCCTGAACACAAAGGAGGGCTCTTGCTTGAACCAGCTACTTCTCATAGGGTCACCTGGGGTGGGGGAGAGGAGATTGTTAAATGTAGGTGCTGATTCAGTAGGTGGAGGTGGGGCCTGAGACTGTGAATTTGAGCTTCCTGGTGATACTGCTGCTGGTCCTGGGATCACACTCTGTAATCAGGGTTTAAGCAACAGAAATCCACGAGTTTTCAACAGCTGTGTTTTCTTGGCATTCAAACTTTAGGTCTGCATTTTCTCATATTTGATTTTCTATTTACAACGGTTAAAATTTATTTGCTGTTATTCAATAATTGATCCCCTGAAAAAGAAAAGAAAGGAAAGGAAAAAAAAAAAAAAAATGTAAACCCTTTTATCACTTTAACTGGAGAGATGAAGTGCGAGATGTATTTACACTGGACCATTAATAGTGTCAACTCTTTGCCTATGAACACCAGGAACAGGGGCAGCTCTCTGTGATCAAGATCAGATCAGCTAACCTCAAAATGGCGTGAACTACCTGCAAATAGTCTCCCCTCCAGGCTCACATCACTAAATGCCAGTGACTTGTTTCAGGGTTATCTGTTAATTATAGAAGTTATAGATGATTAGTTAGTATGAATGTACAAACATGGTAGACCTGCTTTTCTTTCAATATATTATCTTTCTGGTGCAGCATTTCTAATGTAATAGGAATTTTCCTCTTTTATAGTGAAGTGTGAGTTTTGGACTGAATTCAAACTCAGAGTGTATGAGTCCATCTTGGAGTTAACTGTGTTCCCATGTTTAGGGACTGTTGTTACTGTGTTTGTCTTTATGTAGCCAGTGAATGTCTGCACCCTTGAGTATTGAGGAAAAACTCTCCTTTTCACTTATAAAAATAATATAATGTGATGAAAATTGTAAACCTTTCTCAAATCCTAATCTGCCTTCCCTGAGATCCCATGGGAAATATCCACTGGGGAGAATTTACTCTCATCTTCCTTTCTGCTAACTGCTATTCTTCACTTGCAGGTAGATTTCACCTTTATTTATCAGTATTTTCTGGGCTCTACTTACATTAGACAGTGTGCTGTACCCACAGATACTGCCTTAAAGACCCAAGAAAGACACCCTGCCCATAATGGGCTTAGAGTCTAGTTTGTCTCAATTTACACAAGCAGCTGAGCAGAAAATTATCCAGTTAAAAGATAATAATATGCACAGTTTGAAAGTATTTCCTCGATTCATTGTCACTTTTGTCTTCATTAACATTTCTGGAAAAAAGAAGAAGAATTAAACAGTATAGATTAGGCAATTAGTAAGAGAGTGTGCTGAAGGAGAAGATAAACTACACTGGGGTAGAGGTGATGGGAATTCTAATTACACCCAAACTGTATCAAATTTTCTTTCTTCCACAAACATTTATTAAGCACATACTACGTATAACCATGAAAGTCATAGCTTTATGATAACAGTATGGTTCAGGTACAGTTTAAAAATATTGTCTCAGCAGTTTACAAAAACACTGACATTCTGTTTTTTCCATCTGTTGGATATCTAAAGGCAATGAGCTAAAACAAATGATTTCTGGTTTTTCTTCGACTCAGTAACATCTAAGAAGTGAAAAGTTAAGTGGGAAAAACTATGATCTGGAACTTAAAATTACTTTCTGGAACAGTGTCAGAAGTGGAATCCAACTTGTAGTTTCTCATTGAGCAAGAGATCCATGGCCACCTTGACGCCTCAAAAAGATACCAATTTTCAGTTTGATAGTAATAGCCAGGGCTCAGAACCTAGACCCACATGCCCATTTCTGCCATGAGAAGAAAAAACTATATTTTGATGTTTCATTTTGTTCTTACTCCACAAAAACTCACCATGAGGAACTCTGCGTCTCACTGTTGCCTCTCAAAGATCCCTGCCACTTGTTCCTCTAGGAACACAGCTACTAGTTGTGCACACAAATGTTAAAACTGTTCTAGCCTCTGTTCTATAATTCCCATAGGAACTTCCATTGTAAGAATACTCTAAGGAGCACTGAAGACAATTTCCCATTGACTCCGAAGCTAAACATAAATGTGTTTAATAACTTTGTAACTTTAAGGAAGATTCCTAAACCCTCGTCTCACAGATTCTCATTTATAACATGGAAATAGACCTATTTTAGGATTCAAGTGCCTAGTAAAGTGACTGGTACATTTTCAGCCCTTATTGTATTTGTAATGATGATATCACTGCTTTTATTTCTAGGAAGATTTTTACTGAACTGGGGAACAACAGATGAGACATAAGGCTTTTATCTTTTTCCTTGCTAGATTTATATATATTAAAGGAGACACTAAAAATGGATATTTTTCTGCAGGTTATCTTACTCTTGGTAAAAGAAAGTAAATCGATTAGGGAAAAAAATCATAATTACTTGAAATTTCTATGAAAACTTAGGGAAATAATATATTTTAATTGGGGTTTTTATTCCAAGCAAAAGCAGAAAAAAAAAAAAAATAAAAAATTCTCTTAGGAGTAATTTAACACAAAGCTAAAAGTTGCCTTAGGATATACTTCCTACCTGGTAGAAGTGGGCAAATTGATACAAATATTCTTATGGGTATCAGACACCTGTTCTTCTCCCTAAAGCAGTTTAGTGGAGGTCACCAAGTACTATTACAACCCTTGTTCTAGGAAAGCAGATCTGCTGGTAACAATGTGTAAAATACTTACCCTTCTTTGTGGCTGCCGTGGCACCTTATATTGACTTCAGATATTTTATCCCTGTGATCTTTTTCTCTATAAAATCAATTTCCTTTGCCTTATTCTGAAAATCCGTTTCTTAGATTTCATTTTCAAAGTGCATTCTTTTTCCTGTTCAGAGTAATCTCTCTTTCTTACCAAGGTGTACCCAGACAGGCTTTTTTATTCAGGCCCTTAGACCCAGCAAATTATATCTTGAAAGGCAGTACATCATATTGCTAATTATAATTATTATTCCATTTTCTTGGAAGTTTTCATCTGCTTAATAAAGGGTTTAAAGCCCTGACCAGAATCCATCCCCGGAGATGCTGAAGTTCACCACTATTTTTAAAATCTTTTCCTTTACATGACATCTCTTCACTTGGGCGTGAATCAAAGATTCACTCCAAGTGCTCTCCTTTACCTCATGAAAACATGACTGTGCCAGAACACCCATGGCCTTCATTAGCCTGGCTAATCTATAAATCTGAACCCTCCTGAAAGTCATTAAAGGCAAAAATAGCTAATTGAAAATTAATATAAAGATGCCCAATGGGACCTTAAAACATAGTCTTTCAAAGAATTTGGCTTTGGGCTTAATAGGGTTTTTATGTATTTAATTTTAGGCTTTCCATGGATTTTGTGACAGGGTTAGTGGAAGAAACAAACACAAAAGTATTGTAAACTGTCAAAGTGGATGCTCATCTCAGGGGAGCTCGGAGGGTATCATGTTTTAAGTGCTGTCTTTCTGGAGCTTGGAATATGTCTGCTGGCAGCCGGGGTTAGAGCAGCGCAACACTGTTAACGCAGTTGCATAAGATGAATTAGGCAAAGCATTTTTATTAAAATAACAACCAGATGGAGCTTTGAAAGAACTTTTATGTTATTTTAAGGACTTATAAGTTTTGTTACAAAAGCCATTTAAAGATATTAATCATAATTTTTTTCTATTTCAGGCTAAAAAACCAGAAAGAACTCATTGCTTTCTTTTAGTTCTCAAGATTAATATGTGGCCAATAACAGGGCATCTCTCAGTCAAACCATGCCGCGTGCAAATTAATAAAATTGTTTTGTATTTGCGGATGTTATTTCTTCAGAGTAATGGAAAATGCTGCCCAACATTGTCTTATTAATCTTCAAAATGAATGCGAGGGTATTAGGTAGGCGGTATTTGGGATAATGTACAAGTAATAGATTTTTTTTTTAATGGGACAATGAAAACAAAGTAATTCTAGAAACTTGATAATACAGTGGAAGTTTAGCAGTGGCAATGGACTTATATAAATGGAAAACCTCTTACTCTCTATTGCTTTTCATAATGATTAGCTAGAACATTTATTATTTTTTCTCATGACTGACAAGATCACCTATAGTGTATCTGACACATGGTGGTTTTCCAATTTGCAGCAGACTGCACGTGTGGATGTGTGTGTGATTAATAAAATACTTAGGTATTTGATAGATTGAGACTATTTTGCCCTCTAGAGGCAGCTCAATACAAGAGGTAAAAACTATTATTCAGTGCTAAGAATTGAAAAAAAAAAAAAGAATAGATTGTCTCCAAACATATAAACCTGGAGAGATGCCCTATGTACTGTTCTAATTTTATATTATAATAATCAGAACCTTTATTTAACTTAGTATAACATAGCAAGTGAAATCAATTAAAACATGTTTATTAAATACTCAGAAACCTAAGCATATACGTTCTTTTTTACAGGCAAAAGGAAAGAAACCATTATTTGTACAGTTGATCCTGGAGAATATATGGAGTTTGTATGATGCTGTCTTTTAAATGCCGTCTTTTAAAGGTTAAGACTATAATATATATATCAAACCACTTATGACACAGATGTTGCTTTGTCCTCTGGGAAAATAAAAACATAGGCTCCAGGCAGTGAAAGGAGAAACAGATAAGTAGATAATAAATGGGCGCGATTAAGCATGTACATTCTTTATAGATCAAAGTTTAAATCAACTCTAGGGCTGGAGGTGTAATAGGGTCAAGTGTTGGGTTTATACAGGGAAAAATAAGGAATACAGGCAATCTGAAAGTTAAATTATTGCTCGTGTAAAAAATATTCATATAAAAATACAATAAGCCAAGTTGCAAAGACAGAAAAAAAAAGATGGTAAATAAAACTTGGGCAGGGGAACTTGAGTGGCTCTAGACACCTCATTTCTCTACCAGTCTCAGGACCACATCACAATGGCACAGGCCACACGCAGAGCCTTTGTCAGAGCCGCATACAAGGGATATTGACAAAAACAGAATCTAAAGCTTTGTTTTAACTTTGATACTTCTACTGCTGTGGTGTCTGAGCCTGACACCCATTTCAAAATTCACTGTAACTTTTAGGTCACCGTAGGCTCTCAAAATATGGTAACTGAACGGGTAAATGAAAACAGTGGTGCAGACTAATATGGGTTGTTTTGTTAGTAAATTTGTGATTGCCAGGTAAAAATATTGTTTTTATTAAGTGCCTTTTCCTTTTAGATGCACACATTCATATGAAAATGTATTTTAAACTATAGGCCAGCTGAACTTCCCTTTTAGTTTTTTAAGTTTGGCTTTCAGTATGCCCCTTAATACATGCTAATCTATCATGTTCCTAAAATCCAATTACTCCTCTGGTCATTTTAAAAATTTGTTCCCAAGTGGCATGTCATTTGATTAGCTGTCTTATATTGGAAGTAATGTATTTGTGGAACAGGGATTTAACAGGAGTAGAGAGCAGCAGCTACACATGCTTACACAGTGCTAGTCCAGGCACTTTGTTAGTTAATTCTCGCAACAAAATCCAGTAAATCATCCCATTTTACAGATGACAAAACCAACTCTTTAAGTAGTCAAGTAACTCATCCAGGACCCCATAACCACAGAACTGAGATTTGAATTTGTGCACTATGATGGCAGGGACTTAGGTCAGCTAGCAACCCTGTCCCCACCTCCAGTTCCAGAACTAGGGACTGGCCTCAACTTTGTACAGTCCTGTCACATACAGAAGCTGGTGTCATTAGATCTCTGTCTCACCACCACCTTCGCAGCATGGCAATTACAGCTTCATTGATTTTGATTGTACTAAAGTGGAAGGTGCTTGCTGGTGGCAGAGGGAAGGCCCACATTCATTCATGGTGTGAACGCGCCTGAATGGGTAAAGTGGTCACAGCCATCATCCTGTCTTGCTAATTGATGCCATTTAGAGATAAGGTAGGAAAGTACCTGTAACTTTACTGGGAACAAAACCTGAAGTTAAGAGATATCAAGGGGTGTACTTAAGCAGACACAACTTTTGTGTGGCAGAGTCTGGAATTGAGGCCATATACCCTGATGGTAACTGATGCAATCCACCCATCTACATGGCCATTTGCATGGCTGCTAATACCTTTGAATAGAAAATTTAAAAACTGTATATTTTTCAGAATATTTTTTATTTCAGATACATTCTGACTCCATCAAGAGGGACATTCTCTATAAAGGCTTGTCTTTCTACATGATGTGTTAATGAAGAATGTCAGGGGACAGCAAAACAGAAAAAGCCATGTCGTAATGCTTTTCAAGCCGAACCACAGCTGTTTGAAGAATGACAATATGGTATCACACGACCGCCACTGCTCCTAATTAATTTACTTTACAGGTTTTCAGATATTCACTGAAGTGTCTAGTACGAAAAATGCACGCTAACAATCTATTGCAGTTGTACAACCCAGATAGCATGTTGTCAAATGCTGCCACCGATGAAACCTTGAGAGTTACAGATGCATTTATTACCGGCATTTTCCAAATGGCACGGACATTTGTTGCTAAAAGTTTCTGATGGGAAGGAGGCATTTTGGGGTAAGAATAAAGGCAGCTAATACTTTTTAAACTAGACGGCGTGTGACTAGTGGACAGTGAACACCTAACAGTACCTGTTACCACTGAGCCTGAATAATATTTAATGAAGGCACGCTCTTTTAACTTTTTCAGTATAAATTTAACCTTTTTCTTAAAGCTCCATCCATTTAGTGAACTGAAATTGTCTTTTATTTTTTCTCCTCTTATCTCTTACATAATGTTACCTGCATCTTTTTCCATATCGATCACCTTCTACCCTTGTATTGAAACTATGCATGTCTCAAACTTTCCCTTTCACTCCTCTGTCCCTCCCCTACCCCACTCCTTAAGGACACTGTGTTTATGTAATTTGCATGTGTGTGTGTGTGTGTGTGTGTGTGTGTCATCAACTTCTGGTGCATATGATTGTCACATACTAATGGGCTTGTATTATATTAGTGTCTCATTATATGAGTAAAGAAATGGATTGAGGCATGAATTAAGTTTGTAATTTAGTTTAACGTACTACATGGAACCAAGTGACATAGGTCATGCATGCTAAGTTTTATAATCTGAATCGAAACCACCATCTGAAAAATAAATATGAATTTTTCGCATAAGGATGCTAGAATTCCTAGCCTAATGTTTTGTTAGCATCCCATGCCAAAACTTACACTCCTCAATGATTCATTTCCATTATAATTACCCCAAACCTACGAGTGTAGGTATCAGATGTTGGATATTAGTGTCCTGGTGCTCAGGGAGTCTTTCCCAGGCTTTTACATATGCTTCTCGATATGCTTCCAATTTTAGCATGCAAATCTTTTATTTACTATCAACCCATTTAACCTATAGCTTATTTGTTAAGAAAATAGAGTGTTTATTGTACCTCTTTAATATTCTCTGCAATAGCTTACCAGTTCCCACTTTGCTGGCCTATTAACATTCAGGTAGAGAGAAAAATTAGTGAAGGATGCCAATCCATGTGTAAGACAAAAGTGGGAGCCATTCACAAGTATACTATGCACTAATTCTTTTCTCCTGAGTGGTTCTGTATTAGCGCTAACTGCAAGAGTACCAACTTACACAGGAAAAAAATAAAGAATTACTCACCAGTTTTTTCAAGTGTAAAGTGCCATCAATTTGAAAATGCACCACAATTTTATGAACCACAGAGGAAGAAAAAAAATAGTGCTAAATTAAAAAATAATGTTGTTATGCTAAGTGAAATAAGCCAGGCAGCGAAAGAAAAATATCACATGATCTCGCTTATACGTGGAATCTAAAGAACTTAATAAACTGAGGGGCAGAATAGATTCAATGACATGGAAGCATAGTTGAGACTGATGAATGTCAGAGGGAGGGGGGAGAGGAGGTGGGGAAGGAGAGAGTAACCAAAGAATTTATATGCATATATGCACAACCGAAGGACATGGACAATGGTGGGGAGAGGGACTGGGGAACGGGAAGGAAAGGGGGGGAATGGGTCATTGGGGAGAAAAAGGGACATCTGTAATACTTTAAGCAAAAATAAAAATTATAAAAAAAATAACAAAAATAACTGTAAGCATAACAAATATTAATTGCATAATCAGTGACAAAAATATTGAATAAAATCTTAAACACATAAAAAATAATGTTAATTGTAAGCTGTATCTTGATTTCAAAGATATTAAAATGGATTAAGGGTCTGGGTCTTTGAACAGATGAAATATGGCAATTTTTAGAAGTATTTATATAGTACATATTTAATGCTCTATACTTTAAGCATTGATATTCTCCTTGGTTGAAGTGCGGAGATGTACGGGGTGTTCATGACACATAGTCTCCTAGAAAGCTGTGTAAAGCCTCGTGTGCTTTGCAAGACTTGTCACTGCTACTCGAATTTCTGAATGTGTGAAAATCTTTTCACTGTCTCAGCTTCTTACATACACACTCGAAGCATGTGCTGCCACAGCTTTCCAGAAGGTAACATGTCTCCCACTATTCCACGAAGCTTTCAGACTTTTTCCAGGCACTTTCCACAGCATTCATTGGCCTATCCCGTGGCAGGCTAACTCAGAGCAGTTTGTGCTACACAGAAAGTTAAATATTCTTAAACATTAAAAACATTCAGCAACATTAGTATAAAGTTCTCCTCTCTTCTTTCTAACAAGTCACAACTTTGCCTTATAAGAGTCTCCACTGTCCAGAGTTTTAAAACATTTGGCTTTCAATTAGCTAGCAACAAAACAGACATTTTTACAACACTCCTAAGATTTAATGACCATCTCAGAGAGTATGACTGTACATCTCAGCAGACGAGAGTAAGAAGGGTGTGGTGCATAGGACGGTGAGGACGGGGATCCTAGGCCCTGCTATTTGCTCTTCTACACATAATTGACCTTCAGTCCTTCAGGTGCAGGACAGCAAACTTTCCAGGCTTACCGCTGTGATCCTTTGTAATTACTTTCTTGCGTCCTTTCTCTCCCATGTTTATCCTAACCTGTGCTATGGGCGCAGCGTCTAGCACATACTACTGCTGATTACTAAGAGCTAATATTTATTTAGCATTCATTACGTGCCTGGCACTATCTGTCTCACCTATATGAATCAATTTGACTGATTTACTTGAAAAATACATTTATATTTTGGATTCATTTAACTTTACAGCAAAGATGAAAATAAAGTTGAGAGTTCTCATATACCCGTCATCCCGTTTCCCCAGATGTTAAAATCTTACACAGCTGTGATACATTTGTCAAAACTAAAAAGTTAAAACTCCAGACTTCATTTGGATTTCAGCAGCTTATTCACTAATGTGCCCTTCATGTTCCAGATCCACCCCAGGATATCACATTGAATTTGGTTATCGTGTTTCCTTTACATCAGTCTTCCTTTGTTTTCTGTGACTATGACACTTTTGAAGAGGAATCGTTGTGTATTTTGTAGATTGTCCTTTCATTTGCTTGCTGTTTTTTCCATAACAACAGTGGGGTGATGAGGAGCAAATTCACTTTTCTCAACTTATAAGATTTATTATGATTCTACTTTGCAGATGAGGTAACCGGGGCAGAGAATAGTTGAGTAATTTGACAGCCTGGGTTTATATGCAGAAAGTCTGGTTATAAACCCTGAACTCATAACTACTATCTGATATTGAGTCAAAATTCTTTATTATTTACCAGATTCTAATATTTTTGGCTTCATATTAGTCATCTATGAAACAGTATTAATAATTTTATTTACCTAATATGGCAATGCTAACCACAGTATATTTATATAGTACTAAGTTTCTGGAACATATTTGCTGTTAGTATTGCCATTATTTTTCAAGAATCTGGCTATGTCAGTTTGTTATCGGCACAATCTTAGTTCTGTGAACCTGAAGGAAATATGAAATTATAGATTTTGTTGATTCTGCCCTTTATCTCACTTCTCAAAAGAGGTGTGTTGGCACTCTGTTTAGGTGCCTTATTTATAGGAAGAAAGTATTCTGTGAATTCTGCAAAGGAATCTATGTCCAGAGAAAGAAAGATGGATACCCTAATAGTCCCCTGATGCTTGGGAATCGATGAAGAAAGAAAAAGCCACTTTCCAAATGAACTTTTAGAATTTCTAGGAATAGGCTATAGAAATAAAAAAATTGAAGAAAATTCTAAAAAAGCCACGTTAGCTTAGTAGACTGCCTGTACATATGCTTATGCATGTTCCTTGGAAGCTCATACTCTGCCAATTAGCAATACCAGAATTTCTGTGCCAGTAATGTTAAATGCTAATCCTTCACTCTCCAAACTACAAACTGTCTCAAAGGTTAGCACGTACATGAAAGTGTGGATATCTTTCCCTCAAGCAAGAATTGAAGGAAAATAAAATAGCTATGAGATGTGTTCATTTTATTTTTTAAAATGTGAAAAATTACTCCCAAATGGTGTTATCAACTAAACATTGGTTATCTTTGTTTCTTTTTTCTTTCATTAAATTTATTGGGGTGGTATTGGTTAATAAGATTGTATAGATTTTAAGTGTAGATTTCTATGATACATGACCTGTATATTGCAATGTGTGCTCACCACCCAAAGTCAAATAATCTTCCTTCACCATATATTTGACCCCCTTTACCCTTTACTACCCCCAACCCCTTCCCTCTGGTAACCACCATAATGTTGTCTGTGTCTGAGTTTTTGTTTTTCTTGTTTGTTCATTTGTTACTTTCTGTTTCATTTCCCACATATGAGTGAAATCATATGATTCTTAATTTTTCCTGACTGACTTATTTCGCTTGGCATGATACTCTCAAAGGCACATTCGTGTTTCTAATTTTACATAATTCGTCCTGTGGGCAGAGAACTTTCCTTGGTACTATGTCCTAGATCATACTTTGTAGTTAATACAGAATTTTCTTCCAAAAGCTCACAATGTTTGGGAAAGTATTTTTCAGATATAAAAAGGGAACATTTTCTCTTATGAGACTATTGATGTTCTTGAGCTAAAATATTGAAAAGTAAACTTAATAAACCATAAGAAAATGTCCAAACTGCAGGTAGAAGGCACTCTGGCCAGGATTCACATAACGGGTGTCCTCATTGGGTAGGATATTGATTTTGGCAAGCTTTTGCTGCTTTCCTACTCTGCAATGGTGTTTCTCTGATGTTAACTTACCTGACTGTAATCAGGAAGCTCTGTCAACATTCAAAGATTTTTGAAGTCAGACTTCCTGCTAGTTTTTAACACTTTGAAAAGAACAGTAATTGGGCTTTATTCAGATTTTTCAAGTCATGTGATGCTACATCTGTGGCTTATAATGTATGTAGCTGTGATTGACTTACCTTGTCCAGCACTTCACATTTTTAGGTTTCTCTTAGTAGTGCCAACCAGTGGAAAACAGTATTTCTTTGCTCGGACTTCTCACTACATGTGTGTAAAATAATATTGGGATTCTATGTCTGTAAATGAATCAGACTCTATAGGTACCTCTCTTGTGTTCCCTCCATTTCAGGGGGAAGGATATGTATGTTCAATTTTATTTTATTTTATTTTTTTATTATTATTTTTAAAATATATCTTTATTGATTTCAGAGAGAGGAGAGGAAAGGGAGAGAGAGAGATAGAAACATCAATGATGAGAGACATTGACCGGCTGCCTCCTGCACGCCCCCTGCTGGGGATCGAGCCCGCAACCCGGGCCTGTGCCCTGATTGGGAATTGAACCTCGATCTCCTGCATCCTAGGTCGACACTCAACTGCTGAGCCACACTGGCTGGGCTGTTCAATTTTAAATGGGATTCTAGTCCCTTTATTAATCTTTCACAAGGCTTTCATTCTGTCTTTGATAGATTATATCAAATCAAACATGTTTATCTCTCTGCTCTGCAAAAACAAACTCAAACTCCTATTTCTCATGGCCAAACGGGCTTCTTCTGCAGTCCTCTCTGAGTTAGTGAAGGCTATTCCACTCTCTCGGTTACTCTGAGAAAAACTCTTGGGGTTATTCTTCACTCCTCCCTTCCTCTCGTGTCTCACATCAAAACCATCAGCAAATCCTGTTAACTTTACCTCCAAAATATGTCTAGAATCCAATCATTTTTTAATTTATCTTTATTGTTGAAAGTATTGCAAATGTCCCCTTCCCCCCCCGCCATTGATCCCACCCCCACCCCCACTCCCCAACCCCAGGCCTTCCCCACACCAATATCTGTGTCCCTGGGTTATGCTTATAAACATATAAGTCCTTTGATTAATCTCTCCCCACCCACTGCCCCCTCCCCACCTTCCTTCTGAGATCCCTCAGTCTGCTCCATGTTTGTGTGTCTCTGGATCTATTTTGTTTATCAGTTTATTTTGTTTATTACATTCCACATATGAGTGAGATCATGTGATGTTTGTCTTTCTCTGATTGACTTGTGTCCCTTAGCATAACATTCTCCAGTTCCCTCCATGCTGTCCCAAAGGGTAAGAGATCCTTATTTTTTACAGCTGCACAGTATTCCATAGTGTAAATATCGCACAGCTTTTTACCCACTCATCTACTGATGGGCGCTTGGGCTGTTTCCAGATCTCAGCTATTGTAAATTGTGCTGCTATGAACATAGGGGTGCATAGACTCTTTCTGATTGGTGTTTTGGGTTCCTTAGGATATATTCCTAGAAGTGGGATCACTGGGTCAAAAGGCAACTCCCTTTTTAATGCTTTGAGGAACCTCCACACTGCTTTCCACAGTGGCTGCCCCAGTCTGCATTCCCACCAGCAGTGCACCAGGGTCCCCTTTCTCCACAGCCTCGCCAGCACTTGTTTGTTGACTTGTTGATGGAGCCATTCTGGCAGGTATGAGGTGATAGCTCATTATGGTTTTAATTTGCGTCTCTCTGATGATTAGTGAAGTTGAACATCTTTTCATATGTCTGTTGGCCATCTGTGTGTCCTCTTTGGAGAAGTGTCTAATCACGTCCTCTGCCCATTTTTCAATTGGATTGTTTGTCTTCCTTCTGTTAAATTGTATGTGTTCCTTATATATTTTGGATTTTAACCCTTTATCAGATGTGTCGTTGGCAAATATGTTCTCCCATACAGTGGGCTCCCTTTTCGTTTAGCTTATGGTTTCTTTTGCTGTGCAGAAGCTTTTTATTTCAATGTAGTCCCATTAGTTTATTTTCTCCTTTGTTTCTTTTGCCTTAGGAGGTATATTGGCAAACACTGTTAGGACAGGTGTCTGAGATGTTGCTGCCTACATTTTCTTCTAGGCTTTTTATGGTTTCATGTCTTACATTTAAGTCTTTTATCCATTTTGAGTCCAGGTTTTTCAAACTTGGTTCTGTTCTCCACAAGCAGTAATGGTTATTCTCTTAAAATGTAAGTTAAATCATGTCTCTCTCTCTCTGTCTCACTCATATCAGAATCCAAAATCCGTGCCATATATCGAAAATATTTCTCCCTCCACCTGGCTGACATCTCTTCTCCCTGCTCCCTCCACATCAGCCATACCATCCACCTCTCTGTGCTCGGATACACCATAACTCTCCTGCTCCTAGCTTTTGAAATTACGGTTACCCTTTTTCAGAATGCTCCTGCCCAAGACATCCATCCTCAAGGTGTGTCCCTTACTGCCCTCGCTGTCCTCTGTTCTGCATCACCTCGTCTGAGAGTGCTTCTTG
The DNA here is from genome assembly GCF_054644295.1 of Miniopterus natalensis. Taxonomy (NCBI): domain Eukaryota; kingdom Metazoa; phylum Chordata; class Mammalia; order Chiroptera; family Miniopteridae; genus Miniopterus; species Miniopterus natalensis. The sequence goes on along the minus strand of NC_142103.1, from coordinate 90,188,195 downwards.
ATTGCCTCAGCCAAATGCTGCTGCCTCCAGCGCACTCCTCACTTTTTATCATCCCTTTGTCTCCTTATCACATTTCACTACCTAACATACTTCTTTTCTGTCTTCCCCCAAAATTAGAATATAAGCTCCACAAAAACAGGAATGCATCTGTCCATTTAAACCACCTTGTCACTGAAGTGTAGAATAGTGCATGAAACATAATAGGGGACCCGTAATTGCTTGCTGAATAAATGAAAGTGGCTTAAAGATAGACTACATGAAATTGGACTAGGCCAAGCGCATGCACAGACCGACCTTCAGTAGTACATATAGTGGATTATATTTACACGTATTCAATATCTAGTCTTTGGACGTATTTTCAAATTCCCTAAATATAACTATTTGGTGCTATTGTAGGGAAGGTTTCAATTGCTTCAACTCACATGGCATTTAAGAAACTACATGGAAATATTACTATTGCTCAGTTTTGTTTTTTCTATAGATGTGTGGGATTTCTTTCTTCTTGAACGTTCTCTTCAGTGGAGTTTTAAAATTTATTTTACTATGGTTTTTAATATGCTGTTTTGTTTTGTTTTGTTTTGTTTATAAAGTCTAACTATAGTCCAGATCAGGGCCTATAATACTACCCATATAAGTCAATAACTCCCAGAACATGTTTCCTCTGTCAAAAACTATGGTTATCATGGATATAATGCAAAGTTTAAAACTGAAAATATAACTATGTTTTTATTACTTGTTTCAATCATCATTGTCAACAGAACCTGCCAAAACATTTAATGGTATTAGATTGATAGTCACATTTTTTTACAATATATTATTAACTGTGCTTTGCTAAAATATTCATTTTACTTAACAGGAGAAATAAACATGGCCTAGATGAGTGAGAAATCAAATATATGCCCCAGTGTGTTTTGAGCAGCAAAATACCAGTGTTCATGTTTATTTTTTCCTTTTAGCAAAGCAACTAAAATTTGCAAGAAGATGATTTTTTTTTAAGTTTTCTACATGATTAAAATTAGAAAAATTTCAAGACTGCCAAAACACATACATTAAAAGACTCCTATTTTTGTATGTACACAATATATAGCTAAGAAATCATTGTGCTAATAGATTGACTTTTTTTAGCTTATTGGAAATTAGTGTTCTAATTTAGATGCATGTATATGACTCCCCATGTCTATTTAGGATAGATTTAATCATAAAATGATTTTTACCTTGGGCAAATTAGAATAAAACCACTTGAGTAATTAAGTTAGATGTTTCAAGGAGTTAATTTTGTTCATATAAATAAGAACTTTGTCTCAAGGAATCATTTAATGCTTTGTATTGCCATTTGACCTAGACTTTTTTTTTCTTTATCAAGAAGACAAACTGTCGATAAGCTATTTCTCATTCTTTGCTGTTCAGCGAGGTCTTTAGTGTATTGGGTACTGTGGTAGGGTCTGTAGAAGCTGCTGCTTCGATGTGGGCATAAGCTCATTAGAAATGGGGTTTTGAGCAGTCTCCAATTAGAATCATTGCTTTTATATATTTTTTCAAGCTCATAGCTGAGGATAACTAATATTGAATTTTCATGTCAATTTACAATTTATTTTAAATGGTGGTATGATATAAAGGGAGTTATCTTGTTTTATATATTTATACATATATGATATTAATAATAGAGATTTGTGTGTTGTCATATGCGTTCTACAGCTTGCAGTAACCACAGCGATGCTTCCTGACAATAAAATGCTAGTGCTGATTTGGTTTAAATCTCTAATGTAAGTGCTTATTTTTAATTTCTTTGAGTAACGCTAGGCACTGATGTAAAGAGAAGAGTAACGTTTATATCCCCTGCTAACAGAATGCGCATCACTTCTACTAAATAACTTTTCTTGTGTCCAGTTGTGAAGCTGCTATTCATTATCACACATGGGGAAGTTGACCTAGTAGTTATGACAGTTTAATCAGTTGGCAGCTTAGAAATGATCCCCTACTTTTTAGGCTGTGAGGGTTATTCAAAATCCCGTACGCATGAGTAGAAAGTTTTGATTTTTTAGTGTTAAAGTAAATTAGATGAAATTATCACATTAACTCTTATAAGCAGGTAGGATTCATTTACATAAATGACCGTGTTAGTATAAGTACTGATCTGAAAATGTTAATTGAAGTTTCAAAAATTATACTCAAGGGGTCATTTCCATCCTGGCAGCTTTGTGTACATTAGAACAATTAAAATGCCAAAAGATTTTCATTTTATTTCTTGGTTATTATATCTAAGTAAAGTGCTGACACATTATTGAGATCTGTTCGGGATCCAATGATTAAAATAAAAATGATGATCTCATCATGGTATTCAAGTGGCACATTTACCCATTTTTCTTTTGATTTATAGCTTATTTTTACCTAATGCAGTTTAGTCAAGTCCCCAGGGCTTATATACATATTTTTAGTCTTTGGTAATCTATACTAATGGTCTTCAAGGGTAGCAATATAATCTAATGGAGTGGCTACCTCAGAGCCTTGGGGATAAATTGTGGTAGTTTGAAGCAGATCATGTTTGTTTAGCCTGATTTTATGACTGATTCACATTTATTAAGCAGGCCCTGGCTGGATGGGTAGTTTAGAATGACTTAGATTTGGGTAGAGAGAGAGTAACAGCAGAGCCAATTTCTAGGAATAGAAGTAGAAGCCAAAAAAATCTTTAAAGTAATCACTGAGAGTCAACATTTTGTGTTACCTTATAATTCTCAAAACCTATTCTCTACTGAGCTTTGATACAATTACATATAAGTTAATCAGGTTTATTATATATATGACCAGAACTTATAAATTATGTTTATTATTATCTTCCTTGATGTGGCTATTAAGGATGATCTACCCATGAAAAATGATCCAAATACCAATGTTAAAATGTGAAAGAAAAGTAGACCCATGTCATTCCACAGTAAAATCTCACATCTCTAATTAAAACACCTAGTTGGATGAAAGCATTATGAATTACAGTTCTGTATATATATATATATTTCTGAATATGACTTTCTTAAAAAATCATTGTTTTCTTTGTGTTCTATATTTAGTAGGAGAGGAAAGTGCTTTGTGGCTATTAGAACATTCGAGTGAATTTACCATTTATTCCAGGGGCATTCTAGGTACTACAGCCTGTCCCATTCATTAGAACATTTTGTACTGATCTGCACTGACTCTCCTCAGAAGAGAATCTGCTGAATTTCTACATCTTTTCCAGCATCAATCACTTTGATTAGGGTCTCACTCCACGAACCAGGCAGCTTCTCTTCCACAGCAACCCCATATGTCTCCTGCAGCTGTTCCATTTTCTAGGCGGAACGTGACATTTTGACTTAGAGTTTGTGTCCCTGTCAAAAAGACAGTCGATAAATCCTTTATTACTTTGATTTTTCCAACTCTCTTAGGCCTTGCACTATTACTTGTGGCCAGTCCTGAATCTGGAAACTGTAGAATATAGACATTGTGTCCATGAATGTTCTGATAAATGAAATAACTACATCAGTGAACATGCTACGAGTTATTTAAAGAGCACAGACAGGGCAGGAACATTGCTTACGAAAAAATTTCTACAGGGAAATTTTTACTGTGCAACCCAGTGATGAAAGGCTACCATCATTTTCTTTTATGTTAATGGGGATTAGATTGACTTTATTTCCTCTGTGGTTGATTTATGGTCTGTAGATTTAATATTGGACAGTGTATTTTCCTAGTTTAATATACTTGTGTATTATACCATGGAAAACCAGAACAGCTATTATAAATTGAAACTCCAAAGCCAACAGAGGTTTTTGTGACTTTAAAACCTCCTCAACACCCAAAATATTAGCTGCAATAACTTCACTATATGAAAAAAAGTAGAATAAATAAAATGGTAGGAAAACAGATTCAGAATAAAAGAAAGTAATATGGTAACCTGATTCATTGATATCTAAAAAATTAGTCTCACAAAGCTTAATGTAAAAAGGTAAATGAAGCAAAAATTCACTGAGAAAATAGTGGAGTGTCATTTGAAGCTTGCTGAACAAACATTTTTGGGGAAAGACAATAAAGCTTTAGAATTTGAACTTCTGGGATTTCAACTAAAAGATCAAGCATAAAGAAACTTAATTATCCTGTGGAAAGAATGCTGTTGAGATGTCTTTGCATACTTTGGTAAGACTTTTAGTATTGAGCTTATATCTTTAATAATAATAGCTACCAAAATCAAAAGACACTAGTTACCACACTATGAATGGTTTAAATGAAATGTCAATGTACTTATTGGTGGATTTGGGATGGTTATATGGATATTTGTTATTACCAACAGTATCCATGGTCTTTTATAAAAAGCTAACAGGACAAAACAAAGGGGTTTCATTGATTCCTGATTTTAGTATGCTATACCCTAGAGTTTCAAATGGCTCTGTTGGTAGTAATTTGCTCTTGGAAATCTGGAAGTGGTCTAAATGTTACTTGATAATGTTTTACCTCAAAGGCAAAACCACTAGAATACTTCAACTTCCCATACAGAATTACATATTGAAACCAATGCCTAATTGTTAAAATGGGAAAAGGAAGAGGCAGATGAAGTAATGTAATTATAGACTTGATAAGCGGTTGCAAATTAATAAGCAGTTGGCAATTTGAGTAGTTAAGAACCACCGCACATTTTATAATAGCTATGAGTTTTCAGTTCATAAAGCCATATTCAAGTAGGAACACACACACACACACACACACACACACACTCATTTTTAATAAGTATAACAGTCAAAGTAAGTAATTTCAGGACTCAGGGCTGATCTTTACAATTTCAGCCCACAATTCTATAAACTATCTAATTCTGCCAATCCAGGTCACTTCCATCACATGAAGTATTCCAGGCATCATTTTCCCTCTCCTATATTTCTGTTCAAAATGTTCACGTCTACAATTTAGCTCATCAGTTAAGTGTGGCAGGAAGGTTTTGGTTCGAACTCTCACTCCAATAAGCTAATAATCAGAAATTTCAAATTGAGTAAAGAGTTATTGGCATATTTTTAAAGAGCCAAGAAAATACTTCACTGAGATATAAGATAGTACATGGCAATTAGAATTATTCTAGCTATAAGTAGGAAAGGACTTTGTGTGTGCATGAGAAAAGTGACCCTGGGATTAAATCTGCTCACTACAGAGTCTGTCCCCTGACCTCAATGAAATGGCTTCAGCTGTTCATGAATTACCCTGATTCACTGATTTTCCCATCCCCATGCAATTAATACAAGATTAGTTAAAAGCTTCACTATTACTTTTAAAATTTTTGTTTATTTGTTTTATTTCTAAATAATATAGTCCAAGACTTTCAGTGACTGGAGAAAGTAAATAGAGGCGTTGGACAAAGAGTAGCCACAAACCAATAGGAAATATGCAATAAATAAATTGTAAAACATCATCTAAAGCCAGCTCAATGCACAGTGTTTTAAGTGAAATGCATTGATCTATTATTTTACAAATGGTTGATACCTTACTTTATAAATTGCTTGTAAAAACCAATCCACAAACATAAATACTATACAACATAAAGGTATAAAGAAAGGACATTAAGAGAGAGTTCACAGAAGAAAAATACAAATATGACTTTGATCATTTTGAAAATCCAAGGAGTAAGCTAAACTATCAAAAGAAAAGGGATGTCAAAACTCACTGGTTATTAAATTTATCTTGCTCGCATTGAGCAAACATATATTGAAAAGTATGGTGAAAGATTCCAAACTTATTCACACTTCCTCTTTTCTAAAGGCCCCTAGTTTGGTGAAGGAGAGGTAGAAACTTATTCATGGAACTGGCTAACAAGTGCTTCCTGAGTGTTAGAAACACATATCCAAAGATATGAAGATCTAGAACAGATGACCTGTACACTTAAAAAGTTTCAGTCTCAATAATCCTGGGCATATATTTTTAACTTTTTAATATTGATGAGAGAGAGAGATGCCCTGGCTAGGGATCAAACTCGCAACCTAAGAATCTAAGAGTCAGCCCTGAGCTGGAATTGAACCCAAGACCTCCTGGTACACAGGATGATGCTCCAACCAACTGAGCCATGCGGGCCAGGGCCCAGACATACTTTAACAGTCTCTCTACCTTCAGTCTCTCTTCTTTTTCCACCATTGACCTCTTCAGTTGGAGACCAAATCGTATTATTCTATTTCTCATTTCTTCACATGATTAGTTGCATTTACTTATTTATTCTCATGTCTTTGCATTACTGTGTGACTTCTTGATCACTAACACTCCACAGTGGTGTCAGATATTAGCACTTAAAATTTCCTCGAATTAAAGAGCAAATGAATGCTTGCAGGAACACAAGAGGGAAGATGGATGAATCTAGAGTAGGGGAAGGGAATTTCTAACTGGTGGTACTAGTGAAACCTTTGTGATTGATATGAGCCAGGTCATAACCTATTAAGAGTTAGGAACTTTGGGGCTTGATACATGTGTATTGGATGAATGACTGATAACAGACCTGGGTTCAAGTCCTATCTTAGTTGCTTGCTAGCTATATGACTGTGAGGCCTTTACTTAACTTCTGGGCCTGTTTTCTCACCTGTGAAGTAGAGATGTTAATATGGAATTGCAGAGACATAGTGATGATTACAGGTCATGTATTTTTTAAAAAAGCACTTGCCCAAAATTCATAGAGACAGAAAGTAGAGGTTACCAGGGGCTGGAGGAAGGGAGGAAGGGTAGTTACTGTTTAATGGGTACAGAGTTGGTGTTGGGCATGAAGAAAAAGTTCTGAAAATGGATAGTGGTCATCATTGCACAGCGTTGTGAATATATGCCACTAAATTGTAAACCTAAAAATGATTAAAATGGTAAATTGTAAAAAAAAAAAAAAGTTAGGAATTTTGAACATGAGGGGTTGGGGCATATAGATAACTTGGCTGAAAGGAATATTTTGAAATCCATGTCCTGATTTAAGGCTTCAATCTATAATTTTCTTTTTCTAAGCCCAAGTGATAGTATTAATGGAAATTTAGATTCCTATTTAATTATTTTTCGAAGCAAGTTTACACTCCTTTTTCATTTTGGGAAATGCTTCAGAAAATAGAGTGGCATTTTTGGATTGTCTTTTTGATAAAAATCAATTGTGACTGAGTAAGAGTAAATGGACAAATATTCAGTTCTCAGAGTAATATTTTTATAGATTTATGGCTAATCACTTCCCAAGGTAATTTTGTAATGCTTAGTCATCCGAAATGAACTGTACTCAGCTGGAGAGACTGGAGTAATCATTTTTTATTTTCCTATCTCCCCCATCAGCTAAATCTTACCTATTGCTATACCAGTTGTTTATACCTCCAAATTGTATCTGGAATTTCTATCACCTTTTATTTCTAATATTTACCTCACTGACCTCTATTATTTTTCTTATTTCTGTCATAGGCTACATACTGTTGCTTTATTGATTGATTGATTGATGTTTTGAAAATTGAAAAGCACCTTTATTTTTAGTACAGTTAAAATATCAAATAGTATAAAGGACAGATACTATTGCATCCTTGTTTTTTGTTGTTAGAATCATGATTAACAGTGGTCCAACTAACTTACAAATGAATTAAGGACAGAACACATCTGGCCATATGGTTATTGATGCTTAAACATTTGTTCTGATTTTCCATCACCTATGGAATATGAGCTTAAAACAGCATTTAAAATTATACAGTCTGTTTCACTCATACATGTTCATATTTTTCTCTGTCACTCCCCTTTGTAGTCTCTGCAATATTGTTTTACCCAGATAATCCCTAGGCTTCAAGAGACCCAGTCTTTGAGTGGTATCATTTTCAAGGAAGCAATCTGATATTCAAAGGGTAAATGAAAGGATTTTGAATTTATTTAATCTGTCTCACAATGAAACACCATGGTGGGAAGGGAAGTATTCACAGCCACAGCTAACATCTTGAATGTTCTTGCCACCATTCGCGTCTCCCCAGTGTCCTATATTAATTGGAAGGACAGTCTCTCATTCTGTCTTCCACAACAACCCTTCGTTCTCTGTGAAATTCTGCAGTTATTGCTTTATTTTCTACTCAATCTCCCTCAGTGTTTTAGTTGAAAATACACTTAGCCTGCTTATTTCCTTTAATATTCTGTCTGCTTTACACATTACTCATTTTTTGGTTTTGTTTACAATAAAGGAAAGCTCAGGAAGTGATGCTGAAAGCAAGAGCTCTTTTCTGCTACTGTGAGGGAAGTGAAAGTTTTAGATACTCATTCTCAAATAACTTTGTACTCATTACAGATCTACCCTATAACACAGTTATTCAGAATATGCTACTAAAGAGATTCCCACTTTCCCTCTTTTCTCTTCCTTCTTGTTATTCAAAATTCAGTGAATTTTCAGCTGAGATGCCCCAATTCCTCAAGTCACAGTTGCCTGTCCCCTGCCCTTTGCTCTCTCAGCTTTCTGCCTGTGCTTCTGGCGCACTGTCTGCCTTCAACAATTCTGTCTTGGCTGTTTCCTCTCCTAGACTGTGAGATACGTGATGGCATGGACAGTGGTCTCATTCACATGGTTACCCCTAGTGCTAAACACAGTGCCATTCACAAAGGGGAGACTATAAAGGTTTGTCAAAGTGATTTAAATTCAAAGACTATATTTCAGAGGTAGGTTTAAATAAATTCACAAGTAATTACATTTTGAACTGTCAGTAAAAGCTACGTTCATTTAAAATCCAAATGCATGCATCATTAATCACTTAAGAATATTTATCACTGATTTCAATATAAAATCCAATCATAGGGATGGCATGAGGCATGCAAAATTATAACCAATGTACTTGGGCAAAACAAGTTTCTCTTCATTTTTGTAATTTTCTTGGAAACAGTGGAACCAACACCACAAGATCATCTCTTTAATCTGATCAGCTTTACCCAGCATGTACATTTACTATATAAATTGCTTACTTTCGAGTATGCATAAATTCTGCATGACTGATATTTTTGTAATGCCATGTGCAGTGATGGGGCAGCTAACATGACTATTTAAATTAGACATATTTTGAAAATACTAAATTTGGTTGAAGTTTTGAATATAAAATTATTAAAAATATGTATTTTTAACAATTTAGTTTTTCAATATATATAATATAAACAACTGAATAAGAGTTTTCTTTAAAAAAAAGCCTTTTTAAAAATGTTTATTCTTGTGAACCTAATTTAGGGATGCTAACATCTGTATTGTTACTGTCTAACAGTAAGGTAAGGAAACATAAAAAATGATGTAAATGTTTTAAAATCACTATAGAAATTGACTTTTTTATCATGTGAAGACATCTATCTTTAAAAATCAGCTTCTAGACATAATGTGAAACTTCCAAATTTAGTTTTAAGTACACTTACAAACTGACATTGTAAATATATGGAAACCAATTAAGGACTTCTTAGAACTCAGAAATGCTAGACACATTTAAAATTTGGAAATGAACTGTAGAAAGTTTGTACATGCTAAAATATTATTAAGTGTATAATTTTAAAGTAAGGAAAAATAGGGGGGAGGGAAGACAGTGGCACTCTGACAAGAAGCAGAGCGCCCTTGATCCCAGCCATGGACTCAATTTACTGTTAAAATACTGTGTAACCAACTTGGAAAAATGAGAAATATATCTGAGTGGACATATTTTGTGTAAGGAGCACTGAAGAAACATAGAATCTGGTAAGAGAGGGGGGTGCATAGAAAGGGGGACTCCCCCTGAAGCCTGTGCTGGGCTCTGAGGCCTGAGGGTTAGAGGCTGCAAAGCTCCCTCCACTTGGGAGTGGGGACCAGCATCCAAAAGCTGGGATCTCACACCCAAAGCAGAGGAGAAGGGAAGGAGGGCCCGTGCAGAGCTGGCAGAGGGACCCAGGGAACAGTGTGTCTGCGAGGAGGGGACCTTGCCTTCCCAGTGAATCAACACATCTAATGGTAGCCTGGACTGGAGTCTTTCACCCCGGGTGCTGAACGTGGGGAATGCTGTCCTACAGTGTGTGGCTTCCGAATATAAAGGGACCAGAGGACTGTACTGAGCAGCTACCTACATGGACCCTCTGCCTTCCTGTAAGGCATTGTGTCCAAGCCCAGAAAGCATTTGAACAGTGTGACACAGGGAAGGGGAAGAGAGCCCTCCCACCACCAGAGAGGGACCGGGGCCCCCAGTGGGGCAGATGAGGGTTCCAGCTGCTGGTGCTGGAGCTGCCGGCGGGGTGAGTCAGAGATTTGTGACCTGCTCTGAGGGCAGCCGGCGTAGCGAGCATGGAGCTGCCCCAGCTTTCCTGAGAGCTGCTGTGCAGGGCACCTGCGTGGGGCTGACTCTGTGACCCCTTCTGCTTGGTTCAGGAGGCCCTGGGGCACCAGGACCTCGCGGGGTGGATTCTCTGCCTGTTTGTTGTTTTGCGCATTTTGAGTTTTTATTGCTGAATAGGCTTCTACCTTCCTGGCTTGCATTGGGGAGACAGAGCAGGAAAGCTGGGATCTGAGCCTGCATTGTGGAGCCTTTGAAATGGGCGCCCTGTGAGATCAGCCAACCAGATCTGAGAAGGGAGGGGTGCAGCCCCCCTGCCTCTCCTGCAGGCTGGGAGCACCACCCCCAACAGGAAAGGGCCTGGTTCAGCTCACTGAGGCCCCAAATATTCCCCACAGGGCACAGTGCTGAGAGGGAAAGGAGAACAGCTCACAGGACAGCAATACAAAAATAAGACTCTCAGGGACTACCGTTTGGGAACTGGAGGAAAGTTTAAAACCCCTCTGGGGGCTGGGCAGGCAAAGAGCTCGCTGGAATTTTTTTGTAATTGAACCCACTGAGCCCAGGCTGCTGAAACGGCCCATAGAGAAAAGGCAACAGGCTGAAGTCAATCTGAAGCTGCAGCAGGCCAGAGCCTGGGGAGCTAGAATCAGAGGACAGGGTAGGGGCCGAGGAGCTGGCTTTGAAGCAGAGACTAACTTCCCACACTGAGGGCCTGACAGCGAAACCTCTAAGTAAGGGGAGCAATATCCCGAGCTACACTAGCCCCCCTGCACCCTAAAGACTCTGCAGAAGACTCTGGAGCAAGACCAGGCAACTACAAGGGGGAGGCAAAATAGCTGACAAGAGGAGGTGGGCCTCAGAGACCCTCAGAGCAGCCAACTACCTAAGGACACCAGGGCCAAACCCAGACAGCTCCTGACATGGGCTGATACACAAAGACCTCCCAGGAGAATGGAAATCAGCACACAAAACAGGGAGGCTCGGAAAACACAAGCTTCCCAGAGGAAGCTCACCTGATTGACATTTTTTCTTTTTTTGAAAAAAGAAAAAAATATTAATTAAAAAATTTTTTACTTGTTTTTAACTTTTTATTTAACTTTTTTAAAATTTGTTTTGCTTTGCTTGTTTTATTTTGCTTTGTTTTATTTTTGTTCTATTTTCAAGATTTTCTTGATATTCTCTGCATTAACACTGGGATATTATCATTATAACCAATAAGTTTGCTGCTTTTCTCTATTGTTACCCCATAACTCATATTGGACTCCCTCCCTGCCCTTGCTTAATCTCTCTCTCCTAGTTCCATTGGCATGATTTTTTTTTTCTTTTTCTCCCCTTTTATTCTCGGTCTTCCTGTCCTTTTGTTTGTTTGTTTGTTTGTTTCTGTTTGTCTATTTTATTTTTTTATTTTTCAATGATTTTTCTACTCCTACTCTCTTCTCTACCCTTAATTTTTTGCTCGCCCTTCTTTCAGAATATTTCCTCTGCCCCTTTTATCTCCCAGTAGCTTCTCTATTTTTTACTTTTTATTTTATTTTATTATTATTTTTCTTTACTATTAGCAATAATTTCCTTTTTTTCTCTCACTATTTTAATTTTGCTTTTGCATTTGTGTTCTCACTTTACTCTCCCAATTCTGCTGTCCTAGGGATGTTTTCATTGTGATTATAAGGATATTTTGTAAGATACTGCTTGTTTGCTGGCAGTTTGATAGTGTTTTGTTTTTCCTTGCCAGCACCTGTACAACAGCTCACATGACATGGTTCGAGCTGAGATACAGTTAGCCAACCTGAGAGGAGAGTCCTCCCGAGAATGGGTTAACAACAATCTAAACCCAATCACAACAAGAGAGCCCAACGAATGCACAAAAGGACACCTACAAAAAGGACACACCTAGAGCAAATACCTCAGAAGTATAAGAAAAACACACCTCTGGCCTCCACTGGACATATATTACAAAATCCCACCCCACAAGACTGGGAGACAGGAAATATATCTAATATACAGATACAAACACTAAGAGTCACTAAAACGGGGATACAAAGAACCCCCAAACTAAAGAAAAGAAAAAAATAACCAGAAAAAGACCTTGATGAGATGGAGTTAAGCAAGTTATCAGAAACAGAGTTCAGAGTAATGGTTATAAAGATTCTCAAGGAAATGAATGAGAACCACAAGACACCTAATGCAAAGGTCCAGGAACTTAGTGAAAACATAAAAAAAGAGCTAGATATCATAAATAAGAACTAGACAGAAATGAAGAATACTATATCTTATATCAAGAATAAACTGGAAGGAATTAAAAGCAGGCTCAAAGAAGCAGAAGATAGAATAAGTGACTTGGAAGATAAGGTAGAAAAAAAACAATCAGAGCAGCAAAAAGAAAAACACTTAAAAAGCATGAGGACAGTCTACGGGAGCTTTGGGACAACATGAAGGGAAACAACATTCACATCATGGGGGTTCCAGAGGGGTGGAAAGTGAGCAAGGGCTAGAGAACTTGGTGTAGGAAGTAATGACAGAAAACTTCCCTTCTCTGGTGAGGGAGAAAGTCACACAAGTTTAGGCAGCACAAAGTGTTCCAAACAAGAGGAACCCAAAGAGACCCACTCCAAGACACATCATAATTAAAACGGCAAATGTTAAGGAGTAAAAGAGAATATCAAGGGCTGCAAGAGAGAGACAAGCAGTGACCTACAAGGGAACCCCCATAAGGCTGACAGCAGATTTCTCAACAGAAACACTTCAGACCAGAAGGGAGTGGCATGAAGTTCTCAAAGTAATAAAAAGCAAGAACCTGCAACCAAGACTGCTTTATCCAGCAAGGCTATCATTTAAAATTGAAGGTGAAATAATGAGCTTCCCAGACAGAAGAAGGCTAAAGGAGTTCAGTACCATCAAACCAGCATTGTGAGAAATGCTAATATGACTGCTCTGAGAAGAAGAAATATTGAGAGAAAGGTACATTGGTATAAAGGGAAAAATGGCATTAAATAAGTATATATCAATAGCAGCCTTAAATATAAATGGATTAAATGCTCCAATCAAAAGAAATAGGGTAGTTGAATGGATAAGAAAACAAGATCCATATATATGCTGTCTACAAGAGACCCACCTGAGAGCAAAAGATTCACACAGGCTGAAAGTGAAGGAATGGAAAAAATATTCCATGCAAATAGAAATGAAAAAAAAAAAACACCTGAAGTAACAATACTTATTTCTGACAAAATAGACTTCAAAATAAAGTACATAACAAGAGATAAAGAAGGTCACTACAGAATACTAAAGAGATCAATCCAACAGAAGGAAATAACCATTATAAATATATATGCACCCAATATAGGAACACCTGAATATATAATAAAATTATTGGTGGAATTTAAGGGGGAGATTGACAGCAACACAATCATAGTGGGGGACTTTAACACCTCAACTGTCATCATTGGACAGATCATCAAGGCAAAAAATCAACAGGGAAACCCAGACCTTAAATGACACACTAGATGTCATGGATTTAATTGACATTTACAGAACATTTCATCCCTAAGAAGCAGAATATACATTCTTCTCAAGTGCACATGGAACATTCTCAAAAATAGACCACATATTAGGGCACAAGGCAAGTATCTCAAAAATAGACCACATGTTAGGGTATAAGGCAAGTCTATAAATTTAAGAAGATTGAAATCATATCAAGCATCTTCTTGGATCACAATGGGATGAAACTAGAAATCAACCACTATAAAAAAACTCAAAAATATTCAAACACATGGAGGCTAAATAGCATGTTATTAAACAATGAGTGAATTACTACCAATGAGATCAAGGTAGTAATCAAAAACTTCCTGGAAAGAAACGAAAATGAACAGACAATAAACCAAAATCTATGGGACATGGCGAAAACAGTCCCGAGAATCTAAAGAACATGATAAACTGATGAACAAAATGGATTCAGTGACATGGAAGTATGGGTCAGGCTGCCAAATCTCAGAGGAAAAGTAGGGGTGGGTGGGTGGTGAGAGATTAACCAAAGAATTTATGTGCAAATATGCATAACCCAGGGACACAGACAATAGTGTGGTGAGGGGCTGGGAGGGGGGGTTGAAGGGGCGAAAGGGGTCAATGGGGAGAAAAGGAGATATCTGTAATATTTTGAACAATAAAAAAATGAAATACAATATCTAAATAAATAATTAAATATACACTAAAACTACTCTCTTCTACACAGTTTTTACTATGTGCATGTAGAAATATATTAAATTCATAATATGTCATAAACTAATTTATGCATTAACTATCTGGAACTTATTGAAATAAATCTTTGACAATACACAGGTTAAACATTCTGTAAAATGCTCCTATTTTCTGTTTAGCATTATCCTCCAAAGCTATTAACTGAAAGAGCATGTTTGAACATGTATTACATAGTTTGGATTTTCATATCTTACATATAATTTGTACTAAATATCAGTGTTTCCATACACTCTGTGTATACAACATTCTAAGACTGTACATAAACTTTGCTAGAGTTTTAAACAATGCCAAACAAAACTCATTCAAACCCTCCGTAAAAAAAAAAAGTAAGGAAAAATAAAAGCATTTTTCACATGTAAACTACAAAATTCTTTATGAGCTTTGTGTCCCTTAAAATGAAGTAAAATCACTTCCCAAACTTGTTAAATGAAATAACGCATGAACCATTCTTTGGACCTGCCAGCATGGGTAACAAGAGGGCAACATAAGAAAAGGTAGATCTGTTGTTTATAAATAGGTAATACCTCAGGTTATTCAGTTTGTGAAATGGTGATTGTATGTCCCTTGCTTTCTGAAGCTGTCCGGCAATGGTCACATCTCTTGTTCTTTCTTGTTGTCGGTGGCTTAAGGAGCTTGATTTACTCTCTGCACTTTTGGAGTCTTTCCAGCGTGCAATAGCCCCTCCTTCTTCAAGTTTCTTGACATCTCTCTTCCTCGTTGCTCTGGTGTATTGACCTCCCGGTGGTAGCCTTTATTCAGCAAAGCTTTTGCCACTGACTCAAGTTCCTTTTTCAACGTTATCTTTGCATTTGGACAGCAACTGGGAAACAGATTTTCTAAAATGTTTCCTTTTTTCCCATCACATCTACTTGCACATATCTGCATAAACACAAGTCAAATACTTTTATCTACTTCAGGCCTACACCCTGGCAGCTGACTAATGACACAGAAAACTGCACAACCATGAAGAGTAATGTCCTGTAACTTGTAATTACTTCCTTTATTTGTGTCCCCAATAAAGTCAGCCATTGTAGGTTTCCTTGCTCTTTTCCTCCTGGCCCATCCTCATTTTCTAGCATAGATATGTCAATAGTCCCTATGTTTCTTCAAGCCTCTCTCATCTTGCTCCAACCTATCAGAGAAATCAGAAGCCATCAGATGATTCTGTTTTCCATTTCTTCCATAGTCTTACACATTCATTCAACATTATCACCTCCACTCCGTTGTGCTCTCTCCAGGCTAAGCTGAGGTATTCTCTCTTGGGTCTGGAGCCCATCTCCAAATCTTCCCTCTTTATAAAAATAAATTTTATTATATTTATTGGGTTAACATTGTTAAGTAAAAATGAATAGGTTTCAAATGTACATTTCTATAGTACATTATCTGTATATTGCATTGTGTCTCTACCACCCAGAGTCATCTCCTTCTGTCACCATATATTTGACCCCCTTTACACTTTACTGTCCCAACAACCCCCTTTCCTCTGGTAAGCACTATACTGTTGTCTGTGTCTAGGAGGTTTTGTTTATATGGCTCTTTTTTGTCAGCACCTAGACATGTTCAGATCTCCCCCATCTATAAGAAGGAAAATAACAAGAAACACAAATTTTCTCCATCCTGACTGTGTCTTCCCTTGACTTCAACAGACTCTCATGCTTCCAGTTTGTTTTACTGGATCCTTTTTCTCTATCTACCCCTTAAATGAACCTTAGCTTTCTGTCCTAATTGCTGTTTTCGCTCTAAAAAATAAAATTCTCAATATATAATAGGGGATTAAATTAACGAGTGAAAGAATATATTTCATTGCCCCCATAAATCCCCTAATTTGATTCTCTTTTGCTCTTTCTCAAGACCAAATCTAATGGTCACATTTGAAAGTTATCATCTCCCAGAATTCTCCCTAATCAAACCTTAACATTTAGCCCTAACCAAATTCATATATACCTCCTCTATTAATTTCCCCAGATTGTCATGAGGATTAAGATTCTACAAAATGTTAAAATATTTTTTAATTGACTATACTATAGATATGTTGCACAGTGCTATTATCTATATTTCTCCATTAAATATTAATGTTTAAATGTTTTTCATAGTAGTTATCTTTAAACATTAACTATTTTTAATAGACAGCTATTATATAAGGCTACTTTCACTGAGGATAAAATGAAAAAGACGGGCTTATTTCTGACTGTTTCCAGATTTATATAATGGAGTTAAATATGTCAGGTCTTTACATTGTATATATGAAAAGTTTTACTATGGCAGCACATTTTTAATAAATGTAGGCTTAATTTCTTCTCTGAAGATAGCTAAGCCATACTTTAAATTAAATCCATTGGTGCAATATTTTTATTATTAGAATATAATACTTAAAAGCAATAAGTAAATATTTGTGTATTTGTACTAACTGACCCATGTAATGATAGTTCTGACAGTACTTTACAAACTATAAAACAAAATATCAAACTATAAATGTTTTTACTAATCAATTTGGAAATCATAACACCTGGTCTGATGAGCATGATTGTTTTATTTATTTATTTATTTATTTTTATATTAATTTTTGTGTATTCTCACCTGGGGATATTTTTTCCATTGAGTTTTAGAGAGAGTGGAAGGGAGGAAGAGAGAGAGAGAGAGAGAGAGAGAGAGAGAAACAACCATGTGTGAGAAACAACACACTGATTGGTTTCCTCCCTCACATGCCCCCACCAGGTGGAGATCAAATCTCCAACCCAGGTACATGCCCTTGACCTGGAATTGAACCCACAACCCTTCTGTGCGTAGGCCCACACTCTATCCATTGAGCCACACCAGCCAGAGAAGAGCATGCTTGCTTTATTTTTATTTTTTTTAAATATATCTTTATGGATTTCAGACAGAGGAAGGGAGGGAGAGAGAGAGAGAAACATCAATGATGAGAGTCATTGATCAGCTGCCTCCCGCACGCCCCCTGCTGGGGATCGAGCCCGCAACCCGGGCCTGTGTCCTGACTAGGAACCGAACCGCGATCTCCGGGATCCTAGGTCGATGCTCAACTGCTGAGCCACACCGGGCGAGGTGCTTTAAATGGAACAGATGTAGAGTGTGGTGATGCAACACAATAAAGTTATGGGTGAATGGATTTCCTTGCAATTACAAGTCACATGATGAAGGTAGCTAAGCTCTATATATTCCTGCCAATGAAGGAACTGTGTGATATGAAGTATTTAAAATTTTATGTATAGACTGGGCTTGGAAAAATGGGTAAGGGACCATAGTGCTTTTTGTTGGTAGTATTTTGTGCTGGTTCTTCAGTTGTCATTTCAAAAAAACAAAACAACTAAAACTGAATTGTATACTAGAAAATGAAAGAAACAATTAAATTAGTCTGTGCAAAAAACTTAGCATTATGGGTTTAGGTACACCCAAGCACCAGAAATTTTTCAGTTTTAAAAAATTGAGCCCCTTTAAAATGTAGAGATATAATAGTAGGAACTCTGAATACAAGGGTATGTGATATACGGAAAAAAGTATTTCCACTCCATAATCTGTGTTGTGTGTGTTTTTATATGTGTTTTCAGACAAAAGAATGGTTTTACACTAGAGTTAGTTAAAAATTTCAAGTACAAAAGGAAACTTCAACTTACTTGATTGGTTATAGGTAATTTGAATATATTTTAATATAGTAGTAAAAGTGAAGAAACAAACACAAGTATATTGTCCCAGAAAATGAAATTATTCTTGAGTGGGCTTTTGAAGTGACGTAGAATAGTCATGTTTGCATTTTATTTTCCTGAAAAGGCCTTGTTTCTAGTGTTGGATAATTTTTCTTAACACTGAAGAGTATCATAATGAAATATTAATTTAATGAAATTTGCTGTAGAAAAATTTATGTATAATCATAAACATAAGTCAGTTAAAGAAATACAAGATAGTATATAATTAACCAGGTAATGGTTGCCTCAGTGATTCGATTATGAGATGGTGAAATTCTAGCATGTGCATATTGCAATGGAAATTGAAAACAAAATATGTGGAGACATTTTCTTAAAGTAATAATTAACAGTACTTGGAGGGATGCTTAATGTGAAGAAATAATAAAAGCAATAAACTTTGAAACAATAAAAATTTACACTGATTTGATTTTATGTTGTGTAAATTCTGTTTAACAGCTCTATCATGTGTTTTCATTGTGGAATTTTACCACATTCCTGTGTCATTTCACCAAGTTTCCCTTTTTAATTTTTGACTTCATTTTACCGTAGTCTCTTATTATGATTCCCTTGACCCCAAGTTCTTTTGCCAAGGCTGTGCATTTTATTATTTCATGGATGGCATCAGGAAGTTTTCTAAAATCCTTTCTGGTTTCTTTGGAAAAAAATTCAAGGACTGGTCACCTCTGCAAGCTTTGAGATTACTGCGTTTGTATGGAGTCACTACAGTTGTATAAGCATCTCTTGCTCTGCTCCCTGAGCCTTGAGCTTGAAGAGCTGTGTCTAGGCCCAGGGTTTGGTAACAGCAGGAGCATCGTGCTGGATACGGGCTGCAGTCTTCGGTCTTCTCAGCTTACCCCCCCCCCCCCAGAATGGAACCTCTGCCCTAAGAACCCCCCATGCTGAGGCTGATTAGGGCCCAGCTCCAACCCTCTCAGCCTGTGGCACCCGGACTACGGCCTGTGCCCTGTGGGTGGGGTTGGCTGGGGAGAGAGCGCCCCTTCCCTCGGCCGCACTCACCATGGACTTAGCCTCTGTCACACTGCAACAGGGACCTGCAGGGATAAGAAATGCTGGTGTCCTGTGCATCTTGAAAAGATACCATAGCTCCTGACTGGAAGGTGGAGAGAGAGGGAACCCCCTTTTATGGGCCACACCTGCCCAACTTGGAGCATCTGGCATCATGCTGAATGTGGATGGGGGAGGGGGAGCAGATGTTGAGACAAATGCCACACACTCTCCCTGTTCTTACTGGAATTGAGAAGAGAATTTCTTGCATAAATAGTTCTTTATTTGATGTATCCCCTTAGGATACTTTGCATTATGCCCTTCCGATAATTTAAAAGGTTGGGGTTTTGCATGTGTTTTACTAATATTCACCAGTCATGGTGGCCTCCTCAGGGGTGAGACTACATAGCACCCCATAGTGCCATTCCCGAAGTGGAAGGTCCTCCATAGTGTATTTTAAAGGCCTTCTAGAATCCTCGTTGCATCAATATTAAAGACTTTTTAAAGAACTTTAGTTTTAAATATTTATGTATGTTTCGTGCCACTAGTAAGAAAAATAACAAGATTTTCCAAACATCCTTGACTCGGATTAAGAAAGATTACGCACCCAAAACAAAGCATTAGTGTTTTAGTGAAATGAGGAAAATGCTAGCTTCTCAGTCACCATTGCATGTGGGCTTGGTTGTTTAAGTTAAAAGAAAGAAAATATTCCGTCATTGTTAAGCTAAAACACTTTCATCATTGAAATGCTCCGCGAAACACCTTGTTTTACACCAGTTAAGAGCCTAGCTTGGATTTAAGATGAATGCAAATAACAGTGTTTATCATTCAGATGGCCCGGTGGGAGGGATGACTGTTTATATAATTTTCTTCCCCTCATCAACTTTCACTCTTAGAGCACAGCACAATGTTGAAATCAGACTGCTTGGGTCTGAATCCCGCTTTCACCACTATGTGCTGTGCCCTTTGAAACGGTTACTTTAAACTGCAGTTTCCCATTTGAAAAATGAAAGTAATAATAGAACATACTTTTAGGGTTGTTTTGAGGATAATAGGTAATCTATCATTTGGATAAAGTGCTAAACAATTCCTGATGTATAATAATCTGTATATGTAATAATAATAGCCTCTAATATAGAACAGTAAGGCTAATATGTAATAAAAGTGAGGAATCATAAAATTATTATTATCCTCTTAGCAGCTGGACATAATCAATAGAAAATTGAACTCTACAAACCTTATTGTTTAATGAAGTACAGATTTGAGTAAGAGACAAGAATTTCCTAGCTGTCCTTATAGTCACTGGTTTCAGTTTACTGGATTTTCTTAAAACCTATATATTTCTAATAATCTCTTCTCTACAAGAATACATAATACTTTTATTAAATATTAGTTCAAATAAGATTATTTATCAATGTAGATAAAGTAAGCAATGAAACACTTGGTGCTGGATGTCCTGTATCCTTCACTTCTTTAATTTTTTTAGACTTATTTATTTTTAAGAGAGGGGGGGAGGGAGGGAGAGAGAGAAGCAGTGGTTTGTCGCTCCACTTGTTGATGGACTCACTGGTTGATCCTTTAGGTGCCCTGACCGGGGATCAGCCCACAACCTTAGTGAGCTGGGATGTTGCTCTAAGCAACTGACCTATCCCACTAGGGCTTGTCCTTCCCTTCTCTGTCACATGCTTTAAGAACTCAAATTGTTTTGTGCATACCCACCGGGTAGTGCCTGGAGTGAGACCCATGCTTAGATGAGGCTGGCTTCAGCCTGCTATCCGCCGAGTGCATTTCCTTCTATTGTGCCAGGCACTCTACTGGGCATTTGGAATATAGAAATGAGTGAGAATTTTTTTTCCCAACCGAAAAAAGGAGATAGCCATGAAAGCAAGCCCCTAGGATGAATTTTGAAAGGTACTACTGGAAAGATACCTCTAAAGCAGTAATTTCAACCAGTGTGCTGCAAGAATTTTAAAACATACAATACCTGACTATTTAGTCAGGGGCACCGACCTCTTTTCCCTTAGATTGTAAAATTTAAAGAATGACAACAGCCAACACGACAGTAGCCCTCCAGCGTGAATTAATCAAAATTATACGTATTTTTTTTGGTCAGGTTATATTTTTTGGTGCGCTGTAGAATTTCAGTAATTAGTTTCTGTGTTCCATGAAATGAAAAAGGTTGAAAATCATTGCTCTAAATTATTGTAGAAACACAAAAGGCAGACTCCCTGGAAAAGCTTCAAAGAGGGCAGGAAGGAGAAGTCACCTGAGGTTGTTTATCAAAGACAGTGAAGACTTTTTCACGTATGGTGAGATACAAAAAGGCCATTTCTGCCACAGAGACCAACAGATATAAAGTCATGAAATAATGAATGAGCTTGTGTTGTTCAAGAGATGCAGAGAAGTTTGGGTATTTGGAAAGTCCAGTGAATGGCGTGAGGAAGGGTAATGGGATGGAATAGAAGGGGCATGTCAAAGCCAGGCTGGAAGGAACTTTTATGCTTTTTCAAATATTGTGGACATCATCTGTAAGCAAAGAGAAGCCAGAGAGGGTTTTAACCATTAAGAATGACATGGTCAGTTAGGTCTTTAGAATAGTAACTCTGGCTGCATTGTGTATGATTCAAGGGCATGGTGCTTACATTTCTTTTGTAATGGCCTAGGTCAGGGCAGGTCAGTGCTGGGTAAAAATAGCTAAATACAAGACAGGTTTTCTGTTCCATGTCATAGTGTTTCCTCCCTAATCCCTCCTCTTCCCCAGAAAATACATCTAGTCTTTTTTTAAATTTATCTTTATTGTTGAAAGTATTACAGATAGCCCTTTCTCCCCCATTGATCCCCTCCACCCCGCATCTGCACCCTCTCCCCAGGCCTTCTCCACACTTGTTTTGTGAAATTGGTAAACCTGTTAAGATTCAATCACCCAGTTTTCTTTGCTTAGCCAGCTTAGGTAAATTGCCTTAATGTCCGTATTGTAAGGGAAGCATATTCCAATTTGGGAAATATATATAAGATGCCTTTGAAATCTTAAAATTTTGCATTTTAGTGCAGTGAGGAAATTGAAGTAGGTGGCGAAATGTTTTGAAATGTTAGTAATGATATAATCTACTACCTTCACATTTAGGAGAAATAAAGTTAATTTTATGTTTATTCTGCCCTAATAATGAGAGAAAAATGGTAAATGTTTGGTCACTAAATCTAATGCAAGGTCTTTTAAACAAAGATTTTTTAAATGAGAAAAATATATTGGTGCATATATATGGTAATTACTCAGTTTCGTAGCTGAGATTTATATATGTCTTTCATAAATGCTTTCTTAATCCATTCTATTGTTATTTTCAGCTACAGATTGGTACCAAGGTCACTAAATGACACACTAAACACATTCACCCATCATTCCCTTCTTCCTTCAGATTTTTCCTACAACACACACACACACACACACACAACTCCTTGGCATTATTGATATTTTTCAGAGAAATCTCTGATCTTCTGTCATGCAATTCGATCATGACATCTATTTTTTTACAGCAACTAATTTTTGTTTCTTACCTTTGTTCCTATGCTGGAGGGCATTTTTGAAATTGTGTTTTCTTGAACATTACCAATAATAGCTCCAGTAACCGTTGTGGATGTTACCATCAAGTTAACACATGGGGTGTGTAGATTTACAGTAAGAATGAAATTTTATTAGAGATAATAGCTCTTACATTGCTCAAAAACAGATCACCCCATGACCATCTGGTCCTATATCAGTTCATTTCTCTTATAATTGAGGAATTGGTGTTTTTGAAGTACATAGCATGTGAGCCATGCCCAGAAGCTTTGTCTTATATAATTTTGACATCCTACTTTTAATTGTCAGCAACACTGAAATGATATAATTGATTCCAGACCGAATGGGCTGTTGTGTGGCTTACACTATAATTCTAGAGATATAATTTTGTTTTTACTATATGAGCCTTAGAATGTTTATAATTTTCTTCGAAGCATCAGATATCAGGGCCCTAATTAACACCTTCCACCATTCCCCCTCCTGTACTTGAGAAGTTGGCAGCACTACAAATGGAACAGGCGCTAAGAACGAAACATGGACCTGACACAGATGGACATCAATTGTATTGCATCACCTTGGGGTTCTTCCAAATTTATTTTGTGCAATAATTCCCCTATATCCTGCTTCCCATCTCCTAGGGCCATGTTTTCCCATGCTCATTGCTAAAACCTGAAGTATAATGTGCCCAAATTAGCAAGTAGTCACGTAAGTCTGGCCCTTCTGATACATTTAATGTGGGATGAGGTTGTGATTGGTAGAAAGAAGTATGAAAAGGTATGTGACCACTTCAGGGTTATTAATATTTTTGCTCCATACTTGGTATACTCTGCAAAAATAAGTGGTTGATAATTTGTAAAATTATAGAAAACATGCTATAAATGATTTTAATATAGAAAAAATTTTAAAATATTGACTCTTGAAGTTAATAATAGCTTAGTGTTAATCAAAGCTTTTACTTTGTTTCTTTAGTTACATATCAACCACATTTCACAAAAACTTGGAGTCCTACAATTTTATAGAGAATATTGCTTATTATATTAGATAAAATCAGAAATCAGTGTCAGTCCATATACTTTATATTACTTAAATGAATCATGAAATTAAAATTATATTACCATGCATTGAACAGATTTGAGGTGCATGACAATTGAAAAGAGAAGTACTAAAGCTTTTCAGTTCTTGAGAACTCCTACAAGGTAATTTTGTTGAAGTCTTCATCATGAGTGAGTTCTCCATTTGTATTATCAGTGTTTGTATTTGGGTTCTAAAAAAGAGAACTGTACTCTGCCTATATTAATGGAATCCCAGTTAGGAAGCTCCTGTAATATTTTAGATGAGTGAAGATGAAGACATAGATAGGGCAGTGATACTAGAAATAGAAAGAATGACATGGATAAGCAGATATTTTAGTTGTTATGACTAAAAAGATGCTGTAGATACCCTAGCACTGTAGGCACATTCTTTGGTCACTAGAACACTGAAGAAAGGAAGCTATGTATTTTTTTACCATTTTATTTGCCTGAAGTACTTTCACCAGTTTTTCTAGCTCTGTCCTTAGGTGGTATTCCCCTGTCTTTCCATTTTATTCAATGTAGTCTTACAAGATATGAGTGCTTGGTCTCACCAAGCTGAAATTCTGTTCATTAATAGTCTTTTTTCTGCTTCCAACCAACTTTTGTTTAAATGTATTCCTCCCATCCTGTGACTGTCAACAGGATAGTTAACTAAAATAGGTAATATAGACAAAAACGGTAGAACTTTACCTGGCTCAAGGACCCATCTTTTCATACTTACATGGATTCTTTGACTCCTCATTAAAGAAAGAAAATTGTTCTATAAACTCTTATCATTATTGGTTTATGATAACAGTATGCCTTAACCATAAAAAGAAACTGGTAGGTAGAGTTTTAGTAATAGAATCTCAAAATACAAATAGTTTACTCATAATTGAGAAGAGTACTGTAGACTCCTTTCTTCTTAGAAACTGTTCTGGTCTCCCCCTCCTGCTGGATATGAGATGAACTAATTTTGATCTTATCTGATCTAAACTCATTTTAATCCTGTAATTTAACTAGTCACTTTAGCTTTAACTCAGTTTCATTTGAAGGTTGCTTTCTCTTTGAGATTCCTTTACTTCTCTCTAAAATAGCACCTGAGGTATGAAGAACTGGCTTTCATGACACTGTGTTGTTGAGAGGAAATGGATTGCCTCACCTCATGCTGGTTCTCAGGGGATTAATGGCCAAATCCATCCATTGGGTGTTTTGCTGGTATGTGCTGATTAAATCTGACAGTTGGCAAAATTCATAATTCAGAATCTCTCAGCTCAGTTAGGCCTTCTAAAGATCCCTGGCTTATTCAGCCACGTTAAACCATCCCTAAAATTGTCTGGCTTTTTTTCTTCTTTCTTTAGAAAAGGCAATTTCACTCTTGTAAAGTTACCAAGCACTCTTTACAATGAGCCTGAAGGCTGGCCTCTAAAAACTGAGGAAGGCCTGGGAGGGCAAATTAAGTGACCTCTGTGCCTAATCACATCAGCCTGATTCCCAAGCTGAGTTAGGAGCTCTTGTGTTTCAGTCACCATGAACAGCAGTTTCCTTCCAGTGTTCAAAAGGGAGAAAGAAACGTCCTCGTTACTGCTCGCAACTTAAGGGACACACTTCTTCTTGACTGAAACATAAGAAGGAAAAATAGAAATATGCATCTCCCTCACCTATACCTGTTTCCTGTCCTTTTCCCACAAGCCTCCAGTAAAAAGAAAAGAATCACATTCATAGTTTTCAAAAATTTTAATCCTACTCTATTGTCAGTACATAAGAGAAATTAAAGAAAATTTATTGAGATTTTTCTTTGTGGTATCTATCGCCTTTATCTCTTAATCACTCTCACTGAGGCTTCAGTCTGTTGTTGGATTTATTGCAATAATTTTCAGTGCCCCTTTTTCTCTTCCCACGGCAGGCTATTTTGCATTCTGTTGAAAGATTATTCTTCTGATCGCTCTGCTTTGATTATATTATTTTGTTCTTTAAGACCCTCTAGAATTATATCTCATCATTTATCCAGTATTCTCTTTCAGTCCAATGCCGGCTGAGCCCCAAAACTCTTTTCTTGTTATTGTAATTTCTTTAGGACATACTCCTAAATGCATTCCTTCCTCATGTTTTTGGTTTTTTGTATTGTCCCTTACTGATAAGATATCCATCCTGTTTCTTCAGAGGTTAGCTTTAGACCCACCGGAGTGAAACTGCCTCCTTGTGCAACTGTACTTCTTTTTAAGGGGTCAATAGAGAATTTAGTCTGTAAAACATATATTGAAGTGATATCATAACTTTTGGTAGTCTCTCTTTCCTCTGCATGCATCTTTCCTCCTAACTCAATTGGAAGCATCTTAAATAAAGAACTGTATATACTATTTTTCTTCAGTTTTCACAGTGTCTAATGGGCAGCATTGAGCACTAAATATTTACTTTTTTAAACAAAATTGAAGAGGAACTTAAAAATAAAAGCACATATAGAAAAACATGGGTTTGAATGATGAGAATATTGCTTTTTTATGTTGTTCTTTAGATTTACTTTTTATGTTTTCATTAATAGCCTGTACTATTCTTATAACTTAAAATTGTGTCAATTCAATAGTACTGTTATTTAATTACATCACGACCCAAGCATAGTGTGCAAAGTTTTATTTATGAAATACCAGAAAGTCTGCAGTTAGTCATAAAGCAGTATCTTTGGTGTTTATTTCCAAAATTTTATCTACATTATTAACTTAGAATATTTGAAACATGCTGCTCCTCAACTGTGACCATGATTATCCACTTATAATTATGTTACATCATTGAAAGAGAGTTTCTCAATTTCTTATTCAGTTTTAAACTAAATCAACCTGACATGGATCTAATAAAATTAGTTGTTTAGAACAGATGGTTCATCAGAGTCTTGAACCCAGACAAACATGATGTGGTAGATTCTGTAAATCATCAAAGATTTTTATTTCATTTAATGGCTATGTTATAGTTCTCTTACAAAAATTTAAGGATTGAGACATAACCCTACCTTTAGATTCTATGTATATGAAATAAAAGGGTAGATTTGGATGATGCCTAGTGACTTTCTAGTTAATACATCTAGTTGTTACATCCTGTAGTTATATGATCAGTCTACCAGTTAATGAGCTCTTTCTATTTTTAGTCCACAGAAACTAATAAAATACAAGAACAGATTATGCCATACCTTTATTGTCCAAGAAGCAAAGAGTTCTCCATTTCTGAACATATCTGGAAGATACAGAGAAATGTAATATTTGTGAGTCCCACTAACTTTATTTCAGGAACTTCCCTAGGGAGAAATGTACCTATTTGATTGAAGGGTTAACTACTGTACTCAAAAATTACTTTGGTTGAAAAAGAGCAATGATACATTCTTTATGAAGAAATACTTAATTGTCCACTCTTGGAATAAGATGTCCTTTAGCTCCAAACTACACCAAAGATCTTGAAGGAAATGACAGGCACTTCAGTAAATGTTCAATTTATGGCATGGGCTTGCGATTTTCTCATCACATTTAGACCAATCTTGACAATAGTATAAGAGCAATATTTTTTCAAGGGTGAAATATTCGTGTTCTGTTTCTACATAGTAAAGGTATATAAATGAGTCTATTGTCTTTATATTTGGATACACAGATCATCTTTGAAATGTGTTCCATTGTTGTTAAGAAGAAATAAATAGGTGTGCTTATCCTTGAGTTGGGCAATACCCGGGACAGATTCAGAAGAAAAATCTATCTGAGATGTATATATCTCAGGGCCCTTTCTCTCTAGGTACACCTCTGATAAGAAGGACACAGTCACTATTATCTTGCTTTTTTAAAATTGTTTTCACTGAAGTGTAGTTGAAACTGTACATTTCACATTATTTAACAAACATATCTAAGTATTAAAATTGCTAAATAATTCATTGAAAAATATGGATACTGCTTGTATAAGAAATAAGTCAGATGGAAAAATTTAAGAACCATATCATTACACTCACATGTGGGATATAAAACAGCACAACAAACAAACAAACAGGACAAATAAACAAGGACTCACATACATAGACAACAGAGGTTAGAAAGGGTCCAATATATGGTGATGGAAGGAGATTTGACTTTGGGTGGTGAACACATAATGGAATATACAGCAGATGTATTATAGAATAATACACTTGAAACCTATATAATTTTATTAACCAATGTTGCCCCAATAAATTCAATAATATTTAAAAATAAAAAGAAGAAATATTTTTTTCTTAAAAGTACCTAATAAGACTAAAAATATTGAATCAGTTGGAAAGATTTATTAAAAATCATCTTGAAATGATTAAAAGTGTTATTCTTCCTTTCCTAATTTTCTTTTATTTTTGTTTAAATATAGTTGGCATACAATATTATATGAGTTTTAGGTTTACAATATAGTGATTCAATATTTACATACCTTACAATGTGATTATCTCGCTAAGTCTAGTAAGCATCTATCACTTTGTATACTTATCACAGTATTATTGACTATTCCTCTTTACCCTTTTCACACTTCCCCTCACAAATCTCCCCTCTGGCAACCATCATTTCCTAATTTTCAAAAGAAGATAACTTATCTTCTTTGAGATTCAGTGTTTCCAAAGCTTTGTAACTTCATCTTAATAATCAGCATTAACACTGTATATTGCTCATAATCTCTTTCTTGATTTATTTTCTTCCATGTACTCTCCTTATTTTAAGAAAGTATCTTTATGCCTGTGTTTCTCATTCTCTCTATTTCAACTTCTTGTTACAGCAGTCCCTTTAACATTTCTTGCATTGCAGGTTTGGTGGTGATAAACTCCTTTAGCCTTCTTTTGTCTGGGAAGCTCTTTATTTCACCATCTATTTTGACTGATAGCCTTGCTGGACAGAGAGTAGTCTTGGTTTCAGATCCTTGTTTTGCATTACCTTGAATACTTCATTATGGCAATAGATAAGCACCTATCAATAATAACCTTAAATATAAATGGATTAAATGCTCCAATCAAAATATAGAGTAGCTGAATGGATAAGAAAACATGACCCAAATATATGCTGTCTGCAAGAGGCCCACCACAAAACAAAAGACTCACACAGGCTGAAAAAAAACAAAAAACACTTTTGCAGGACTTTAAAGGAGAGATCGACAGCAATACAATCACAGTAGGGAACTTTAACACCCCACTGACTTTACTGGATAGATTGTCCAGACAAAAAATCAACAAGGAAACAGTGACTCTAAATGACACACTAGATCAGATGGATTTAAATGACATTTACTGAACATTTCACCCCAAAGCTGCAAAATATGCATTCTCCTCATGTGCACATGGGACACTCTCAAAGATAGAACATATGTTAGGACACAAAACATGCCTCTACAAGTTCCAAAAGATTGAAATCATATCAAGCATCTTCTCAGATATTTACACCACAGAATGCTATGCAGCTGTAAAAAAGAAGGATCACTTACCCTCTGAGACAAGGGTGACGGGACCTGGAGAGTATTATGCTAAGTGAAATAAACCAGTCAGAGAAAGACAAGTGTCACATGATCTTACTCATATGTGGAATCTAATGAACAAAATAAACTGATGAACAAAATAAATCCAGAGACAGAGAAGCATGGAACAGACTGAGGGACCTCAGAGAGAAGATGGGTGGGGAGAGATTAACCTAAGAATTTATATGCATATGTGCATAACCCATGGACACAAGCAATAGTGTGGTGAAGGCCTAGGAGGTGGGGTGCAAAGTGGAGGGGATCAATGGGGAAAAAAGAGGACATTTGTAATACTTTCAACAATAAAGATAAATTTTTAAAAAAGAATAAGAAAATAAATTTAAAAAGGGTATACCAAGAGAAAAGGTCAGAAAGACAAAAGAGAAGTTCTGTGTATACCTAGCTCCTAACAATTATTATTTTTTAAATTTTTAAAAAAATTCTCACCTGAGGACATGCTTTTTTATTGATTTGAAAGAGAGAGAGAGATCGATTGGTTGCCTCTTGCATGAGTGCACAATCGAGTATGAAACCCGCCACCTGGGTATGTGCTATGACAGTAAATCGAATGTACAACCTCTTGGTGCATGAAACCATGCTCCAACCAACTGAGGCACACAGGCTAGGAACTAACAATTATTATTGCCATCTAGGCATAAAGCTATATGATGCTTATTACAAATTCAATATTTCTCCTGGGGTGCTTTGTATTATAATGTAAAAACGTATGCCAGGCAAACTTCTCTTTATTTCAGATCTCTGGGTATAATTTTCAACTAGGAAAGGAACTTTTTCCTTCTATTTATTTTGAAATCTCATCTTAATAGTTGGAGATCTAACTCTGTTTTCTTTTTCTGATGTGTTTTCACTTCATCCATTCACTCATTAAGCATTACTATTCATATACTGTGGGTTATAAACGTCATTAATCATGGCAAATATAAAAATCTATAGCATTGTCTCTCCTTTGAAGCAGCATTTCATGGGAGA
This sequence comes from Miniopterus natalensis, assembly GCF_054644295.1. NCBI lineage: Eukaryota > Metazoa > Chordata > Mammalia > Chiroptera > Miniopteridae > Miniopterus > Miniopterus natalensis. Next base: position 90,157,894 of record NC_142103.1, on the reverse strand, counting down.
AGACAGAAATATATGTTTAAACTACTATGTGATAGATTAGATGGTTTAAGTGTGTGAAAGGGAAATGAAAAGCAAATCAAAGGAGAGATACTACTTGTAACTGCATTATGGACTTGTAAGACTTCATGGAGAAAGTGGTCCTGAAGGATTACTGAGAGTATCCCACTCAGCTAGTGTTGGAGGGGCAGGGGCAGGGCCAGGGGCAGGAATAGTCCAGGTAATGTAAAAATAATTTGCAGAGATGAAATATGTTCTGGGTGTGAAAAGACTTTTCAGGACATCTTGACTCCAGAAAGAGGAAGTATTGAGATAAGTGAATAAAACTGTAAATATAGACATGATAGCGAATGGACCCAGAGGCCACTGCCAGGCATTTGGACTGCATCCTAGCTTTATGGAGAGCTGTTGGAGGATGGGGGGCAGCTGCATGCCCAGGGATTCTAGAGGGGCTCTGCACAACTGGCTGAGTGCAAAAAACCACCAGAGAAAAAAGCCAGTTTGAAAGCTGTGCAATAATCCAATGAGAGCCGATAAGAAAACCCCCCAAGTGAGGGGAGGTGAAGCAGAGGGTAAGAAGCAAACCAGGGTATATTGAGAAGCCACAGTAGCCAACAAGATGAGTTTGGTTACCCAGAAAAATTTAAAGATACACTTACCCTATTTTTACTTTCATACAAAGAAGTGCTACTGTGGCACAGATCATTATTCCCCAAGACCAGGTAGGACATAAGTGAAGACTGATGTTGAAGGCTGATGCAGACAACAGGCAATATTGGAGCAATCACAAGAGAGGGCAGATGTAGGGAGGAACACTGTTTGTCCCGAGCACACTGCATTTCGGGTGCCTGAGCAGAGAAGTATTGAACATTTAGGAATAGAGGGTGAGGTCGTAAATCTGGGAATCACCGAGCTATAGACTAATGCATTGGAGAGTCTGAGCTAGGAGTGAGAGGAGAGTAAGCGTGGAGAGAAGTAAGAAAAGCCCTCCCAGGGTGAGAATCTGTAGAACTCCAACACAGTGAGCAGCAAGCAGAGACAGAGGCTGGTCAGTCATGGCTTTAAAAAGTTAAGGCGACTGAGGATAGGTAACTAATATTTTGTCCATTTGAGAGCAACCATATCTCTTTATTTGCTTGCAAATAGAATCCTAATCACATATGATTACAACAAGATGAGTTTGGCTACCCAGAAAAACAAAAAGTCATGACATAGGTTTAAAGGCCAACAAAAGTTATATAATCAGTGTCCCTTGGATTGGCTGTTTTCTAATTGGAAGCACATTTTGTTCCATGAAGGTTCAAAGTGTTTATTTTACTCATGATCACAATTTACTTTCTACCAAAATTCCTTGGAGAGATAATAGAACATTATTTATTTTATACTGAGTATAGACCATAAAGATTAAAAACAGCTTATGAGTAAAGGAAATAGAAACTCTATATGTGGGATTTTATGTAATTACAACAACAATTCCTTGACTATATTGTGGTCTGTTATGTAAATATATGTAATTATGATAATTTCAAAAGCCGTATTATTTACTCAGTAGTTTAACAGCTCCTTTCACAAAACAGTCACTTTCAGAACACAGGAGGAATATAACAATACTTTCCCAAAAAATGAGGGTGAATTTAACATCTCAAGTGAATTTAAAATGTATTTTTATAAGAAAGACTTCAAAATTTAAAGATACACTTACCCTATTTTTACTTTCCTACAAAGAAGTACTGCTGTGGCACAGATCATCATTCCCCAAGATCAGGTAGGACATAAGTGAAGACTGATGTTGATAAATGATCAGAATGAATTGGTGGTATTCTCATAGGTTTTTCTGGACCAAAGTTGTTTTTTCCTGTTTTCCAAGGCCCCATTATGGGAGGTATCTGAGTGCTATGACCAGAAATCTATAATTTCAGAAGGAAGAAACCCACTACCTACCTATTCCTTCAATGACTATTTATTCAGGACCAAAATGTGCTACTCACGGGGCTAAATTTGGAGAAGACAACTAAGATAAATGAAGTATGTGTTCTTCCTTTTTATGCCACCCAACAGTTGGATAACTAAGCAATTAAAAGAAGTCATAGGGGTGACTATATTGCACTAGCCCAAGGGAAATCATTCACATTGTTGTAAAAATAGGTTAGCCCTGAGTTTTACAAGTATTATAATATAAACATATGTAGCATCCAAAGGGGGCACAATTTTATATGAGTGGGTAGGACAAAGGTCACTTGAGGTGATCAGTTTTAATGTGTTCATTAGGCAACCAGAGTGACAGGTGAATGTGTGGGAGAGTATTTGTGTCTGTGTGCGTGCGCATGCATATGCGTGTAAGTGTATGTGGAGGGCACGTAGTTCTGGAAAGAGGGAAGAGTGTGAGCAAAGGCTGGGAGGTTTGAATCTTCTTGCAATAAAAGTGATAATATTTGTTCAAACATCTGCAAAGGCCAGGACAAAAGACAAATGCCTAGTCATCAAGAGCATTTTTTGTCTTTTTTAAAGATTTTGTATAAGTACTAGAGGGTCATTAAAAGTGCATGAAATAAGAAGGTGACTTAATTGTTTTGTTTAGAAAGCTTGCTCTAGCAGTAATGTGAAAGAAAGAACAAACTCAATGCAATAATAAGTTAATAATAACCAGCGTGCCCTGGACACGTTCTGTGTGTCACACATTCTTCTAATGCTTACATGTGTTATTCCACTTAGTGTTTATAGCAACCCTGTGAAATAGGTATTATTACATGAACTTAGATGGATATATAAGTATTGATTTTATCAACATCAATAATTATAGAATCATAAGATAAATATTTGAAGTGAGAAAGTCAAAGGGCCAATGAACAACCTGAGAAAAATATGACAACTTTTTATTCCTTTTCAGTTTGCATTTTAATGCAATTATCCATTTTATATGAGTATAAGAGAAAAGGAGAAATAAAGGATGGTTCCCAGCTTTTTGGCTTTAGATGCATTGTCATTTTTCTATTCACCGAGAAAGTAGGGGGAAAGGAGTTCATTTGGAGGGAAGATAATAAATTAAGTTGGGACATCAGTTGTCTGAGAAGACTTCAGTGAAAATATTTAAGAGGAAGTTGGCTGCAAGGATCTGAATCTTAGAGGAAAGAAGTGTGGACTGGGCACATGGTTTTGGGGATTTTCAACATACAGCCAGTAGTGAAATTATTGGCTGTCTATGGAGGATATTATTTGAGAAGACAGAGATTGAACAAAAGCATCCATTGTCATCCATACCACTCTTTAGGAGGCCAGCAGAGGAAAAGACCCAGAAGGGGAGAATGGAAGGAATAGTGAAGGCAGACTAGAAGTAAAGAAAAAGCATGTATTTTTTCTAAACAGAAAGGTGAGATTCAAGAAAGGCCAGGTGTTCCACAGAATTCAGGTAAGGTGAGAGCGAGAGTCCATTGGATTTAAAAGTTAAGTCATCAATGACATGGAAGCATGGATCAGACTGAGGAATGTCAGAGGGATGGAGGAGGGCAGGTGGGTGGAGGGGGAGAGAGGAACCAAAGAATTTATATGCAGATATGCACAACCCAAGGACCCGGACCATGGTGGGGAGAGGGACTGGGGAGGGGTGGGACGGGGTGGAACGGGTCATTGGGCAGAAAAAGGGACATCGGTAATATTTTAAACAAAATTAAAAACAAATTAAGGCATGGGCAACTTTGCTGAGAGCACGTTCAGTAAATGAAAGCCAACCTGAGAAGGTGACAAGGCCAATGAAACAGCTACGGGCACTTTTTCCAAGAGCCCTCACAGTGAAGGAAAGGGGGGGGGGTTGGGGCTTTTATATTTTGCTTTAGGTTTTTTGTCGTGCGGTTTAATGTGTGTTTCCTGTATGTTGAAGCGTGTTTATGTGCAGTAGAGGGAAGGAGGTTTCTGTCTGTTAGAAACCCCACCTGAAAAAAGAGAGGGATCAGATTAAGAGCAAAGAAGGAGCTTCGTGGATTTGACTTAAGAATGAGGTAAAGGGCCCATTCTTATCTGCAGCAGGAAGGAGGAAGGTTGGAAGGAGGGGGGGCGCTAATATAAATGCAGAAGGTTCTTAATGTCATTTTTACTTAAAACCGCACACAAAATGCATTTAACACAAAGTCACTAAACATAAACCAGTGCTCATATTGCAATGCACTCAAAGGATACTCCGCCTGTCCTCAATTCTTCTTCTTCAGAGCAAATGCTTTCTGGCTTGAATATCCTGCCTAATTTGTATAAGAGTTAATCTATATTGTCCAAGGGACCAGCAGGCTTTCGCTCCCTAGGAAAGAACATTAGAAGAAACACGTTAGGTTTTCTGATCAATATAGCTCCATTTTTAAGTGGAAGTTGTTAATTTCTTTGAGTCATTGATCGTCTCTGTGCTGTTCCAGAGAATGTACAATGGTGCTGCAATTAGTAATGACACATGTATTGAAAAGATTATTGCTCTGGTATTAAACTGTTTTGTTCTAATTTTAGATGCTTCATCTGCCTCTGAAAAATTTCAAACCTCCATCTCTATCCTTAACTATTTAAGAAACGGATCTATTATGCCATTGCCTTCTTCTAGTGGCAATGATGTGGCTCATCTCTGGTTTGAGGAGTCCAAGTAGGGGGCAAAAGATCTGTTGTGAATATTCAGGGCGTAGACTATCTATTTGTAGAAGACTGTCTTTTGAGACCATATCTTTATAAGAGCTCACATAACAGATATTTTAAAGAGGAGGATCTGAAATGGAATTTCTGTAACAACGTTTGCCAAACTTTACATTATTGATTACCATGGTGTCAGCAATGTGTTTATAATAGGATTTTGCTTAACAGCTATTAACCTGACCCTCTGAAAAGAATAAAAAGTTGATTTCACAACGTCATGGTCATATGTATAATTTTGAATTTGAGTCCTCTTATGAACCCATTGTTAGTAGTTTCTAAGTGAAGGTTACTTGGAAACGTGGCAGAAACATCAGCTTTTGACTTTTACCACAACATTCCGGCTATTCATATTGTCCTCCTGCATAGAGTGTGACCCTATAATCATTTGTTTGGGTTCAGGTATTGTGCAGAAAATCCAAAATAACAATTGTTTCTTTCAAAAACTGAGAACATTTACAATGAAGTTGCAGTAGGTTTTGCTAAGTTTGTCCTACTAAAAAATACAACCAATAGACATTTAAAGGACAGGGTTAAAGTACATTCTGATAAAAAGATACTTTAGGGCAAACCAACGACATGGCAATTGTTACCTATCACTCAGCTGAAACAAAATAATTGTCTGGCTTTGGGCAGCCATCCACCCTAATTGAAAATTCTACAAGCCATTCCATGGCGCACTGCTGAAGGGCCCTGGAGTCTGTCTAGGCCAAATCAAATACCCAAACATGACATTTTGGTCAGTTTTCTTTTGCCTACACCTGAATCCTGTTCTGCCATGTGTAAAAATTGTGGCAGTTGTCAGGAATAAGTACACAGCCATCAACAAAGCTGTGTGATTTCTACCTAATATTCTCATCATGGTTTTTCTTTGCAGTTATGGGAATAAATATCTCAATACTCAGACCTTCAGCACAATTGATCTGGGACTAAATTAAATCCAAAGAGAATGTAACGTATCTTTTCTTTACATTGTTGATACACATCTTTGGACAGTTCCGTATTAAGCCATCTCTGTCTAACACAGTGCTAAATCTTCTATGGATCAGGAAGAATATTACTATCATATAATCATTGTTTTTGAATTTATGAATCCTGGTGTATCATTTTCCTCAGGAGGGTTTTTGGTTTGCACTTTTTTTAAGTCTACATGGAAATAGATTAAAGGACATTGGGAAGTATATAAGGGGTGGAAACATTGTTTTGGGTACGATGCAAATATTATTGGCAAAACTCATATTTCCTTCTATGTATACCAGTGATGCATCAATCCAAATTTCACTTGATGAAAATCACAGGGAGGAAACCTCTAAATACCAGAAGAAGCAGTTTCCTTAGCAAGTAGGGCTTGCACCAGCAAGGCCTGATAATAAAAGCACCAGCCCATCTTGGTTGACCAAATTAGAAACCCATTTAGTATGCGGTTATAATGCATAGGATGTCACGGAGCTCTAATAAATCCCTCAACATATCCCTCGCCAGCATCAAAGTAAGGGGCTGCCCAAGTTAAATATAGAAGCATGTGCCTGGAGAGACAGAATTTTACTACTTGGCATGTTTTTAGTCAGCCCTCCATATTTATGCCACAGTGGCCAGCATAGCATGTTAGGAAGTTTGGGGACTTGTCTTGCCACCAATTAGCCAAGGGAACTGGAAGCACCCCTCAATCTCTCCCGTTACTACAGTAATTTTATGAGAAGAGTGACTTCTACTAAATGATTTCTAATGTTCTTAATGGGTAACAATTTGATTAATTTAATACCAGCCAATACTAAAGAAAATGAAAACCCTGTCCTGTGTTGCATATATATAGTTAGTGATTCAGATAAAGGTTATATACAAAAACCTCCTAAGGTTGTTTCTTTTTCCTTCAGAAATAATTGACAAAACTTATATGAAAGCAAAAAGAGTTACCAGGATGAAACCTTCCAGGGCAGTGCTTATGTCTTCAGAGGGAAAGAGAGAGACGGGACGGACTCATATTGTTGGGAAACAGGTAGCCAAGCAACTGCTTGAAAAGCCACCAAAGGGAGCCTTCTTCAAAGGGACGGGCGCATTGCTGAGATAATCCCTGGTTTAGCCTTTGACAGGCTTGCATCTCAGCGCTCACTTCTGTTCGAGCTATTATGTGCTGACTTCAGCCTGGGAGCACTGAAATTGGGGCATGACTGCACATTTCATTACCAACGCTGCTCTCCTGAGCCCCGGGAAAAATAACACTCGGAAAAAAACCCTATACCTACCAATCCAATATAAAGGGATATACAATAGATAACCAAGTTGTCTTCTTAGATTATCCATTGATAGAACAAAATCCAGCACGCAAGAGTCCTTGCATGAATAGGGGCAGCCTTCTTATCAATGAAATAATGCTACCCTAATTGTTAAAATAGTTTAACAACCAGTGAGAGAGCTTGTTAGGCGAATGAAAACTGAATAGTTGCATTTTATAGAAATGGCTGGACCTGGGTCCTGAAATAAGAAATCTGCTTTGGAAAATATGCCATTAAAGGAAACAAAAGAACTGGGGCATCTTATTTAATGGAAGGCTTTTAAATCGATAGAATGTTATTTTAGGATATTCATACGTGAGAATTTTTACTTTTGTATTAGCTTAAAAAATATCTAGGGCCTGACTGGGTGTGGCTCAGTGGTTGACCGTCGACCTAGGATCCAGGAGATCGGGGTTCGATTCCTGGTCAGGGCACAGGCCCGGGTTGCCGGCTCGATCCCCAGCGGGGGGCATGCGGGAGGCAGCCGATCAATGACTCTCACATCACTGATGTTTCTCTCTCTCTTTCTCTCTCCCTTCCTCTCTCTGAAATCAATAGATATATATATTTTTAAAAATCTAGAGAGTCCTAATAATTAAGTTTATAAAATTAAAAGATTTACAATTAATGAGGGATTATTTTTGTATTGTGCAACATTATCTAGTATTCGGATCAAAACCAGTGATCATTTTTTTTCAAAAACATATATTGAGATTCTACTTACACTAAAGAGATACATAAATAAATAAATAAATAAATAAATAAGGACCCTGCACTTGAGAAGCTTAATGTTAGTGGCAATATAATAAAATTCTATTAGAATAGAGTAATAGCATTGTACTAGAATTATAAAATGATGATACCTATTAATATATAATGAAAGTGTATAACATACCTAGGTATAATGTTGCATTCTGTAGAACATGGGAGGATTTCAGAATTGATGTAGGTATCGGAACTGATGTGTGTAGGTAAAGCAGACGTGTCTTGGGCAGCCACGCGGCAGGATGCGCTTATATGTGGGCAGCTGGGACTGGTGCGTGTTCAAGAACCGCAGCGCTAGTGGTGAGGGCGACGCCGATGGCGATATTGCCAAGGGCAGGGAGCAGGAGGGAAAGGAGAATATCAGATCACACCCTAGAGTTTTCTAAAACTTTGTGCATGTATGAACTAAGCTAATCCTCACGAAAATCCTTTGAAATCTGCACTACTCTTAGTCCTGTTCTACAGTTAGGGAAACTCGCAGAGAGAGGAGTTAGCCTGCCCGGGGACCAGTCAGTAGGTGCGTGGTTGCTGTTAAAATCAGGGCATGCCTGTGGAGTGGGAATGGGAATGGGAATTTTCCAGAGCAATGCTGAGAAGCGTTGGTGGTTCACATCACTCAGATATCTACGGTGGCCAAACAGAAATGTGTCTATAATATGGTGCATGACAAGAGTGGGTGGCCAATGGCAATGCTGCCCCAAAGTGATCACATCGTCCGAGTTTGTAAAGAACCTGAAATCTGGACTCCGCAGCGAAACCTCCAGGTTATTAAATGATTGGCAATTAATTATAATTTTTAAGATTAAATGTTAGATGGGCTCCGAAGAACACATCAGTCACTAAGCCGGATGAGGCCTGGGAGCCGCTGGGGCACCGTTCCGTCATTCTCGAGGCATTTACTGACTTTTCCAAGCTTCTTGTAGTCCGAGCTCGGAACAAAGTACACAGTAGTTAAGAGTCACTTTCCCTCTACATTAATGTTGCTAATCGCTTAGTGAGTTGATGTCAGTGCTAAAATATTTGCTTTAAGATTAAACCCAGAAGCGTGCAAAAATCAAAGTTCAACAACATGTTTATTGTTTGCTCCTTAGCTTTTAGGCTCCAGCTTTGTGAGCATCCCTGGGTTTCCTCTGATTTACACTCCTGAACTCTGGCGGTCTCAGCCCATGTCTCTTACACCGGATTATGAAGGTCACTGGAAAAAAGAAATATCTTATTTCCAAAGAATAAGTTATAAAGCCCTGTTAGAAACAACATTAAATCCTTTTATCTGGGAATCTAAAGGTAGAATTGGACTCATATTTCTGATAAAGTCAAATGCCATGAAATGTCTCAACAAAGATTTGACACGGATTCCAGGTGTTTTCCTGCTTGCTGCTGCCTCGCTGGTTTTGTTAGCCTTTCCTCTGGATTTGCTCATATTCTGTGTTTCCTGGGCTCTTAATATCATCATCTGTGATCTCTAATCCAATCACAATTTGGTCCTTTTGGCGCCAGATGCAACTTTACAAAATAAGGGATTGAAATTAGAAAAGCGTTGCCGTGGTACAGAATGTCCTGTGTAAACTGATGTAAATGGTGAAAAGTCTTGGTACCATACTATGTGAGGAACACATGAAGCTGGGGAAAGAAAGAAATAACATTTAGAGGAAATATGAGAGCTGTTCTGAAATATTCAGAAGGTCAGCAACAAAAAAGTTCTAGTGTTTAGCTAGTGTGAAATCTTATTTTGACTTGGAAAGTGTGGAAGCTATGGGCGGTATATTTTAGTTTAATAAATGAAACATCTATCCATAAAGAGTGCTGCCTAAACAGCGTAGTGGATAGCTCAAAAGTAGTTAAGAGTGGTACGAAGTTCCTGAATTGCCAATCAGAGCAAACTGACCTCCAAGGAAGTCTAGAGAAAGACTATTAATATAAAGCAATGCTGTCAATTAAAATAATGTCTGTGATGTTACAGAGGAAACCATTTTATCTAAACTAACTATAGACATCCAAACAGATTATATCATAAATCAACATTAACAGAGACCCAGGATCTGATGTTATTTAAAAGTATTAATACATGTCACATTCGGTTGTCTTACTGAGTTTGTTTTCTCAATATGTTGAATAACAAATGATTGAGTAGCAAAATTGATCTAGAGAAAAATGTAAGAAAACATCAAATGTTTCCACAACTGTTCCCCTGGAGAAGATATTTTTACATATTATAAATTGACCAGTTACATCAGATGGCTTAATTTTTAATTTCAAAATACCTTCCTAGCACTTTCTCCCTTCTTGGGCCTTCCACAAAGCTATTAAAATGCATGCACGTTATTTCTGCTTTTCAGCACTCTGTACCTAGTAACAGTTTGTCCAAAGCGTAATGGCCTCACTATTTTAACCAATGTTATCAAAAGGGTTGTGACGGTTTTCTAGGACAATCAGACAATTTAAGAGTACTTAAGAAAGAGTACTTATTTCAGATTAGGTGGTTAATGTTCAGTCATTTCTCTGCTTTCACTAGTCAGGTCTGTCTTGGGGTGTATTACAAAGTGAGTGTGAGGTAAATGTTGGTGTTTAAGTGGCAGTTAGTCATACCTTTACTTTAAGAAAATACTAGGCTGTTGTAGAAAAGTCTAATTGTGTTCAGAGGAAGTGCATTTAAAATAACTACCAATGAACACATAATGCTTTGCAAATGAAATAAAAATAATTCCCTAAACAACTATAATTAATGTAACAAAGGGTTATAGAATATCCTTGTGAAGAAATAACAAAGACTGCATTGTATGTAATCTTACTCTGTGGCCCTGAAAATTTTAGTCGCTCCTATTAATTCTCTACAGACTTCAGCATGCCATGCTTCACTGTCCACCAGTTGTCAGGGAAAAATGTTTGTACCCTGGAGAAAATGAGATCAGTCTTACCTGTAAGCAAATTGATATTGATGCCTTTTGTCCTAGAAATGCACCTGCAATTTTATTAATGTTCTTATTTGGATCATTTTGTTTTAACCGGTTATTTTTTCAGGTGACCGTTCATGGGGAGGGATGAGTGGAGAGGGGAGCAGAGGAAAGGGCCGGACAGCACACAGCTGAGTGCAGGGTGGGTAGGCAGAGCTTGGATCACTCAGATGTGTATTTTAATTTAAATTTCAAATCTTTTCTTCCATAGTTTTGTCATCGTCATAATTCGTTTTTCTACTCGAAGGGAGAGAAATACACACACACACACACACACAGGGCAGCTTCTGTCTACTTTTCTGCATTCCCCATTTTGGGAGTGATCTGCTCTGCTGGAAAGTGGGGGGAAACCCATACAGTTAGGTTTAGCATGTTCAGAACAAGTTGTGTGGCTTAATTTCCTGAGATCTTTTTCTTACTCATTTCATCCCAGGAGATGGAAGCCTTTGTAACGCTTAAGTTTTGAGCCAGGGTGTCAACAGGACCAGTGGCTATGAAAGTCTAACTGTTAGTGCCTGCAGGCGATCTCATCTCTCCTGGTTTCTACAACACTTGGGGTGCACATCTCAAACGCCTTATTTCTCTGGTTTTGTGTGTGTGTGTTTTCCCCGCATCTGTTTCAGCTCTTTTACTGTTCAGTAATACCTCCTACTAATCGGGCCACTACAAGATTTTCTTAAAGCTGGTTGTGAAGCTTTGAAGAAATGGGAGGGGGTGTTAAACAGACATTTTTAATTCCATAACTTTTCTTCATATTTTGTTTGCTTGTCCCCCACTACCCTATATTATTGAAAACTGCACCCCCAAATTACATCCATAGGAAGAAAACAATTCGCATAGGAGAATCCCTTAAATGCTTTTTCTAAAGCTCAAACTGGGGGGAAAACTTTTGCATTTAATTCATGAGAATTCAACCGTTTAAACATTTTATGACTTTTGAAACATATTATTGGATTCCATCTTTAGGGAGGAAAAAAGACTTTTTGTTCTCATTAAAGTAAAAATGACCAAAAACTTGGACCATACATTTGTTATTAAAGATAGCCATATGTAATTAAGCAGAAATAGGTTTTGCACTGCGTTTAAATGACCTGCAGCATTAGAGAACTGGCCGCCATACTCTGTCAGAAGCCAGGCCGAGGAAAGCCAGGCCTCTCCTCTACGTCTAGTACAAAGATTGTGCTTCGGGTTTAAAGAAAATGAAAGAATAAAGTGGAAAATTTGAATATATCGAAGGCTGAAATATTTGATCCAGTGACTTTTACATATAACTCAGGAAGGAAAGAACCCAATTCTTATGTACTTTTAGTGGGAAAGCAAGTGAAAACCATAGAGGCTGAGAACTTTCTCTAGAAGGATTTTCAAACAATTTATATAAAGACGTTGGGGAAATTCACAAAGATCTGGGTAACACTGGCAAATCTTGCGTCCAAGGCAGGCCAGAGCGACCTGATACAACAATGCCATCTATCGGCTTCCAAAGAGTGGCACTGGCCACAGCTTGCTTGGAGTGGCAGTAAATGGGAGAGTTTTGCAGTTTCCACATGTGACTAGAAGCTCATTAAGGAGACAGATGCTGTGTCTCATGTATTTATTCTTGAATGCAGGACTGTGTGTGATGTAAATGCTGTACACACACAAACGTGATGTACACGGATATGCTCCGAGGCATCATCAGGAGCACTTTACTTTGTGCTAGCTGATGAGCTTTTCTTATATTTTTACAGTAGCTGGGTTTTGTCTTCATATGGACTAGTGGCGCCATACAGGGCGATTTGCTTTTATCCAAAAAGACAGCACTATCTTTATTCAGTATGTTTCCTACATCTTGGTCTCTCACACTTCCCAGCCCCAATAGTTAGTTGTGTGATTCCTAAGCACACTGAGGATGGGAAAAGCAGACAGGACACGGGCTTCTCCCAGTGGCGCTAAAGCAATTCTCCATCCGCATATTATAACCCAGAGTGTGGAAGAGACATTTTGGCTGCTTGGAGGAAAGAATAAAACATGTGATTGTGACTGTCTTAGTTTCTTTGTTTGCCTTTACAATTCATTCAAACATGTGCTCTATAAAGTCATTTATAAAAATGTGTGATCATTTGACAGATAGAGTCTAGATTATAAAATAATATTTACATGTGATTCAGAAAATATACAGGGAGCACATATATTATTTTAAATAATATTAATGTTAAGGGTCTCAGAAGTGAAGTAGCTTAAGAAAAAACAATAAAGATATCAAAGTTGTCCATCAAAACTGGAGTAGAAGTTGATGAAGTATTTTCCAGTGCTTTTGTTCTTGAAAATGAAGACAGTGTGAAAGGATAAGGGTCCCGACATGCAGTAAATTGAGATGCATTTTTCCTAGATTTCCTCGAAGATGGTTAAAAATATATATAGCAAAATAATTGGTCCAAGGAATTCTCATGTTATATTTAACTGCATGTTAATAGTTATACATACACAACATACTTTAGTTGGGGTAGCTTTGAAAATTATTTCCTGTACCATGAGTACTCACATTTACTCCGGGTACATCGACCAGTGAAATCAGTTCCAAATTTCCAAGTCTGCTGGAAAATGTTTGATTTCCTCATACGTGTAGCTATTCCATATTTTTGTGTATATATGCTTATTTTAAAATATGATAGAAATGAGTTCTGCAAAAATATTAAAATGTGTAATGTATTTCTGAACATTACAATGAATACCTATCAATTTAGTATGGCATTACAGTGTCATTGAGTAGTTTCTTAGTTGTATCTTAGTTGACAACTTCTTGGTTTTATTTTGCATTTCTAGATTTTTTTGTCCTACTTACGAGAAATGCCAATTTCAGAAATTTTAGAAAATACACTTATGTAAAAAAATTAATAAAATCACTATTCATCTCACTGTCTAGAGATAATCAGTTTTAAGATTTTTTTTTCTGTATATTTATATTGATTTTTAATTTCAGTTAAATGAGAACTCCATTTCTTTCTTGTGGCTTTTGCTTTAAGTGAGTAATTTTCTTTACCTTTGTTGAGAATGTCATACTCATTCCTCATAAAGTCCTTATTTTTTATGGGTCATGTTATTTTTATATTTATAATATACGAAATATTCCTGCTTCCCCAAGAAGTTATGGAAATCATGCCTTTTAACAAAATATGATGCCATTTTCCATGTGATAGATGCAAACGTTTTCTTGTATTTTTTTGTCCTCACAGACTGGTTGGTCTTTTTTGCTTCCTCTAAATTTTAGGAGGGTGCTGTTTTCTTTTTGTTTTCTTTTTGTTTTTTTTTCTTTCTTGCTAGGCTGCTCTTGTTAACAGCTAGAGTCACACTAAAGAAGGTGATTCTTTCCATGCCTGTCACCTGAAGGTGGTCTTTGCAAACCCAGGGGCCCTCTCTTGGCAATTCTGCATTGGGGTAATTCGGTGGTTTTCAAAACTGAATGAATAAGTGAATCACTAACATGTTTAGCACTTTAAAGGCAGCAAACATTGAAGTTCCACCTCAACCACAGTCCGCAAGATATCCCCAGTGCTTCATGGCCGAGGACCCGTGGTTGCACCAACTCCACTAAGCCACATTGCATCCTGGTAACTGGCACGGTGGAGGCCCAATAGATACATGTTTTAAATGAATAGAATTCCGGCAAGATTTATCCATGTAAACCATGAGTAGAAAGCAAATAGAACATTGTTATTTGGTGACCCTAATCTTTCGTAGAGAAGTAAATTGTATAAAGCTCAGAGTTTTCTCAAAGAATAATGGTCCCCTTCCAAAAGAATTGCTTTTATACTGTGAGCTTCTAGATGTAATTTGAATTCACGACAAGGCTGCATTTGTCATTTCTTTTAGTATCTTTTGAGAAGCCTGCATGGAGATAAGAACTTAAATGGCATGTTTTGTGTTTTTGCCAGTACCTTGAGAGCAATTTTTGTTTTGTTTTTAATGGCAATATGAATAAAATCCAAAAGTCCTGGACATAGCTGATAAAAGTTTGGTTATTTCTCAAGCAAATACCTCAAGCCAAAATTGTTTGTAGATTTGAAATGAGATTGGTTGATTGATATAAACGCAAACTTTAATTCTCTTACATTCAAAGTGGTATCAGTGCTCTTTGAAAGTTTAATTTTCCTCGATCATCACCATAAACATTTTTAGGATTCTCTTGAAAAATATTTAATTCTATTTGAAACTAGAGTGCCAATGTTTATTAGTATACTGTTCAGTGCAATATTATACAAAAACAAAAAAACAAAAACAGTTCCATGGTTGCTTTATCTCATTGTGCTCTGGTAAGGAATTTTTTTAAAAGCTGATGAAAACAAAAACTAAAAGGTTTAGTGAAACACCTTCAAATATGGCCATTGTTGTTGCACTTGAACTGCTCATGTAATTCTTCTGCCAGAAGGGGAATACTGGTGCAGCCAAGGTAGCTATAAAGTTAGTCTATGTGTATTAATGTGAGTACACATTATAGATAATGTCTTCCCGTAAATAATCTAATTTTTATGTGAATTTTTCTCAAATGTCGGCCAATCCCTGGGGGAAAATACCTGTAATGTAAGGACAATTGCCACTTATAAAAAGGCACTATTTAGGTGGAAGCTCAGTGTGTTCACCCACTGTGATTATTACATGTGCTTACCCAATGACATTTGAACAAGTTGTCTTTGAATAATTTATTCACATGCTAATATTCAATTCAAAATGTTCCTTCCCTGTAAATACCTCCTTGAAGAAAGTAAATGATTTAAACAAGATAAACATGTAAGCAACGTGTGTAATGTATTTATATATAATATATAATATAATATAGTAATATGCATATTATATATTGTAATATATAATATATATTTCAAGGTGTTAGGGTGAAAGAGATTAATGGAACATGGCTTTACATGGGCGGAATGGCTAAGATAGTTCAATATTTAACTTCAAAGCCGTGCACTTTGCTCATCTCAGAATTGTTTAACTTCATTCAGAGACCATGTAGAAAAGTGTAACATGGTGAGAAAGAGTCAATTCTAATATTGGTTCTGCCAAAAAGAAAAAAGAAAAAAGAAAAAAGAAAGGACAGATGAAGTATACCCTTCCAGTCTATGATTTCCATATCTTGAGGGATCAGTGTAACATAAATATGAAACAACTCATTTAAGCTATAAATGTAGTCAATAAGAGCATCTTTTTTTACAAAGTATATCTTTATTGATTTCAGAGGGAGGAAGGGAGAGGGAGAGAGAGAAACATCAATGATGAGAGTCACTGATCGGCTGCCTCCCGCACGCCCCCTGCTGGGGATCGAGCCCGCAACCCGGGCCTGTGCCCTGACGGGGGATCGAACCTCGATCTCCTGGATCCTAGGTCTATGCTCAACTTCTGGGCGAAACCCAGCTAGACAATAAGTGCATCTTTAAGTGTAACTTTGATATGGTGATTTATTCAATCAGAATGTCAGTAAAATACTGTATAACTTCCCCTTAAGACTGAGAAAGCACTGGAACCTGTGCACTTTGCCTCTTCTTTCACTTTCACTAATTATTATAAATGTGTCACGGGAAGCAGAAGAGGGATCCAAAGTTTTGCTTTTGTTGTTTTTACATCCACTTCAATTGTCCTTCCACAGGATTTTTCGGTGGACTTTTGGAACTAAAGGAAAGTACTTATTCTTATGCTCTAATAACCGTAGACACATTTCAGTGCCTCAAATGCACACAGAAGATAAGGTCTATTTTCCAGCAGTGCCGAGCAGGTAGCAAAGCTTACGAACAAGAGGGAAAATCTATTATTAAGGCCATTTCTTCATAGTCCCAAGGTATCCAAGGAGTTGTTTAAGCATTCAGCGCATTTCCATCAAATATGAATGTGTATTGGTCCCTCCAGTAGTTAAGATCATCCATCCCTATTTCTTCCTTGCTGGTCCATACCTTATGGGGTATTCAGTTCCAGGACATTTCTATCTATATTGACAATCACTCGATTGAGTTAAGCATCCTCTCCTATAGCACTCAGAGGCTAATTCCAGCAATTACTGTACAGGTACACATACACACACCTCAGCTCATCTTTTACATTGGTGTTGCACAAATCAAATGGACCTTGAACTTCCAACTTGCAGCAAAAGTGCCAGCAAAAGCACTTGCACCAGAAGACTAGATATGTAGTAGTCTTTTCCTACTATTTTTACTATTTTTTAAATCTCTGCTGAATGTATACCATCTCTTACACGCAGTTGCCTTTGAGATGATCAGATGTGATAGGCTTAATCATGTCATTAAACTATCTCAAACCTGATCATAAGCTCAGCAAACCTGCCAGAGATGAATGCCCCAGGTTTAAATGACCTTACTGACTTCTAAATTCTTCTTTTGATCGTGGGCAGAGTTGCTATGCTTTTGCTCTGGGATATTCGATGTATAAATTTATGAAAGTTTGTCAAATGAAAGTTGAAACCTCTATATCCAATTTACTAGAAAGAACACCAATTTTCTGGTTAATTACAGTCTGTTAGAAAGGCTTCAAAGATGTAATAAAACTTCAAAATTGTCCAATTCGTACTTAATGAGGGACTTGTCATCTCTGGGTAAGAGTTCAGTCTGCATTTCTTGACTTTCCCCCTTATTTCTGTGTCTCCTTTGCCTAGTCCATCAGATTCTAGAACTTCAGTTTGTAAACTTTTTATTATACTGACTTCCTTAATGGATAATGTACAATTTGTTTTATCAGTTGAACTAGCCATAAAATAATTATATCATAAAAGCACCAATTTATGGACATCAGTAAAGTTTTCTAAATGAAAGGTTGGTATTCTCTCAGTAATCACAGTAGAGTCAATGATGTCCCTTTATTTTAGTCTTTTTACATTAGACACCATACTTCTAAAGTTGTTAAAACATTTCACTCATATTATTATTTATTCATGTATTTTATTTTATAACTTTGTAATATTTGTGTATTAGTTTCTCTTCTTCCTAGTACAACATGGTAGTTAAACCCTTAGTTCTGGAGTCCAGCTCTCTGTGTTCTGAGGGCTATCGTGTTCACAAGACGCATAAATCCATGCATATCAGTCTTCTCTCCTTCATAGGTCTCACTTTTAAAATGGGGACACAAAGGAGCATCTATCTAACAGTTTTGCTTTGAGGTTTATGTTGGTCAATTTACATAAATTGCTTAACATATTGCCTTACTAAAATTCAGCACACAATAAATAGTACCTATTAATATTATTAGATTTTCATATCTTGAGAATAGAGATTTTATCATAGATATCTCATATATGCCACTTCTGGTATATGATGGGTAGTTTCGGGAATGTGTTTAGCTGTAAGCATCGGAAAACTTTGTCAGTAGTTTAAACAGATAAAGGTTTACTTTTCTCACACAAAAAGAAGTCCAGAAGCAAGCATTTAAGCACCAATGTGCCGTAAAGAACTCAAGTTTCTTCCATGTTTCTATGCCACTATTTTTCAGCTTGTGCGTTTCAACCTCATGCTCACAGAACTGATGCAGTAAGCCAGATACCGTGTTCACAGTCTAGAAAGATATGAGGTAAAAGGGCAAAAAGAAAAGTGAAGCCCAGCCGGGTGTGGCTCAGCGGTTGAGCGTCGACCTAGGATCCAGGAGATCGAGGTTCAATCCCCTGTCAGGGCACAGGCCCGGGTTGCGGGCTCGATCCCCAGCAGGGGGCGTGCAGGAGGCAGCCGGTCAATGACTCTCATCATTGATGCTTCTATCTCTCTCTCTCTCTCCCTTCCTCTCTCTCTGAGATCAATAAAGACATATTTTAAAAAAAAGAAAAGAAAAGTGAAAAGGCTGGGATAATGGTAGGGAATGCTAGTTGAGTCTATCAGTGTTACAGATCTTTTCAGGTATTCCTATTAAAGGATTTCTGCTTGCATCTCCTTGGCAAGAAGTTGAATATATAGCTACCCGTAGCTGCAAGAATGTCAAGGAAGGTAAATATTTTAGCCTTCTTGCCTCTATATAAAGGATAAAAATGTAGAAGAGTGTCCTAAATGCCTTTGGGGTATCTGATCCAAAATATCCACTGTAGTGCTCATTAATCAGCCATTCAAGAAATCACAGAAAAAAATCAACAGGAAACCCTTTAAATGGAATGCATGAAATCTTTTTCTATAAAATGAAACCCATATATATTTAAGTATGATGATTCCCTTTATCCAGTATTTTGCCACTAAATTGTTTGAAGTAAGGAATGAAACTTTACACAGATAATTTATTTTGGCAGTGTTGCTATGGTGACAGGAAAAAAAAAAAATTGTTCCTAGATCATACCCTGAAAAAAACCGGTCTTAGCAAATACTCGGAGGTGTTTCTGCTGCTGCAGAGAATCACAGGAATTGCCAGAAATTAAAACGTGCAAAGGACAAATACAAATCTTTCTCCTTCGCAATGTTGGAGACATCTCGCTTTTCTTCTTAACCTCCGTGGTCTCGTTGTCACAGTGAGCGTCTTCTTTCTTTGCAGTAAATCTGTGACAGCTCAGTTATCACTCTTCCCATCTCGGGAACCACTCAGACTTTTGTCAGCCGTGGCTGTCTCATGTCAGGAAATGCTCAGCTGGCCTCCCCGCCTCTGCCAGCCTCCCCGGGAGCCATCCATTCCTGACCCTGCTGCATGCATCCTACCCAGGCTCAGTTTCCTTCTCTGGATTGCCTAACCCTGAAAGCCATCAAGGGGCTGGGCCCAGCTCAGAGGGCTTTCGCTGCTCTGCCACCTTCCACATCCTGGCGCCCTCACATTGATGAAGAGGGCCTTTTGTCTGTCCCCACGAATGCCCTCCTCACTTTTAAAGAGATGCCCTTGGCCCGGAATGTGTTTAGGAATACAAGGTGTCCTGAACTTAACTGACTCCATATTAAGTTTTTCAGCCTATTCTTTCTTCCTTGGCAATACATTTTCTTGCTTTATTTACTGATTCACTAGCAAATATTTTCTGAGCATCAAGTGTGTGCCAGGCATCTTCGTAAACATAGAATTTACGGAAATCAAGAACTTAGGGGGTATTTTCAAGGAGATTACAATCTGCCGTGGAAGAATGATTTGACACTACTCTTAGGTTAGCCTCTAATTTTGAGGAAATCTTGAGCTATAGTTAATCATACCCCTCAGACTCCCCTTCTATCAACACAATCCCCCCTTCAGATACACAGACATAACACATTGATAAGAGAGTTTCCTAAGGGCAGGAGAGATTCATTCTACCTCTTTCTTTTGGCATTATATTTTCTACCATAAGCACACAATAGGGTCCTAATAAAAATTACAGTTTTTCTAAAATATTATGGGGAAATATCTGAAAAAAATGAGACAAAGTGAGATAGAGATAAATGATTTTCTTAACTTGTGAGAAAATAACACAACAAAATAACATGTGATTCAATGGAGGTTCATGAAAAATACCTATTTAAACAAGAATTAAAGATTTAAACTTTAGAATTTTTTCCCCGCTGTGTATAGAAGTATGTAGTGTGATGTTGTTATACTACTTAGTAGCAGATTATAAATTTGGGCATAAGTGAAGTAGAGAGAGAAAAATATTATTCCTAGTTCTTTATATTTCCAGTATACCATGTTCTTCAAAACCTATCAAAAATATAGATAAGTAACAATTGAAATTTTCTTTTAATACAGAATTTTATTCCATATTTACTTGTTTCTCTTGCAACATCTGTCTTTGATTGTTTTTGTTTGAAACACCTATTTGCCACTGTTCAGCTGTTATGCCTACGTTCCTTTTTGCTCACTGAGCGATATTAGATTAAAAAGATATAACTCAGTATCTTAGCTCATGGTCAAAAACACATAAAAAGTACCTTCTTTTACACCTTTGGGTGAAAACTGAATGCTCACGATGTATTCTTTTATGTGAACATCTAGTTGTTCAAGTCAAACTCTAAATGATTTTTTTCATCTTATTTAAGAGTAAGTAGGTTTTTTTCTTCCATAGTAAGGTAATCATTTTCAGTGATCTGTAATATTTCCCAAGAAGTTAAAATCTTTGCCAGTGTTTGAATCTGAATTGTTATTTGTTCTCTGTTGGCTCAAAGATTTCACTCATTGGAATTACAAAACCTTTTCTCTTATTGCTGAAAGTGTTTAATGTATGCAAACTTACATTTGGCTTGAGAGCATTTTTAAAAATAAACTTTTCAAGTTGGAATGTTCTTGCTGAATTCAAGCTTTTATGATGCTGTTTGATTTGGCATATGTTCCTTGTGATATCTGCATTGAAAACACTTTGCATTTGAGAGACTTTCCCTGCCTTATTGGGACATTTCAACTCAATTTATAGTCATCAGTAGGAAGAGAAAGAATTTCCATCCAAAAGAGGTTTCAGCAGGACTCAGCATAAGGACTTTAAAAAGAACAACAGCAGCCACCTTGAAACTTTGCCCACTTTTTTAAAACAAAAGAACATTACGAGATTATCTATTCCTTTTTTAAGGATCCACAGGAGGAGGGTTCTTCTTCCTCTGTATGAAAATGCAGTCTTCTTCAAGAAACTTTTCTATCTTACCTGATACACTTAACACTCAGAGTAAAAATGAATTAGTTCAATGTTACCTCTAATGCTGAAATGTTGGCCATTGGTTGAATACTTGGATTTTTCACAGAGAGTGTTTATCAGGATACATTTGGCTTCATATAATAGTCAATTTTTAGAGGTTTAGAGGTTTAGATTGGTTAAAAAAAATAAGCATAAGTGTAGGTGTTTCCACAGAAAGATATATCAGGAGTGGACTGCTCCCTGGTTCTTCACAAATGGAACACAGTTAGGGAATTAGCATGTAACTCATGAAACAATGTGCCAGGACCTCCACAAACTCCTTTTTTTTATCTATTGTACTCCTTACCCTACAAAGGTAACCACTGTTGAAACCTGTGACAGCATTGGTTATTTTTCACATTTAGGTACCTTTTGTAAATGGGATCATTCATGATATATTTTTGTGTCTGGCTTCTTTGGTTTAACATTATGCTTGCAAGATTTACAAATAAATCGAAGCATATATTATGTTCATGCATAGAAAAAAATTACCATCATATATCCATACTACTGCAAGCACTCTGCAGATTTAATGCAATTCCTATCAAAATACCAATGCTGTATCTCACAGATATAGAGCAAATATTCTGAAAATGTAGATAGAGCCACAGTAATATCTGAATAACCTCAGAAATCTCGAGAAAGAAGAACAAAGTTAGAGATATCACACCACTTGATATCAAACTATACTACAAGGCCATAGTAACCAAAAAAGCATGGTACTGGCATTAAAAGCATACATATAGACCAATGGAACAGAAAAGAGAGCCCAGAAATAAACCCACACCTTTATGGTCAGTTAATATTTGACAAAGGGCAAGAACAGACAATAGGGTAAAGACAGTGTCTTCAATAAATAATATGGGAAAAATTGACAAACGAAAGAGACCACACACTTGGAAAAGACAGCTGTCAGAGGGGAGGTAGGTTCAGGGGCTGGATGAAGGTGAAGGGATTAAACAAAAACATCATATATATACAGTATGTGTATGTGTGTATATATATAGCACATCGACACAGATAACAGTTTGGTGATAGCCGAGGGAAATAGGGGTAGTGGTAGGCGGAGGATGGCGAAGGGGGTTTAATTGGGGACAGAAAGCGACTTTCGCTTTGGGTGACTGGCGCACCAGGCAGCACGCAGACCATGTTTTGGTGAGTTGTACACTTGAAAGCCGTATGGTTTTGTGAACCAGTGCCACCCCAGTGAATTCAATGAAAAATGATGTTACTATCAGCATTCACGATATGAGCATTTAAATTTTGTCTTTAGGGAAGCATAGATATGCAGTGTTATTTGATATATACCTAAGAGAAGAATTCCATAGTTATAAGGCGCACATATGTTGAGTCTGAATAGAAATTGAGAACCAGTTTTTCCGAGAAAGACGTGTTTTTCTTCATTCTGAAGATAAGGTTTTGAACTTTGTAAATATATTTTCCAATCATATGGAAAACATATAATATTGTCAACTAAAGCATCCGTGCAGTGGACTGTATTTAAATTAAAACGAAGATGTGAAAACGGGGCTGGGAAAGAGTGTATTTCTATTAGTTCATAAAAGAACATATTCGGAAACGGATGGAATTGTGCCTTGTGTGTATGAGAGAGTTCAAAAGGACAAAAGCAGGTTTTTGAAAAGTGACCTAGTTTTCCTGCCCCCTTTTAAAGAATGTGATAGGTCATTTAGGGTAAAATAAATTCCTGTCATTTCAGAAAGTGTACCTGTTCTTTTTTTATAGAAGATCAAATCCACTTATAAAGCACGAATATTAAGCTTGGAACATTACATGGGAGATAACTCTAGCCACCCAAACCCTGTTTGGTTTTATTTTAGAAATAATTTTTTTAGCATCAAGTTATGTCATTAACTTAAAACATTTATTAGTGATATTCAAGTTTTCTACATTGCACTTTTTAGTAATATTGAATTATTTTAGGATGTTGTCAGAAGAAGTATCAAAGATTTTCGTGTAGTTCTTAATAGCGTTTGAATGAACTAATTTCGGGCCTTGTGCAGAGGACAGAGCAGCACCGTCTTCCACACCATTCTGGGCCTGTGGGAGGTGTTTGCTTTAAGAACAAAGTGGCAGTTTGTCCTTAAATTGATTTAGTTAAAAATTAAAAAAAAAAAAAGTTCAATAATATTCTTCTAGTTTATTTCTCACTGTCCAAAAGTCTCCTTCAATGTCATTTTAAGTGAGAAAGTCAATGGTAGTTTGAAACATTGGGTTGAAGAAAACTGCAGTTCAGTTTCCTTTGGTGAGAAGCAAAAATAATTTCCAGTAGTAGATGAGACCAAAAGGAAATATAAAAAAGTTTTCCTGGAAGATCTTGGCCTTTTTATCCTTGGAAGGTTTCGTGGAGCTCACGTAGGACTGTTCCATTTTGTCTAAGATGTCACTTTAAGCAACTTTCTAAGCCTCAGGGTGTTTATCTTAAGGCATCGTCGTCTTCAACTGTATAGCTGGAAGTCTTTTGTATATAAACGACTTTGGTAAAAGTCTTTAAATTGGAATTTAGGCCAGGGCAACAATAAAAAAGAACTTAATATTTGCTGCCTTTCTTTATGTGATGATCACCTCCTCTTATGCTTGTCTTTATATTGCTGAGCCGTTTTCTTCTGTCTTTTTCTAAAATGGGGTTAAAGAATAATGTGACACAAATCTTGTATGTACGTTCTGGTTTTTAAAGAGTCTTTATTTTTACTTTTGTGGGTCCAAATATAAAAACTGTCTGCTCCCACTCCCCTTTTCTCAATTAGCTGCCAATGGTCCGGAACTTAACGATTTTACCTCATGTGATTCTATTTGTTAGTAATCCTATATTCAACATTGTACTGAAGTCTGTTAAACATTGATAAGCCGGTTTTTATGCAGCAGGTCCTCAGAGAGCATTGCGCTAAAATGCTGTAAAGACTGGATTAGGTTTAGGTATTGTAAGGTGGTTTCGAGACATTTTCCTAGTGTCTGTTCTTCTAAAGGTGCCAAATCAACTTGGCCTTGATTTAATACTGCTAAAATTGTAATGCTGAGCTGACTTGGAGCTTTGCATACTTCAAAATGAGTTTTTCTGGGGGTGATTTCACAAATAGTTCTATTTTTTAAGTACTACTGTGGAATGCAATACACATGGGACACTATTGTGTAGTTGCTGTGAGACACTGAGTTCTTTGCCAAAATCTTAAGTTCCTTTCATTGCTATTCTAGCTATACCTTCTTGCGTTATCTCTTGCCAGGATTCTAATGGCCTCATCTGATACTGTTTTTATTTAGTAAGGAGAGTTGTATTGTGTTTAATTTCTTCTGAGTTGTACAGACTTAAAATCACCCTGCATTCCAGAGATAACCACTATTACCAATTGAGAGTATATCCTTCCATATATTTTCCCATACGTGGATGTATATTTTGAAAATTAAATGGTATTGCACTTTACAGATTGTTTTATAATGTGCCTTAAAATACTTTACTATATATTCTGTACACAAAAGAATACATAGTCGTATATAAGATATAAAGAATAATAAAATAAACATCCCTGTAACTGTCACCTAGTTTACAGAATGGCACCGATACCGTCAAGTCCCCTGTGTACCTATGAAATGTTAATCCTTTCCCGGTCTTGCAAAGATAACAGCTCTTCTGAATTTCATATCTATCCTTTAAAAATATTTTTGTGTGTTTTGAATTCTATATAAATGTTATAATATATGTAATTTTGGGGCTAATATTTTTAATTCAGCATTTCCTCTGAGATTCGTCCCCACGGACAAATACATCTACGATTCCATCATTTTGACTGCTGTTTAATATTCTATAATATAAACATTTGATACATTTTAGTTCTGCTCTCATTGATGGAGAGCGACTTGGTCTCAGGTTTTTCTCTAACAAGCATTACTCCTGTGAAGATTATTGTGTGTCTCCTGGTGCACTTGAGCAAGAATTTCTTCAGAGTCAGGGACCAGGAGTGAGACTGAGAGCTTATCATATATGTGCACAGTCAAACTTCAAGATGACACAATATTCCTCTCCAGAATGGTTTACAAATATCCTTAAAGCCATTAGTGTGTAAAATTTCACATAATTCCACACTTATACCAACCATTACTATCGTCTGAAGCCTTAATAAAATGTTGTCTCATTTAATTTAAATTCCCCAATTCATAGTGATGTTGTATGTTGTTACATGTATCGCTCCTGTCTTCTTTTGTGTTAGACAACTGGCTGCCCCTCACATTCTGTGTAACAATTTTTCATCAGCTCTGTGTTGATAAATATCTTCTCCCTGTCTGTAGATTGTATTTTCACCTAGTTAATGGTATATTTTGAAAATTAGAAGCTCCTAATTTTAATGCAGTCAAATTTATTAATCTTTTCCTTATTGTTTGTACTTGAATCTTGTTTAAAGGTTTCTTCCTTCCCACAAGGTCAGTAGGGGATGAAAAATAGAAATACAAGTTTGAGGCTATTTTAACAACCCAGCCATTTGAAAAGATGATCTGAACTGGCTAAGAAGAGAGTGATTAATAACCGTAAATAAAAGTCGCTGTGAAAGAAGACCTAGAATTTAACAAGCGGCTTGGTGTGAAGTGGTAAAGAAAGCCATAGGGTGATGAGGGTTTTGAACCCAGATTATTAAAAGTTTGGCACTAATATTAGCAAGTAAGAAAGTCAACGAGAAGAGCCCCTTATAGGAGAAAGGCAAAGCAGTTCCTACGGTGCATACTCATGATACATTCGGCACAGTTACAAACACAACAGAGCACTTGGGAGAGAAATCGAGGCTGGGGAAGCAGAGGTTGTGGGGCGCAGTGTTCACAGGCAGCAGAGGGAGGCAGGTGTGGGAGGGGGGGACGTGCCGAATGAAAGTGCTTTGCACAAGGCAGGTCACAGGTGCACCCTAAAGGTTGTGTTTGCATTTGGAAAGCCCAGCATGAGCCAGCACTGGATACGGGGAGCTCAGGTCAGGGAGAATTCAGACTTGTGTGATATCACCTGCATGCGACACCGAGATGGGGATTCCCATGCATCTCATCTCGTGCCACCACTTGATGAGGTGGCCTGTGATAGCAGCGAGGGGCATGTTTCCAGCAGAGCCAGATGTTCAGAAGTGTCAAATGGTGCAGAAGCAGTAAGGAGAGAATTAGAATTAAAGAGCGCTCGTGTCACTAGGACATAATTGATGAGCTTTGCAGAGAATACGTTCCAATTAAAAGAGATGGAAGCAAAACTGGAAGGATTTGATATGAGGATGAATCTCGTGCAAGTGAGCATTGAAATGCAAACAAGATTTAATAATTCAGTGGTGAAAGATTGTAGCAAGGCTAAGAGAAGATGGTTGTGATTTAAAATAGAAAAGCTGAGCTATGTGATGAGAATACTATCTATATATAATGGGCGCTCAACAAATATTTCTTGAATGAAGAACTAAATGTTCAGAGTTTGAAAAATAGAATCCAGAGGGAAGGACAGATAAGCAATTGAAAGGTACTGAATTGATAAGTTCTATGATTTTAAATTTCCAACAATATCTATAAGAAACACTACTTCGTGAAATTGCACAGATAAAGCATAAGCTTTGGACATTTCGTGATTTTTTTACATGTATTTAAATGCACAGCAAGTGTAGGAAAACAAGCACTGATAAAACATTACTTAAGAAATGGCAACTTGCTATCAATAACTGGCATTTGCCATTTAAAAGGCCAAAGAGAGATAAATTGTGATAAAAGATTCTTACTTGAAAACATGAGTATATATGTAAGTAGAAAAGATATTCTTATAATAGCAGTTTATAATCCATCTCAAATGTTAGTAGCCTCTTTTTATCTTTGGCTTTCAAATCACATTTTCCCCAATTATAATACCAAACAATTGCAGACTATTCACATGACTATTACTTGTTCGCTTAAACATGGCTATTCCTGACGAATTTTAAATTCCCCAAAGCAGTTTTGCCCAGGTTGATTTTTTTTCTGTATCTCAGCATTGTATTAGTTATTGAAAGTGATTTTAATAGCAAATAAACATTTGTTGACACATGCAAATGGCTTATTCTCAAACAAGGAATTGACTCAGATATGAACAACTGCAAGATGGGCTATCATGTCAAAATTTGTTCTGTTTTCCAGATTTTATTCTTTTTTTAAAAAAATATATCTTTATTGATTTCAGAGAGAAGAAGGGAGAGGGAGAGAGTTGAAACATCAGTGATGAGAGAGTCACTGATCGGCTGCCTCCCACAGGCCCCGACTGGGGATGAGCCCGCAACCCGGGCCTGTGCCCTGACTGGGAATCGAACCTCGATCTCCTGGATCCTAGGTCGGTGCTCAACCGCTGAGCCACGCCCGGCCCGGCCGGATTTTATTCTAAAGTTTAAAATTTGTGCTGCATAAAAGTTTTTCTTATGTAATATATTTGCATGCATACTTATTTCCTACATAAGTACTGAATGACTAAAATGTGTTTTCTGTATGATTTCATAAATGTTGTAGCAATGAGGTACTGAAAATAACAACATAAACATTTATTGATTGCTTATCAAGCGCCAAGCTCTGATCAAAATGTTTCACAAGTATCATTGTATAAAACACTCAAATTACCTTATTTGAAATACATTTTTATTCCAATTTTACAAGAAAAGGGGTGAACAAAGAGGCACGGAGTTCAAACTATGTGCTCATGATTACAAAGCCAGTAAGTTCTTCAGCTGAAATTATAAGGCATGCAGCCTCACCCCAACATATACTCTTTAATCAAGAGAATCTATTGTGATTTTTATATGTTAAAATTAAGAGATGCAGAAGTTATGAGAAGAGTTCCTATCTCTATCCATTCATTTTCTGGAATAAAAACAAATCTACACAAATTTTCTTATTGTGCAAAAATTATGCTTATATCATTAAAAAATAGTCATGTAAGCAAAAAGTATATATCACAATATATTGCTAAGTTGTAAAAACAAGTTACAATTATATAGTTTGGAATGATATGCTTATGTACCAAATATTATTATGCCCAGGTTATAGTAGCATAATTTGAGAGTTTATATTTTTGTGTGGAAATTCTACTTTAAAAAAATGGGTTAGTTTTAAGAAAACTGTAAAACTCTCAATAGATTGTTATATAAATTGCCCTAGGTTTACAACAGAATAAAATAAGTACAGTTAGCTTTGATTATGCACACATATGATATCCTAGCATATATAAAGCAATATTTTATATTTAGTTCACAATACTTACAGTCTATGAAGATTATATTTAGATATTAAGGGTACATGTGTTGATCAAAACAAATAAAAAACAATTTTTATAAGAACCCAAATCTGGGTCCTCAGAACCATTTAAAAAATTGTGTTATATTTATTCACAAATACATTAAATATCTCTTAAATACAGTTAATATGTTTATAAAATAATGAATAAATATATCTTTAATATATTTAAATAAAAAAAGAACTCACAGGCAGACATTATGTGTATATTTATTTTATTTATATTCTACAAATGTGCAGAGGTTGAAACCATCTTCTTGTGAAGATGAGTTATAGATCACAATTCTCCCAAATTAAAAGATTATTTAATAAGCACACGAACAAGAGACTTAGCCAAGAGTTAAGTGGACTTCCAGTTTCTGGTCTGGCAAATAAAGAGCTTAGAAGTTAAGCTGAACAAATTGGAAAAAAAACATTTCTAGAAGTGTCAGAAAAATAAAGTCACAGGGCAAAACACTGCCCCAGAGTTCTATAAGAGTGGTTCTACATTCATAGTTGGAGACTTCATTACCACATTCACAATAATGGACAGAATGGCCAGACAGAAAATAAGCGACTAGAGGACTTAAACTACACGATGAACGACTAAATCTAACTGGCATATATAGAACACTCTACCCAGTAATACATTCCACATTTTTCTTAAATGTGCATGGGACATTTTCCCAGATGGACCATTTATTAAGCCACAAATTCAGTCTTAATAGACTTGAAAAGATATATATCATACAAAGCATCGTATCTAACCAAAGTGAGATGAAGTTAGAAATTAGTAACAAAAGGAAAACTGGAAAATTCACAAATTGTGGGAATTAAGTAACACACTTTTAAACAACCAATGGATCATGAAGAAATCACAAGAGATATTGGAAAATACTTAGGAACAAATGAAAATGAAAACACAACATACTAAAACTTATGGGATGCAGCAAAATGGTACTAGTGGAAATGTATAGCTATAAATATTTACATTACAAACAAGACTTATCTCAAATCAACAACCTAAGTTCACAACTTACGGAGCAGGAAAAAGAACAAACTAAACCCAAAGCTAGGATATGGAAGAAAATAATAAAGATTAGAGCAGCGATAAATGAAAAAGAGAATATAAAAACAGTGGAGGATACCAAAGAAACCAAAAGTTGGCTCTTTGAAAAAAGTCAGGATTAGGATGTGAGCATCTTTGGGGTGGTGTAGTTCTGCCTACCACTTTCATTCAGTTCCTTCCAGTCTTAAAACTGATTTATAGGGCACTCAGTATTTGCCAAGCTAGATGATATTTAGTACTTTAAAATATGCTGTGAAATCAGTTATATAAGCTTTAAAAAGAGAGGTGAGTTGCCATCCGTTATTTAACTGAAGTAAATTAACTCTATATTCTATATAATTATTTTCTGCAAGCTCTTATTCAATAAGCAGGAAGTATTCATCCAGTACTAGGGAAATGATTTTTCTTTAAATTCTACTAGAATTATGACTTGTTCAGGAGTGGACCATCATTATTTAAGCTCATATAAGTCAGAGTTAATTAACACCTTCATATGTGTCTTTATCAGTATCATAAAATTTCCATTTCTAATTTAAAAAGCAATATGAATTGCTTATGAGGTGAACCTATATTCACAGATTAGATGAAATATTATTTCTAGTTGTAATAGTTAATTGCCATGAATATCCTGCAACAAATACTCTAAAAATTGGTTTACTTGGTTAAATATATAATTTCTTTTAAGGTTTTTCTAAACTGAAGCTCAGGTGCTTTTCCATACTCCATCGCGAGCCTAAAGGAAAACCATTGTATATTTCTATTACCTAAAAATCCTAAGAAAGCATTTTGTAGTATTCATTTACCAAAATTTGGTAATACCTGGGCCTTTAAAACCAGCAACGGCAGAAAAAAATAGCAATTAGTAAGAGTGAAAAGACTAAAAGGTGTCAGGATTAAGATGAACATGGTGCAGTATTATTGCAAGACACTATGGGTTGCAGAGCCTCCTAGTGTTTGATGTCACTCTAACCTGATGCTTGTAAACATTTCTGAAATAAATAGGTCCTAGCTCTGACATGATGCTGAAGGACATGCTCAGAAAGAGCTTTCTTTTCTTACTGCCTAGCTATGCCCTTGAGCTAAGTCCTAAAAATTTCGAAGGGATAACATAAAGTAGAAGAATAGGCAGTATTGGGAGTATACGTGTAATTTCACATTTTAGATTTATAAATGCAAATGTATAATGCCAGTTATAGAACAGCACATTTTTAGAATGGTTTTATGTTCAGGAAGCATAAAAATTAGAAGAAAGATCTTTAAAATTTTAACTAGTTTATAGGGAAACTTTGTAAAGAGATTTGATAATAAGATATTCAGATGATACATATGAAAGTATTCACCAGTAAAACATGATTAAGACTTCTCTTTAATAAATGCTGTTATGACAAACTCTGGTAATGTGGGCAATGTGTATGGATGTGATTTAAAAATCATGAGTATCTCATTACTATTGGCTCTGTCTTTATAGCATTATTTTTCCTTACACTATGCAAACAAAGAGCAAATATATCAAGCAAGAAAGACAAATGTGGTGTTTTTAAAAGTGATAAAGTGATATTATAATACATATTAAAATTATTTAAGGCTTTCCCTGGCCGGATAGAGCAGTTGGTTAGAGCATCGTCCTGATATGCCAAGGTTGTGAGTTTGATCCCCGGTGAGGGAATATACAAGAAGCAGCCAATGAATGCATAAGTATATGGGTAAACAAATTGGGTGTTTCTCTCCCTCTTCCTCCCTCTCTCTACAAGATCAATAAAAAAAGTAAAAAATATATACTCAAATTATTTAAGGCTTATTTTGGAGCTATGTTGTCCAGTATGGTAGCCACTGGCCACAGGTGGCTATTGAACACTTGAAGTGTGGCTAGTTCGAACTGACACATGCTGTAAATGTGAAACACTCACTGAATTCAAAGACTAATATGGAAAAGAATTAAAATATTTTATTATATTGATTACACATTAAAATGCTAATATTTTGGATATATTGCATTAAATCTATATTATTTACATTAGTTTCAGCCATTTCTTGTCTCTACATCACTAGAACATTTAAAAATTATATATGTGACTCGCATTTGTGGTTTGCATAATATTCCTGATAGTATTGTTCCAGAATTTCCTAAGTACTGAGATAGTTCCCCCTCCCATTCTTTTTTGGGATGAAATTTTCATTTACAAGTTAATGAGACAATAATAAAGTAAAAATAAATATATTTATAAGATATGATAAAATATTAAAATACTAAAATTAACATTTCAAAATTTGTCAAAGATTTTTTTATTAAATTTATTGGGATGACACTGGTTAATAAGATTATATAGGTTTCAAGTGTTCACATATACAATCACCTGTATATTATATTGTGTGTCCACCACCGAAAGTCAAATCATCTTCTGTTACCATATATTTCATCCCCTTTACCCTTTGCTACCCACCTACCCCCCTTCCCTCTGGTAACCACCATACTGTTGTCTGTGTCTATGAGTTTCTGTTTGTTTGCTTTTCCTTTGGTTCATTTGTTGGTTTCAGTTTTATATCCTGCATATGAGTGAAATGATATGATTCTTAACTTTTTTCTGTTGGGCTTATTTCGCTTAGCATGATATCTCCAAGGTTCATCCTTGTTGTCTCAAATGGCAGTATTTCAAATGTCCTTTGGGCAATTCTCTTCCATATCTTGACTCAAGAGTAAAATTAAATGAAGTATTCCATATTTTACCTCATTTAATTTTATTCTTGAGTCAAGATATAGAAGAGGATTGGCCCAAAGAATATTTACAAATCTGTCCATCAATCAAAAATGAGAGAGAGTTAGAAGATACTTGAGCTCTACATCTTAGAGCCTGCCATCCAACCTCTTCTACTAGGAAAATTCTGTGTCATTAGTAAATAATATTTCTCTTGTGGGACATAAGAAATAATTTGCTATGCTAGAATCCCACATGGAAAAGTAAATTGCATAGAAATTCAATTGCAAGGAATTCAATATCAACATTTTTTTTTAGAACATGTGAAAACTAACTCTAATCCCTCCACTGCCACAAAACAGGCTCTGTTTCCAGCCCACATAATTTCAATCCAAAAAGAAGACTTGCTGAAAAGGAGTGGTAAAATGACAACAGGTGCTGGGAAGGGTTTTGTAGGTTAGCCCACAGATTGGCACCTGAAATTGTTTGTCTTATAGAATGAGTCACTGAGATTGGAATGTCAGTGTATTTCACCTTTCAGGTCACCTTTTTTCCTGTGTGAAAAACAGATAATTTTTATAAAAAAGCTCAGAGCCTATGAAAGAATAAGAAAGAAATGATAAACTAAAACAGGATAAAATTAGACAGGTATTTATGGGAATGAATTTGGTACTGAGTGATAATTAAGCAAAAGGATGCCTTGCTCACAAATGGTCCATTTGGGCAGTACTAGTGTACTGCACACTAATGTATCTCCAGAACCTAATCCAGTGCTCTGCTTTTTGTGTAAGGTAAAAGTAAATCAGTTGCTAGTGTTATATATGTAAACTAACTATCAACATACAAACTGGGGGATAGAGAAGACAGAAAAAGGGGACATAGTGCTAATGATGCTCTAAAAAGTGTTCTTCACGCCTTTTAACTTTTCCAGGGTGGATTCCTGTAGCCTCCCCTTGCCTTCTTAAACTAGCCTTATTTTTAAAGTAGCTTGGGCTGAGTAGCATATTTGTATAAAATGGCCCTTTGAGCCATTTCTAAACATCATAGGTCAAATTAGTCAGACCGCTGTTCTAAAACTAATAATTATATCCATCCCCTACCAAAATCTGCAGTTAATTGGTAGAATTTCAGGTGTTGTGGATTTCATTCTTTAAAAGCATCATACAGAGGAAGTACAAAGGCCATCCTAAGTAAATATTCTTTTAAATTGACTTTTAAAAACCTTTTCTTTCCCCAGAAAGAGTCATGGTCACCTTAACATATATCTTAAAATGGATTACTTGTTGTCTTCAACATTATTATATTACACATTCCTCTGGAAACTGCAGATGATAAAGGTATTCTTTATGCCACATATTGTGTAAGGTATGGTGCATTTTGAAAGAATTTAGTAACACCTTAGGATGAATGTGTATGAGAAATATAAGCGAATAGATTCAGGAAATAGCTCCTTTCTCTAGTCCCTTATTTACCACTTGCTGTTTGGAATTAGGTTTGGGCTGTGTAAAGCATGATCATTTTACTCTATGGAACAGAACACCAGGAGTTCAGACACTTGTGTTTTTTTCTGACTTCCCTCATTTTGTTGTGTATCACTTGATAAGGAATGGAAGGGGAGACAGGCTTATGAGCAAGCAAAGAGGTACTCAGTAAGAAGGACTTCACAAATGCATATGGAATTCCTTTTATATAAAATTTTAGAACATTCAAAAAAAGGTGGGGACAGAAATGAGTTAAGTGAGATAGGTAGAGCCAGGTGGCTGAGGGTTTAGATTTGAGGAGTCACAACATAACCTTTTATGACTCAAACATGCCATCTGTACAACATAGAAAATTCCATGTACACCTTGGTGTTGTTGGAAGAATTAAAGGACATAATGTAGTTAAGTCACTTACTAGAGTGTCTGGCATATATTAAATGTTCAGTTTGTTGTTAGAATGGCTGCTTCTAGAACAGCTAATTTCACAGTATGATAACATGGACGCAGACTGTCAAAAGCAACCGGAATGGTTTCAGATTGACTTTTTTTTCACATATGGCTTTGTGAGATCAGTGCCCATTTTAGTCAAAAATATGTTTTCACAGAGAGATAATTTTTAGAGATGATTAAAAGTTTGATTATAACCATCATTGGGTTCCATAATTTTGAAACATTTCCACAAAGTCTGTGATTAATTTTTCCCATTTAAAAATTGTATTCTCAATAATGTGCAGCATTAAATATAATTAGAATTTCATAACGCATCTTGGGAGTTACACTTTCACATATTAAACTATACAGAAAAAGTTAAATTTCATAGGTGGGCTAGAATTCAAAGCAAAATAAAAAGATAAGATAGTGAAATATGGTTTATGGTTCTTAAAGGACTTTTTAATGTGGTTACTTATTTTCTAATGAATGCAAGTAGCAAATTGAATGCCCATCTATGAACAGGACCTAAATTAACAATTTAGAAATTAAAAAGTGACATAAAATTAAATGAAACTTTTACCTTCACTACCTTTCACAGGGTCATTTGTTGATTAAATTATCTCCTGTGCTTGCTGCCTGTGTTACTACATCAATCACCCATGAATTTAAATTAGAGGCATTTTGAAAATATAATTAGTAAGTCATTGCTTGTATCTATTGAGTAGTAAATTTATATTTTATAGTACCTCAGCTATAGTGTGAACTTTGAATAATTCATTTCTCACATGAAATAGGCAAATTACAAATATCTAGCAAGTTGCAATTTTAGATAATGGTTCTTTAAAAGATGAGAAACGAAAGTTAAGCTGTACCTTTGGTCATGCAGAGCAATCTGTACTTACTCTCTGTGGTTCCTCAAAATCAACTTAAACTCTGATATGTAATTTAAATACTTGTTAAACCATACAGCATAAGACATGGATAATCCAAAGGACTCATTGTATAAATATATGGCATTTTTTATAAACAGTGTTTTCAAATAACTTGAAAGTTAGGCTCATTTTTCTACAGTGGTGGGGAGGGAGGTTTGTTTTCCCCCTTCTTCTCTTTCCTCCTCATCATTATCATCATCTAAACATTCTACATACAGGCAAAATTACACAGATTGTCCACTTCAATAGTCCTCAAACCCTACAGGCATAAGAATCACCTGGATGGCTTGACAAAATACACAAAGCTTGGTACCACCCCCAGAATTTCTGATTCAGTAGATATGAGATGAGGCCTTACAAGTACTCAGGTGAGGCCAATATTGTTAGTCCAGAGA
This sequence comes from Miniopterus natalensis, assembly GCF_054644295.1. Taxonomy (NCBI): domain Eukaryota; kingdom Metazoa; phylum Chordata; class Mammalia; order Chiroptera; family Miniopteridae; genus Miniopterus; species Miniopterus natalensis. The sequence continues at coordinate 90,122,423 of NC_142103.1, read as the reverse complement.
CCACACTTTGAGATTCATTGCTCTGGCTAATGCCTCTGTTCCCCTATCTGTCCACTCGTCTATGTTTTTTGTGTTTCTTTTTTTTAAATATCTTTATTAGATTTCAGAGAGAGGAAAGGAGGGGGGGAGAGAGAGACAGAAACATCAATGATGAGAGTTATTGATTGGCTGCGTCCTGCACGCCCCCTACTGGGGATCAAGCCCGCAACCCGGGCCTGTGCCCTGACCGGGAATCAAACCCCGATCTCCTGGATCCTAGGTCGATGCTCAACTGCTGAGCCACAGCCGACCAGGCCACTCATTTATGTTTTTAATGCTAATATGCCCAAGGTACAATATTAATGCTCTTTGCCTCACTGTACACCAATCTCTGTGGACTCCCAAATTAAATCACCAGCCCTCATCTCTCTTTTGAGTGTCAGCCCAATCTACTAACAGCTACAGTACATCTCCACTTGCAGATTCCACAAGCTCTTCAAATTTAACATGCCAAAATTGGAACTCATAAGTCAACCCCTACAAAGATTGTTTCAATCAAGACTCATCAAATTTTCATGAGGAGCTTATTTGTATGGCATCTTAGTCAATTCAGGCTGCTAAAACAAAACACCACAGATTGTGTGGCTTAAATGACATTTATTTCTCACAGCTCTGGAGGCTACAAAATCCAAAATCAAGGTTCCAGAAGATTTGGTGTTGGGTGGGAACCCTCTTCCCAGATTGCAGAAGGCCTTCTTGCTGTCTCTTCACATGGGAGAGAGAGAAAAAGCTCTCTAGTCTCTTCTTTGGCACCAATCCCATCACGAGAGTTCCATCCTCATGACCTCATCTAAATTTAATTATCTCCCAAAGGCCTCATTCCCATATGTCATGGCATTAGGAATTAGAGCTTCAACATATGAATTTTGAGGGACACAAACATTCAGTCCATAACATATGGTCTTAAACAATCTCCCCACAATTGTAGTTGCAAAGAAAAAATAATTATTATGGTAAATATACATTGGAGAACTTGAACAATCTTGAATGGGGTAATCAAAAATACCATCACCAGGGAGGGCAAACAAACATCATGTGCCCACAGACGACATGCCCAGAGAACACATTCCCTCATCACTTGCTGAACATAGCTCAAACCCATGGCCCAGCACATGTGGCACCTGCATAACTTCCTGGGCTCCCTTCTCTCCACTTCTCACCTCCCACTTTGTTTTACTACCTTCCTAATTTACTTGTGTAGTGAGAACGTGCCAGATTCTCTCGTTTGGGGTTTTCATTCTTGTTGCTCCCTTTGCTTTGACTCACCCTTCCTCTTCCACAAGGATCTTCTGTCTCTTTGCCTAGTTAAAACCAACAGGTCCTTCAGGACTAAAACTAATACTACCGTTTCTGGGAAGCCCTCCCTGCCGATTCCCATTTCATGGATGTGTTAGCAGCTCTGACCTCTTTAGGGCTTATAGTTCTTATTGCACAGTGTTGTAATTTCCTGCAAAGTTCTTAGTCTCCCTGGTTTGACTGTGAGTTCTTGAAGGGTGGGAACTGTCTTATCCAGCTTTGATTTTTCAGTACCTAGAAGAGTATTAGTTAAGAAATAGCTTTTTAATGAGTATATTGAATGTATGAATGGGTGGAAAAAAATTAAATACCATAAATCCATGGTTAAATCTTTATTTTTATTTGGTGGAGCACTGATTCAAAAAAAAAATGAGCACAGTTTTATATTTGGCACTCAGTACTGGAGACACAATTGAATTTTTTCCATGTTCTTCACTTTTAAAAAAATATATCTTTATTGATTTCAGAGAGAGGGAGAGAGATAGAAACATCAATGATGAGAGAGTCATTGATCGGCTGCCTCCTGCATGCTGCCTGCTGGGGATGGAGCCTGCAACCTGGGCATGTGCCCTGACCGGGAATCAAACCCCGATCTCCTATATCCTAGGTTGATGCTCAACCGCTGAGCCACACAGGCTGGGCCATGTTCTTCACTTAATTGCAATTCAAAACCACAACTTGAGGCAACCTTTTTCTGCTCTACCACTTAAGACGGTTTGCAAAATTTGGGAAAATACAGTTTATTTTCATATAGAAACTTTTTATATGAATGTTTTAGATATGAATAATGTGTTTACTAAGCCGTTATGTTTAAATAACAAGCATAATGCATATACTCGTGATTTTGTGTTTGTATGTTTAGGGAAAATTAAGAGACAATGAGTAAAGGGATATGTATAATAAAATTTTATTTCTAGGTTGTAGAATTAATCTTCTCTTTCATTTTCTAACTTTTCTACAGTTAATGAGAATTAACATCATAGTTTAGAGATAATATGATTTTCTAAAGAATCCCACGCTCTCTGTTTTCCTTGAAAGGGAAATTGTTTTCTATCCCTTTCAGAGTAACCATCTTTACATTTGAAAAGTGAATTGATTCATAATTCAGATTTGGCTGTAAAGTGAATTAATTCACAAAATCATCAGGAAAAACTTACTAACCACTTCAAGCTCTGCTTTTCTTAGTAGCGATGATACAGCGAGACTTCCCTTCCAATAGTCTCTTGTGCTTGAAAGAGAAAACAATGAGCTTTTAAATACTAATTACAGTCATGCACCACTTAACGACTGGGATGGATTCTAAGAAATGCATCATTACTTGATTTCATCATTTTGGGAACATCATAGACTGTACTTACACAAACCTAGATTATAAAGCCTACTACACACTTGGCTACATGACATACCCTATTACTCCTATTCTGCACAACTGTTTAGCATGTCAGTGTACAAAACAACATGAGATTAAATCAATCACAAGAGAAAATGATGCCATCAAGAGATATGTAACAGGGCATACTATTTTATAGTAATTTTTTTTATAGAAATGAAAAGAGTACACTCTAAAATAATGAAAAAAATATAGTTTAGTAAATGTGTATACCAGTAATATAGACATTTCTTATAATTATCAAGTGTTACATGCTGTACATGATCATATTGCTATACTTTTATACAACTGGCGGCGAGTAGGTTTTTTGCACCAACATCACCACAAACACATGAGTAATGCATTGCACTTCCATGTCACTAGGTGACAGGAATTTTTCAACTCCGTTATAATCTTATGGGACCACTATCTTATATGCAGTCTGTTGTTGACAGAAATTTTATGTGTTGTATGAGCATACCCAAAACACAGCAGTGCATGTCTTTGATTTTTGTACATAAATGCTGGTATATCTCTAGGGAAAAGTGTTGACTCTTTTTTTATTGGCACTTAAAACTTTCTAGACATCATTTATGATTTCATTCTGAAGGTCAATATGTAGGTGGATTTTTTATGCTTAAATATATTTGTCCTTTATCCACACTTGTCTGTGTTGACCCAGTGGCAAAGGACTGTTAATAATTCACAAAGTCATGGCATTATCACTTATCAACAACTGACTGAGAAAATAGTCAAAATATTGCAAATTTTTTATTTGCCTTAGCATGGAGGTCACTGTTCATCTAACAGAACATTCTTCAACTTCATAACTCCAGACTGTTTTATTGTTCATATAATTGTACACTGCCCTCCTTTTCATTTTTCCCTTTGATAGTCCTGTTCAGTGAATATTCTACCATTATCATTCATTCACTTGTACTAAGATATAGAATTTCCAGTTACATTTGGTGTTTTGTATCATAAGAGGCCCAAATCAGCTGGACCTTCCCCTATTCTCTTGAGAGGAGTAAGAGACCTATTACATGCTCAGCATCTAGAAGAGTAAACTTCATAGATGCTCAGTGGAAATTAATTTTCTTTCTTCTCTCTCAATTTACACCCCTTTACCAATTATTTAATTGGCTTCCAGTGTATTAAAATATATTTTCTGAAAATGTCAAAGCATTAAGAACATGGATTCTTTTAAGTCAAATTTACCACATCTTGGTGGTAATTGGGGATTATGGCTGATCAGTAAGATGTACCTTTGCGTTGGAGTCTGTGATAATGAAGGGCAGTATTGACTATTCGTCACGTCAGCCACTGCTGAGAGGAAAACAGTGTTCTACGTGCACAATCAGCTGCTACGTTATGTGTTGCTGCATTTCAGGTTACGTAGAGTTGCCCAGTGCCAACTTGGTGCAGTAAATCTTAGTGCTAGGCTCTTGTCATTTTTCATAGTAACAGAAAAAAATATATAGTTTTCCATTTTATTAAATGAATTTGAATTCATGGAAGACATTGAATTGTGAGCACTCTCTAGTTTATGGGTCTGTATATGCTGGCAGTAGGGATAGGTTGACTATCCTGGGATTTTGTCTAATATTTTGAAAATATGATTGTATCTCTCTCTCTTTACCTTGCCTCAACCTTAATGTAATACCTCCGATTTTCACCCCTCTAAAGTATCAGAAGGACATTTTTGGTCCATGTTCTCATTAAAGCTTCTCAATTTTTTAAGGAGGGAAGGCAAACTTAACTGATGGTTATTTTAACTTCTTCGTTTAACCAGTGATGCAGAGTATTAGTGCTTCAGGGCTTTTCTGGCTCAAAAACCTTGAATTTGATGTCTCTAATAATAAGATTTAGGTGAGATAGCCCTGAAGATATGCAGTCTTTCCATTCCTCTGGGTCAGTGGCTCTCAAATTTGGTTGGCACCCATCACCTGGAGAAATTGAAAAAAAGTTCAAAGGCCAGGACCCTATCTTACTCCAGAACAATTCTGATATGCACTCAAGTTTGAAAGCCACTGCTCTGGATGTTCAAACAACAAAATATATAATACTTGACCAAGGTAGAAGCTCAGAGAACATGAGTTGTCCCATCAGCATAGAGCTTTACTGAAGTCTCTACGGCTTTATGGCTTTACTGGAAGGAGACTGTATAAGAAACAGACCTCCTAGCATCTGCAATCCTCAAAATCACAAATCTCTCAAAACAGCACTTTCTATAAGTCTGATGTCAAAGTTCTTTTGAAAGTAACTTGAGCTAAACTTATTTATTCCATGAAGTGTCTATATTTATATGTTTAAGTGAAGAAATATTAATATGTGTAAGTCTATTGGGCATTTTTCAAAATACTGGGTATATACAGTGTACTATTTTCAAAAATCCAAAAACGCCAGATTTTCAAAACGTAACTTGTTCCCAAAGATTTCAGATAAGGATTATGAATAATGTGCTTAATAATACTGTGCTGCTTCTAAAGAATGGCCTTGTTTTTATCCCATGATCACTGCAAGTGACTTAATTGGCCATGCTTCCTGTAAGTGCAGGCACTGGAAAGCTCTCAACCGTGCCTTAGGTCTTCCTTGATGAAGAATTCTGTACTGCTATTCTACCCTCATTACTCTCTAGTTTTTCTTAGTCTTGATATCTTCAACCATTATTATCATTATTATTAATTATAATTATTTTGCGGAATGCATTTTGTGATATGATGTTTTAGGATTAATTAGAATGCTTATAAGTTAATTAGCTCTTCCTTTAACTGCATAGATAGACTAAGATGAATACTCTAATTACTGGTCCTGGGCATTTTCTGAGAGAAGCTTTGGCAAAACTGCCCTCATTACCTCTCTCTCTCTCCCCATAATAAATAACCTTTAATTCCGAGGGTGGCATTTCTGATGAAATAATGAGCATGCACTTCCTGCTATGTCAGATTCCTGGTGGGTGGCCGAGTAGGTATTAGCAATCTCTCACTGGACTTTGCTAATAAATGTCTCCAGGAGCATCTGTCCACCCAAAACACTAAAAGCCCTCCAGTCTGTAGAAGTCCCGACTTTCAAGTTGCAATTCTGATTCTAAAAGTTGTTTTTGCTGGGAATGGTTGGATGAGAAGTGGCACGCCCTTGACAGCAATGCTGGCTCCTCTGGGCAACAGGATCCCCAAGAGAATACTCGCCCACAGTGTTGCTCTCCTGCTCCCAGAGCGCGGGGAAGAAGGCAAGTGACAAAGCTGAGCATCCCCTCAGGTCTTGAGTTAGCAGCCTCAATAGCAAGCAGTTTGGGTTGCATATTGCAGTAGTTCTTGTGCTTCCCTTTTTAAAAGAAAGAGTAATACACTTTAATTTTTAGAGCAGTTTTGTGTTTACAGAAAAATTGGACAGTCATTGCAGAGTGTTTCTATATACCCCCTCTCCCTTCACCCCACAGTCTCCCCTATGAACATTTTGCATCAGTGTGGTACATTTATCCCAATTTATGAACCAGTATTGATACATTATTATTATTATTATTTGAACATGTCTTTATTGATCTCAGAGAGGAAGGGAGAGGGAGAGAGAGAGAGAGAAACATCAATGATGAGTCATTGATTAGCTGCCTCCCACACACCCCCTGCTGGGGATCAAGCCCGAAACCCGGGCCTGTGCCCTGACTAGGAATCGAACCACCATCTCCTGGATGCTAGATCAATGCTCAACCGCTGAGCCCCGCCAGCTGGGCGATACTGTTATTAACTAAAGTCCACAGTTTACATTAGGATTCACTTTTTGTGTGTACAGATCTATGGACTTCGAGAAAGGCATAATGTCTTGTATCTAACATTATAATATCATACAGAACATTTTCCCTGCCCTAAAAGTCCCCTGTGCTCCACGTGTTCATCCCCCGACACCTCCACTGACTCAACCTCAGTAACCGTTGATCTTTTTTACCGTCTCTATCGTTTTGCCTTTTCCAGAATGTCGTATAATTGGAATCATGTATGTAGCCTGTTCAGACTGGCTCTTTCATTTTATTCATTTGAATTTCTTTCATATCTTTTCATGGTTCAATGGGTCATTTAATTTTATTACTAAGTAATAGTCTGTTGTCTGGAAGTACCATAGTTCATTATCCATTCGTCTACTGAAGGGCTTCTCCGTTGTTTCCAACTTTTGGCGATTATGAATAAAGCTGCTCTGAACATTTGTGTGCAGGCTTTTGTGCGGATATAATTTTAAACTCGTTTGGGTAAACACTTATGAGCATGATTGCTGAGTGGTACGGTAAAGTTGTGTAAAATAATGCCAAAGTGTCTTCCAAGGTGACTGTCAATTTGCATTCCCACCAGCACCGAATTAAGAATTACCCGTCCTCCACTTCCTCGCCAGCGTTTGGTGGTGTCAGCTGGAATGCTATCCATTCTAACAGCTGTGCCAACTTTATTTTAAAACTAAAATAATGGCCAGTTTATGTTCACAATATTATTTTCCTCTGATTACTAATGTGTATCCTCATGGTTATGGAAGATCATTGCCAGGCTTCTTTCTTCACCTGCCTTAGGCCCCTCCAGAGTTCAGTTTTCTCTCCTCCCTCCCCAGGTATGTGGCTAGCCGTGCTTGTCTCGCCAGCTCCCTGTCCTCCCACAATCGATTTCCATTCTGGTGTTTGCCTCTCTAGTGTCTAGCATGAGTCCCAAGACAATGTTTCTTTCCCTCAGGACTCAAAAGTGGCATTACGATGTCAGTGAGACGTAGTCTAACTCCATTTTCCCAAATGGTTCTCCTCTCTTAGGCTCTTTTGGTAATAGCTTTCTAATTATATGGGTATATTACCCATTTTTTATCATTACAGAGAGTTTCAAACATACAAAAAATATAAAGAATGATATAATGAACAACCATATACATGTCATACATGCCAACAATCACTGACCCATGGCCAATCCTGCCACATCCTCTCCCTTCCTCACTTTTCCCGTTGTTGTATTTTTTTGTACCAAATTGCAGATGTTATTTTACACACAGCTATGAACACATGTGGATTCTTCTCTTTCTAACATAAATATAAAATGATCATCGCACCTAAAATAACAGTAATTTCTGTTTATCTTCAAATATCTGGACACTTGTTCAAATTTAAGTTAGGGTCAAATAAGTTCCCTCTGTTGTGATTGGTAGATTTATATTTTAAGTCTCTTTCAATCTATAGGCTCCTTTTCTGTCTTGAGCCCCCTTGCAATTTATTTGTTGAAGAATTACTGTAACTTGTCCTATAGTTTCCCATAATCTAATTTTTACTGATTGCATCCCTGAGATGTAGTTTAACATGTTTCTTTGTATTCTATATTTTCTGTACATCAGATCATTTGTATGAGTTGGATTTATTTTGACATGACTATTGTAACTTATTTTTTTGCTTCGTGTTGATGCCAGTTTATTACTGGCTCTCTCCTAACCCAACCCTAGAGGGCATACGAGCTTACCAGTTTATGCTAATTCTGAAAACTTTCATAAAGTCTTAGGTGAATTACGTAAAGACTTTCACAGGGTTGAACACATAGTTCATGAGGTAGCTGAACTGGAACCCTGGACTCCATACACTGAAGTCAAGTTGCTTTTCCCCTAAACATTCAGGTGGCTTTGGGAAGTAGCATACCTCTATAGCTGTGAATTTCCCACAGCAGAGAACCAAAGAGGGCATTTGCAGAATGTTCTGCTTACTGTGTGATGTTCTAGTAAAAAACAAACAAACAAGCAAACAGAAAAACTGGGCTGTTCCTTCTGACAACTAAAGAGCAATCCTGATGAGCGTACTCGCTGTGTGACCTGAAACAAGTTACTGAACCTAGCTTCTCTGTCTGCCGGATGGGACTTTTATCAGTAAGGAACTTTTGGAGTTGTTTTGATTATGCAATAGGACAATGTGTGGAAAATGCCTAGTGTAATGTTTGGGGTATAATAATAAATGCTCAGGAATGTTGGGAAGTATCATTAGGAGGAAAGATAGTGTGTGGGGGGGGGCGATTGGCCTAATATTATATAGCTGGTATATAATATATTTGTTCTTAGCACGGGAACTTGTCCCTTGTATCAGAGCTGACCTGTGAGTGTCTCTGAAGCTGTGGAGCAGGAAACTACCTGGTTGTAGCCCGTGTGGAAGGGGCAGGCCAGGCTGAAACCCTGGTTGACCATAACACTCACTGTGCCGACTGCCCACGGCTATAAAATCCTCAGGCCACGCCAGGCTGCTTATTGTTTATCTCGGCCTCAGCTAGCTTGAGATTGTTTCCATTTTCTTCAAAAAATCACACACACACACAGGCATAGACGTACGAGGGGGGAGTCTACTGCCAAAACATCAAATTAGTCTTTTTTTCCCTTCTCTGCACAACCCTTTTAATAGTGATGGCTACAGTGTACTTAAGGCGTAATTCTTTGTGGTGAAAGTGAAGTAATGGAAATAACAGGCGCTACTACTCGGGGAAGAATTACAAAAGCACTCCATTGGGGCCCCCCTTGCTACAGACTTGTCAAGTGGCACCATAACTGATTTAAGTTTAAATTGTTCTACAAATTTCTTGAGATGTGCTACTTTCTTCACTTCAGTTCTCCTGAGTAGGTAGAAGATATTTTTACTAATTTTACGCTTCCTTTACTCCGCTCTTCTTTTAGTACTTTCTCTACATTTAACTTTAAATGTCTATTCTATTGAATAATTAGTTACTATTTTTGTTAATGAACATATCTAAAATGTTACATTGTTGGAAAAACAAAGAATTTTTTGCCTATAGCTTCTGAAATGCTGTATGTATGATTAGCAAAAGCAACTGCTGTTAGCTTGCCCAAGCTAAAAGTTAAAATGTTTGATGATAATGTTGATTTCATGTGTGACCTTTTATAAGTCACTTTGCCCTTTGAAATTAAGTGTGCCAGAATCTACAAATGTGGCATATGGAATAGATTACCCTATTGTTTTGTTAACTTTTCATAAGAATTTAAAGTGACTTTGAAGTGTTATTTTTTTTTAGCTTTTAACTTTTTCAATAATAATCACTGAAGCAATTTTAATTTGTATGTCTGACTCTTCCTTCCTTAAAATTTTCCTTCATGTGTTTCCATACCTTATTACTTTACATTTTCAAACACACACACATACACACACACAAAGCCTAGTCCACAGGCTATCAGGTTTTCCCTGTGATAAATAGAATGCATTTAAACACCCCCTCAACCAGACATCATTACTTCCAAAGCTGATTCAGCTCTTTTAAAAATAATCTTTGATTTTACACTGAGAAATGGTCAACCTTCAATGCATGGTGTCAGAATGACACTAGTGACAGTGGTTAAATCTTGCTAGTCCACAAATAACTCTCCAGTTGCTAAATTGCATTTTAGTATCACCTACAAATATTTAATCAGAGAACTGACAGCTGACAGCTAGGTAAAACTGTATCAATTTCCTGCAGTAACTGGATAATAACAGATTAACATTTAAAAGACATTAAAAAGACTGGGAGAGTTCAAAAGGTCGAAATGTCATCCCTTAACCTTAGTATTTTTAATATTATAACTTATTTTGGTGTTTGAATTATTAAGGTTTTATTGAATGATAACAATAGGAATTCTCCCAGCATCATTATGCAGGAGCCTTTTAAACATAATGTAAATTTGAGAATAATTTCCCAGCCTGGCACTAGCTGGAGTCTTAAGACGGTGTGAAGGGACCCTGGAAAGGGTGTTGTGTATTTTCTGTGTTTTCCGAGAGAGCCTGGGTGCCCAGGCCTTGCAGGCAGCTGCAGCACAGCAGGCAGCAGCAGTGGATTTCTATGTCATCCGTTTCCCCAGAGCCTATTTTCAGGATGAGGGACAGGAAAGCAAAGGCATCCAGAACACCTAGTGTCACAGGGGTAGTCCGCTTCTTCAAATATCTTCTTCTTGCCCCCAGAGAAAATTTTATAGAGCATGATAATAGCCAGGCAGGAAGAATGACAGGTGCAAAGGGAAGAGGGATCGTCTCCAGAGTTACTAATGAGAAAATGATAGAAAGTGGTAAAAATTAGGGCAGGCGTGCTAAAGAGAAGACGAGTATTTCAGTTTTTAATAGACCTCAATAATATGCAGCTCTGCATCCTGGTTTTTTTTCCTGGCTTTATCAAAATATGATTTTATCTTTCTTCTCCATGTACCTTGACTGTCTGTTTTTACTCTCATTTTGCTGAACAGGATCTTGGGAGCCACTTGCATTAGCAAGAGTTTGCTTAGTTGGGCGATGATGATATGCACCCCCCGAATCGTGGTGCCTTTTAATGGCATCAGTTTACTTCTCTCTCGTGTTCCATGCCACGTTCACATCTGTGGCTATGGTCTCTGTGCCTTCTTCACTCTTGGATTTAGGGTCATGACATTTCCATGGTATAGGGAAAAGAACAATGGTGGGAACATAAAATCAATTTGAAAATTTGTGACTTGAAAATATAACCTACCGTACCACCAAAATTCTTTCTGGAATAAAGTGTAGTATTGTGACATTAATTTTAAATTTATGTCTGTAAAGAGATATAAGCTGGAAAATTAATATACAATGATGAGGACGATTATTTAAATTCTTTTTATTAAATTTACTAAGATGACATTGGTTAATAAAATTATGTTTCAAATGGGCAATTCTAATTATTATCAAGCATCTACAATATAGAAGACACTGGAAAAAAAGCAAAGATTAATAAATACTTGTATGCTACATTTAAAATGCTCTCATTTCAATGAGGAAAACAGTAAAATATATAAAACTAAAGTACGTGTATCTACTGATGAGTGCTTTCTTCAGGAATAAAAGGGGTGCTACTTGGCAGAGAGTGTGAACTAGATAAGCTGTCAAACACTGAGTTATGGAAACTTTAGGATAGTTTCTATGTAAAAATTTGTTAGATGGTGGTAGTAGTAAAAATGGCGTAGTAATAATAGTCTTTCTTGAGCGTTTACTATACATAAAGCACTTTGAAAAATTCAGTATAATTTCACAATAAATTTTTGACATAGGTACAATTATCACTCGTTTTACAGGTAAGAATATAAATCATAATATATATTACTTTAAAGGTTTCCATTCTTGTTTTCTTGCAATATTGTGAATGTCCCCATAGCCTAAACTCAAAAGACATTTTCCAACAGATGCAATCAAAGACTGCTTGCATCTTTTAACTAGTTTTGAATAGAAACAATAGCAAAGCATACGTTGCCCATTAGTAATTTAATCACAATAGCCTTTCCTTAAAATTTCAAGCATTCTTAAAGGAGTAAATTCAGTTTGCTGCTATTCGGCACTCATTACAAATTTCCTGGCTGTTGTCACTAATTTAACACTCTAGGTTATAAATTCTCAGCAGATAATCCCTTGAATAACTTGACCAAAATACTTTTTAAAATCCAACCCTCAAATTTAGAAATGAATTCCAGTCCTGTGTAATTCCTTCTTCTATTTTTCTGTTGGAAGAAATAATGATTAAATTGTGACTTTTGTAATAAAATAAAAAAAGACTATTTGCAAACAATCTCTATAACACTTACAGGCTTGAGCCCTAAGGGTAGAATCAATTGATAAAATACTATATTTCTTTATAAGAATTATTGGGAAAACTAAAACAGTATGACTATTAATGGCATTTTTATAAATGTTTTGACAGTTACTTTTATTGTTACCATTAAAATATACCTCTATTATTATATCCCATTGTACCCACCTCCACTCTTGGCCTATATTTTGTATGTGAAGAGCAGAATTTTGAAGGGAAAAAAATGTAAAGAGTCAAAGACTTTCACATAATGCTTTGTTAATGAGCAAAATTTGGTCATTGTGTTTTCTATGTGAAAAATGAAATATTCAGGAAAAACTTTAGTATAATTAATCATTGTTCATTTATGTATTCATTACCCTAAGGGTCTTTTTGTAAATATTCCATTGTTCTAAAGCAACAAACTCTTCTTTAATTTGCAAATGTTACATCTCTATTGTTTTAAAAGGACCACTTTCTTTGTTTGGAACATATTGTCAATATCAAATATGCATGCAGAAAGACTGCAGACAATCAATAGCTAATAAATTAACAAAACCATTACGGGATATGCAAGTATTTCATAAACTAAAACTGTATAGTGAAAGGAGATTAAGAGATTATTTCTAGGAGTTTTTATAGTATTTTTTTTTTTTAATTTTGTGTTAAAAATACCAGTCTTAATAGTTTTAAAAAATCTTTGTATAAAATCTATTCAGTTGTAATAAGAGACCTTAAAATAAATAAAGTTTTGATATACATATTTATTTCATTTGCCTCTGACAGAATCTGGATAAATAGTATTTAATGATTCCATTTTGATTTATACCATATAAGATCTTTAAATGATTTAAGATAATTTATCTAGTAATCTTGTCCAATCTAATTCTTTAAAAAGTAACTTTTATTAAGATTAAAAATTAGCTGAAAAATAGACTGTGGGCTCTTATAGGAAGCACTTAGAAGGATACGACATCATTTCTGTGATACTTTTCCCACAATGTATAGCTTTAACCTAGTTATGAGAATACATCAGAAAAATCCAAATTGAGGGATATGCTATGAAATAACTGACCAGGACTTTAAAATTTCAAGTTCAGAAAAAACAAAGACAGACCATGGAACTGTCACAGATTGGAAGAGACTAAAACATCTAATGCAATATGGGATCATTTAGATCCTAGATCAGAAAATCCTTATTAGAAAATCTGGAGAAATTTGATAAGATGTATAAAACAGTTGATCATATAGTTGTATAAGCTGCAATTTTCTGGTTTTAATCATTGTTTTATGGTTATATGAATTGTTGAAATTAGGGGAAACTGGGTGAAGGTATACAGGCATTCTTTGCTATTTCTGCAAGTTTTCTGTAAATCTAAAATAACTTTAAAATAAAAATCTAAAGAAATATGTTTAACTTGGGGAACAAACTTAAAACTACAACCACTGGAATCAGAAAAAATGAAAACTTTTCGTTATCTGAAGATATTGATACCTCCCGTGGAGCATATTTATGTCTGAAAACTGAGTGTCTACTATACAAGGCATTCTACAAGGTGCTGCTGTATGAGGCAGAAAATTGGAGAAAACTTATTTTTAATACTTTAATAAAGACATTTCGGTGAGTACCAATGATGACATGTGTTAAAATGACATATGTTAAATTCTAAAATTATGTAATATCTGAACACAAACATTGAAGTATCATGCTATCTGATAAGATGATCAACGGTAGTATTTGAATCTGGGACACACGGTTGTAGAATTGAGAAGATCTGTACAAACAAATTGTTGAGGAGAATCTAGTTTTATCTTGAGTTTGGGGGAACAATATGTTCATATGAATATGGACGTGTTTAGAGTTCTTGAGTATGAATATAGGGAAATAAGTCTCAAATTAATCCAATTGTGGCCAACTTTAGTGCCACATGAAGGCATTTAGCTTTTATTGTATGGTCAGTCTTAACTGGTTAAAGGAATTTAAGCGAGTGAACCGCATGATCGGTTCTGTGCCTCACAAGGTTAATGGTGTAGCAGGATAGGTGGCGAGGACACCAGAGAGGAGACAATGGCAGAAATTCAGAAGCACCGCACTAGCGTACCCCGCTGCCTGCTGAACTCACAATAGTTATCTCAGCTTCATCCTCAGGTATGGAAATGCATGCTCCTGATCATTCCCCTAATCCACTTATCACATGCCTTTACAATGCAATTAATTAAATCACTTTTCTCCTAGTTACTTAGGAGAAGATCTTTAAATTCTTGATGTCTTTCTCTCACTTTTACCCACCATTTGATTCATAAGGAAATCCTATTGTCTCTATCTTTAAAACATACCCCAAATGTAACCACTTCTCTCCAGTTCTAATGCAAAGGTCTCCTTATACTTCTTCCCTTATTTTATCCTTAGCAGTTATCACTTATCACCATCACACTTTATATACTTTTTGCTTATGCGTTTTGTTTTTTTGTCTCTCACACAGTCATCAGATTAGAATGTAAACCTCATTAAGTCATCATTTTTGTTTTTGTTTTCAATGGCTCTATATTAAATACCATATTATAAATATTTGTTGAGTGAATTTAATAGGAAATATTACCTAGGGTCAGCCCTGCTTTTCTTACTAACTTACTAATCCAACAAGATGTTTGAGTATGTTTTAGGTGGTAGGACTTGGATGTAAGGATACAGTGTATTTTAGGATCTCTTATGTTCCTGGGGAACAGGCATGAGAAAAAGATATAGTCCAGTGTTATAGGAAGAAGGGTAAATCTGGGTTTATGCTCTACTTTCAGCAGGAAAATCTCTCATGGCCTCTACTCTTACTTTGATTCTGCCAACACTACCCTATGGAAAGAGTAGAGCAAATGACCAACTAAAAGAAGTTGCTTAGCTGCTTTTGCAGAAGTGACCCAATACTAAGAAGGAAAAAAAATGAGGCTATAATCTTAAGTCCTGTTTGAGATCATAGTTATAAAGCATATTCACATTTTATTTTCCATTAAGATGGTTTTATATAAGGCAGGTCACAATCCCTGACAAGTAGCCATTCCGAGGAAGGTTGGCACAATTCTTAATTATGCTTCTTCAGGCTGAAGCTCTGACAATTCCTTCACATCGGCAGACCCTACTAGGTGTGGGAGACACAGGATGAGAATCAGTTGGTAGCGATTGTTTTGTCTCTTTCATTTTCTTCTGCATATCCATCCACAGACCAAAGAGTCTGTAAGTAAAGAAATGGCTGCTATGGATTATGGTCACATTTCCATCTCAACACCAGCAGTTGAAATCTCTGGAGCATTTTAAGTTAGAGATTTATGTTTTATTTGTAGCTCAGCAATATTCTGATTTAAGTATCTGTAGATATGAAAGAGACAGGGCAAAAGATGCTCACACACAAAAATAGAGTGCCCAGTTAAAATTTATGTCTGTATTAATAAAGAAATCTTTGGTTTGGGATTCTCAGTCACTTTTTTCTAGAGGACTGAGGTTGGAATTTGTGAGTGTATGTATGTTTTGTTGCCAAGATTGAGGTGGTATTACCACAGTGACCAAACTATGATGAAATTCCCATTTATAAGAGTAGTGGTTGTAGTCTGTCTACCACAAAAGGGAAAAGTACCTCGACAAATTCATCATTGTTATGCTTTCTTCCCACAGTTTATTCCCTTCTATATTCTGTGGTGCTTCTTTAGGGCCTGTGGCTTCATCGATCATAAGCTGTTTATTATTTCACAACCATAAGATTGTCGATCATAGGTATATTCAAAAGCCTTTCATGTTACTCTACCACATACAGAGACCAATTAATGCTTTTATTAATCTTACCAACATAGAAAATACATCTAAAATATTACTGAAATATACTGCAGCCATGTCAGAAGTCTCTCAAAATATGTGATCACCGCTGATGGAGCAGAATTCTCCAGGGAAAATGCAATATTATTTTTGTATTCAATGACGATAAATCAGAGAAGAAATGTAAGGTATGTTGTGTGAATTACAGTAGTCCCCCTAATCTGTGGTTTCACTTTCCATGGTTTCATTTACCCATGGTCAACTGTGGTCTTAATATATGAAATGGAAAATTCCAGAAATAAACAATCCATAAGTTTTAAATTGTGTGCCATTCTGAGCAGCGTGAGGAAATCGCAAACCATAAGGCTTCATCGCCCCTGGGATGTGAATCATCCCTTTGCCCAGTGTCTCAGTGCTGTAGATGCTCCCTGCCTTTTAGTCACTTAGTGGCCATCTCGGTTGTCTGAGTGGTCATGGTATTGCAGGGTTCTGTTCAAGTTACCCATTTTTCCTTAATAATGCCACATTCACATAACTTTTCTTAAGGTACAATTGTTCTATCTTATTATTAGTTATTGTTGTTAATCTCTTACTGCACCCAATTAATAAATTAAATTTTATTTTAGGAATGTAGATATAGGGAAAAACATAGTGTATATAGAATTTGCTACTATCTGTGGTTTTAGGAATCTATGGGGGGTTGGAATGTATTCCCCATGAATAAGAGGAGGGCTATTGTACCAGATGGTTGAATTTTGTAAGAGTTTTTAAAAAATATGTCTTTATTGATTTCAGAGAGAGGAAGGGAGAGAGAGAGATAGAAACATCAATGATGAGAGAGTCATTGATCTCCTGCCTCCTGCACGCCCCCGACTGGGGATCGAGCCCGCAACCCGGGCATGTGCCCTGACCAGGAATCAATCTGTGACCTCCTGGTTCCTGGATTGACACTCAACCACTGAGCCAGGCAGGCTGGCCAAGAGGTTTTTTTATACTGTTATTCAATTATTCCTCTGTTTGAGAGTTTGTCTTATAGAGAATATATGCATAAACATGTATATACATTTACATACATGCATGTATATTTGTGTTTATGATGTATGCATATATTAAATGATTTTAAAGTATATGTGCATAAATATATATACTCATATATAAACACATATATACAGACATATATATATATTCTCTATATAATATTTTATACTATATATACCCTCCAGAAGATATCACAACCCTCCAGATTTTCAAAATTTTGTACTTGTTTTGGTGATTGTTTAGGTTTATTTGTAGAGAATTATGAGTTTATGACCCCCTGAACATTATTCTCATGCTAATGAGAGACTTTCAACAATACGCAGTCACCAGAGCATGGTGCATCCTCAAAAAGGCTCACTATTGCCACCTCTGTTGCCAAAGTAAAGACACACACTCTTATGTAAAGACACAATCAATGAAATCACTTATTTGGAATTTAAGTAAATATCAGTAATTAAGCAGAGATCTTTTACTTAATATATAAGTGCTTTAAAAATTGAATTTTCATGTAAATGTCCATTCAAGCACTCAAAGATGTTCTTTGTTTTGGAAGAACATTATTTATAGAGTATATGAAACCCTCTTACTCTCTTAGCAGGATCCCTTTTTCTCCACTTAGCAACAAAAACGTACATTTTAAACAATTATATTTCATTTTGTCAGTCTGAGTCAGAGGAAATCCTTGGAATTATCAAACTCTTCCAATAATGTGAGATAACTGGGGTGTAGTTGTTCCAAGCTAATGACATTCTGAAACCTTTGGGGTGGTCATATTTATTCTGCTAGGCATAGACCTAACTTTCTCATGAAAAAAATAGGCTGCAGTTCCAAGTAGTTGGATAATTCCAGGTTCATTTTGCTGTAATTCTTTCATTTCAAACACTTACAGCTGTCTCATTCCTATCAACAATAGCATTCTAAAATCTTGCCCTGCTTGATAATCATTTTCCTCTGTAATTTTTAAAAATCACTGCTTTCCTTAGGAACAGAACAACCAATCTATTTAGACCAGAAGATACCAAACTCTGATGGCTGTTTTACATGATCAAAATATTTTGTAGACACCCCACAAGATAATTAGGATACTTTGCAATAGCTCTTGGGTAAAAAATGAACAAAGACAAAAATCCATTCTCCTTTAATACTACATCATTGTACATTTAAAAATACTAATGCATATTGTTATCTAGTCTGTTTGGATCTTCAGAATATTTTCAATAATTACGATGCTCTCTCTTAGTTCTCTGTGTTGAAGCTTGAGAACCAGTGGTTTGGAATGATCAGTATCAGGTGGATGACATAAGGTGTCCCATGACATTTGAAATAATTTTCAAAGAAATAGGATAGAGTGTGAAAATAAAAAAGACCTGCTCTTTCACCACTTATCACATCATCTAATTGTTCTCTGGACTCACTGTCAACCAGAAATCCTTTGAAATGGGGAAACAGATGTGACAGATAAGAGAGAGAATATTGCCTGGCCACGTGTGGCTCAGCGGTTGAGCATCGACCTGGGATCCAGGCGATCGGGGTTCGATTCCTGGTCAGGGCACATGCCCGGGTTGCGGGCTTGATCAATGACTCTGTTATCATTGATGTTTCTATCTCTCTCTCTCTCCCTCTCCTTTCCTCTCTCGGAAATCAATAAAGCTATATTTTAAAAAAAAAAGAGAGAGAGAGAATATTAAGACAATGTCAGAGTTGAAAGGGATCTGAGCAATCGTATAGCCCAACTTCCTTTAAAAACACACCTAGTAATCCAAAGAGGTTAAGTAACTTAAGTTCCCACAAGTTGTTGACAGCAAAGCCAGGCCTAAACCTTGGTTATACAAACTTTGAAAGCATCTTGAAATATAGCAAGCACTATAGCAGTATCAGGTAATTCAGTTGCAAAATTGTCCAAAACCGGGAGATGTAGAGACTGAAATTATCACACAACCTGGGGAGTCATTGATTATAATATATTTTATGCACTTTTAGAGGCATAAGCATGTGGCTTGGTGTCGGAAGTAGAGAGGAAAGTTGATTGTGGTAGAATGAGTCCTGGATTTGGGGCCATAATTGCTCTTTTACTTCCTGGTGCTATCACCAACTACATATGTGACACGTGGCTTATCCCTTAAATATCCCTGAACCTCTATTCCTCTTCTATAAACATAGGAATAATAATACATTATCTGCTTACCATTGAAGAAGGTTGAGAGAGTCAAATTAATATGTGAAAATACTTTGTTAATGTGTTTGGAACTTGAAGTAGAGAAGTACAGTAGTCACCCTTTATCCATAAGGGATATATTCCAAGGCCCCCAGTGGGTGCTTGAAACCACAGTAGGACTGTAATTTTTCCTATACATACATACCTATGATAAAGCTTAATTTATAGATTAAGCGCAGTAAGAGATTAACGACAATAATAAAATAGAACAATTATAACAATATACTCTAATAAAAGCTATGTGAATGTGGTCTCTCTCAGTCTCTGTTTCTCAACTGATGTGACAACCAGGATGGCTACTAAGTGGCTAACAGGCAGGGACTGTCTACAGCACTGAGATGCTAAACAAAGCGATGATTCACATCCTGGGTGGGATGGAGCGGGATGGTGCGAGATTTCATAATGCTGCTCAGAGCAGCGTGCGATTTAAAAGTTATGAATTGCTTATTTCTGGAATTTTCCATGTAAGATTTGTGGACCATGAAACCATGGGTAAGGATGAGGGGGACTAATATAAGCACACCTCAATAAATGTTATTTGTGGCATTCCTGTGTGCCATGCATTGTGCAAAGTCCCGTGAATACTGTACTGATCAAAGCAGGCATGATTGTATTTCAAGGGTTTTGCATTCTGATAAAATGATTACTTAGGTATAACATATACATGATCAGTAGCTTCTCATTCATTTTCCTGCTTGAGCTTAACAAGAGTATTAGGCCGACAGGATAAACCAAGTGACAGTAACAATCAAACAGGAACAACTAATATTTCTAGTCGTTGAATGTAAAAGGATAATTTCAGATTGTTCAAGTACAAGGTGGGGCCAATGGGAGCCTTGACACTGGGAGCAGTTGGAGCATCTGGGCATTCCTTCCTGTGTGGTGATAAGATCTTAGAGTCCTATGATTATACTGAGATCCTTTCAGTAGATACAGGGTTGATGTTTTTATCCTGATGTAAATTGAGATCCTCAATTACTAAAGCTTAAGATCCTCAGATGACCTTCCTTAGATGGCACACCTAATGAGTGGGAAAGCTAGGATTGGATTCCAAACACCCTGCCCCCAAAGCCCAGGTTATCTTCTTTGTACCAAGTTCCTCCCACCACGAGGTACTGGGCACTTCAGGACATAATGAACAGCTCAGGACTGGAAACAAATAAGCCAAACTATCCCTTCAGCCGCACCTCACCTACTCCTCCTGGTTCTGCTGTGATTATGAATGGTTCCAATATCCTACACAGCTTACCAGGCTTAAAATTAAAGTTGAATCATCCTTATTTGTCACCCCATGTGAGATAAGTTGCCAGTTCCAATCTGTTTCACTTCTACAATGTTTTTATTCCTGTTGTTTCTGCATGGTTTTGACCTGGTTAATTCTTCCAGTAATTGTTGCCAAAGCTCCAAACTGGCAGCCCTGGCTTGCATCCATCAGCTGGGGGATTCAGCTGTCTCGGTTTGCATCTCAGCAGGAGCAGACCAGGAGACAAGGTTTCAAGTGCTGGTAATTTATTGGAAAGGTGATTCCCACACACACCAGTCAGGGAATGGGGAAGCAAAACAGAAAAGAAGTCAGACAATAAAGGGTGTGTTATCAAGAAAGTTGCCACTATGGGATCCAGAGACATAGAAGCAGGGAGCAGACTGAGAGATCTCAGAGGGAGAGCGGGGAGGGGGGAGTGGGTGGGGGGAGATTACTCAAGGAACTTATATATTTATAAACATAACATATGGACAGGTATTGGCATGGGGAGGGCCTGGGGGAGGGATGGATGTGGGGTGGAGGGGATCAGTGGGGATAAAGAGGGGACATCTGTAATATTCTCAAAAATAAAGATGAAGAAACTTAAAAATAAAATAAATAAGTAAATAAGGAAAGAAAGAAAGAAGAAAGAAGAAAGAAGAAAGAAAGAAAGAAAGAAAGAAAGAAAGAAAGAAAGAAAGAAAGAAAGAAAGAAAGAAAGAAAGAAAGAAAGAAAGAAAGAAAGAAAAAGAAAGAAAGAAATGAAAGAGAGAGAGAGAGAGAGAGAGAGAAGAAAGAAAGAAAGAGAGAGAGAGAGAGAGGGAGGGAGGGAGGGAGGGAGGGAGGGAGGGAGGGAGGGAGGGAGGGAGGGAAGAAAGAAAGAAAGAAAGAAAGAAAGAAAGAAAGAAAGAAAGAAAGAAAGAAAGAAAGAAAGAAAGAAAGAAAGAAAGAAAGAAAGAAAGAAAAAGAAAGAAAGAAGAAAGAAAGAAGAAAGAAAGAAAGAAGAAAGAAAGAAGAAAGAAAGAAGAAAGAAAGTCACCACTATGGACAACTAGAGTTCCTAGTGCAGGACCCTGGGACCCAGTGTAGGCCATCCACCTCAGTGTTGTTCTATCTGAGAGTCATGGGAACTTTATTCCTTCAGTTCCGATCAGTCTTTGGGAACTCCCAGGGGTATTAAGTCTTCAGCTCTTTTTGCTTATAGTGCATGTGAAAAAAGCCACTCCACTCATGCAGCTAGGGAAAGTCCTCAGGCTAAAGAACACAGGCCTGAGAGTTGGAAGTCAAACATAAGTACACACAAAAGATACTGGCCAGGAGAATGTGTCTGGGACGCTGACCATGTCTGTTCTACCAGCCTATATATTGTTTCCAAAGTAATTGTAGTGTATGTGTCTGCTGGAGGAAGCTACACTAGGCTACTCACAATAGGCCATGTGACTTCCAACCCTCATGCCTTTTCTCATACTTTTCTTCAGTATTGTTTTCATCTGTAGTCCCACATCCATATAGTCAAATGTTCCCTGTTTTTCAAGTTATATGTTGTAGGCATTTGTGATTAGACCCTATCTTACTTTCCATTCTAGCTTCATATTATCCACTGGCACAGTGTCCTGTGTATAAAAGAGGCTTAATAAATATTTGTGAACTCATTGTCTGAATGCATACAATCTTGTGAACTTTTCATTGTTCAAAGAAAACAGAAAAATTCTGAATATGGAACTATGAAATTAGAGCATACAAACTAGATTATTTTATAACAATTAATCCATAGTATCTAGTTAATAATAGCAATCAATTTGGTCAATTACAATATTTTGTACATCCCGGCAGGTTTCCTTTATAAAGATTTGACAACTGATATTTCTGAGTAAAATAATATATTTGATCTGTGTATCTGTTTCCTGTTGCTTCTGTAACAAATTATCACAAACTTAGTGGCTAAGCAACACAAATTTATTATAGTTGTGGAAATCACATGTCTAAAAGGATCTCACTGGGCTGAAATCAAAATGTCAGCATTCCTTTCTGGAGGCTCCAGGGGAAAATCTGTTTTCCTGCTTGTTCTGGCTTCTAGAGGCTGCCTATATTTCTTAGCTGTTGGCACTCTTCCATCTTCAAAGCAAACAATGACCTGAGTAAGTCTTTTTCACATTACATCACTCTGACACTCTTCTGCCGCCCTCTTCCACATCTAAAGTCCTTGTAATTACATTGGAACCATCTGGATAATCTAGACTTATCTTTATATTGTAAAGTCAGCTGATTAGTTACCCTAATTCCATCTGCTACCTTAAGTCCTCTTTTCAGTGTAAGGTAACATTTACAGGTTCAGGAGATTAGAACATGGACATCTCTGGGAGGCCATTAACCTGTTTACCACATTTGAGATGTCTCACTTTCCCTCCTAACTCAAAATAATCATACTCATTTGAACTTACCTGGTAAAATATTTTAGATTTAATTCAAAAATTATGGTTCTAACAAATGGAGACTCGTATGTCATAAAACAATATGGACATTTCATTTTGAAAGACAAATGTCAACTTAGAAAATTAGAACTTCTGAGTGTATGTATAATAGTTTTGCTACCCAAGGTTCAGCTATTGGCCTATTTTTTATCATTTCCAAGGTAAACTTGTCATTTGTGTCATTATCATAGCTGATTATAAAGTAAATTACTTATAATGACCACATAGAGCAAAATAAGCCATTTGACTTATGGAAATATGTCCTAGAATATGGGTATTACATTTGTACTTGATCCCAGTAGTGATTAATAAACATGTAAACTGACCACAAGAAGGAAAGGTACACTCTAGAACAATTAGAAAACTGCAAAACCATCTCCCATAAGCTCTTTGCTTTTCTAGGGAAGTAGTTGCTGTTGTCAGAAATAGCACTGTTAGATCTTGCATGCTGACATCAATTTGAGAAGATTCATTTTCTGTGATCTCTCTTTTCAGTCCCCCTTTCAACGAGGCCTTACACACACTCAGTACACACATCCTGTGGTGCCCAACTGAGTCTTCATCTCCCAGTCATGCTTATGATTTGGACATTCCTAATTCCCTCAATCAAGAATGGCTAGTTGATGACTTCTGAACCCAATTGCTCATTTTTTTTTTCATTTTATGGAGTCAAAATTTTTACTAGTTGACTGGAAAATTAATCTATGAAAAGGTAATAATAGTTTGTCCTGTTCTTTGCTCTAACAATGTAAATAATGCATGTTACCAGCTGCCTTTCAGAAAAGTGTGGCTGTAAAATAATTAAGTTGAGTTTCTGAACCAAAGAGATTAGAACTTAAACAGTAATGTTATTGTATTTTCATCTTCAGTGCAGTCATTCTGAGAAGACAAGTTGTTATTCTAATGACCCTAACATTAATGTAATACGTTTAACTAAATCTACAAGTTGTTCACCCATTTCATGCCAAAAGTTTTTCCTCATTTTATAAATTCTGTACACATTCATAGCAATCTTAAATGCTTTCTTCAATGAAGTATGCTATAAAATATATACGTAAAATAAAATCCACTTTTAGTTGACAAAGAGCTCAACAATTTTGTTGAGTTGAAGTTAACTGAATCAGGCATCCTTATACTTGGACATTCCTAATGACTTGGATCCTCTATAGTGAACGTTCTATTGTTGTCTTTAAATAAATCTATTCTTCCAGGACTGGCTAAAAGCCCAATTTAACAGTCTTCAGGTGCATTCATTGTCTTCATTAACTGCCTTTGCTAGAAACACTATTCATACAACATATCCAACAAAAATACTCAGAAGTGAATGACTTCACTTATGCTGATTTTTGAATTGTAAAAAGTTGTGGAGATTTCTTACTAGAATTAGGCATAGTGATCCATCTCATGAGTCTTTTCTTTAAATATGAGTTATTTTAAATGTGAAAGAGCACATTTAAATATAGTAATTTCAAATATGCATGCTTTTGAGTGGATTATAAGTTTCCTACAAGCAAGGATTTTGCTATAGTCTACCTTTACTCTATATGAAATTAGTAGTTACTCTTCCAGAGCATGTATTATATTTCTAGCCTCTTTATAAGTCATTATTTTATTTTTGCTTTTATTTTTCTGACATTTATTAGCATTATAATGTGATGAGGACACACAAATTATTAATTTAATTATATATCAACAAACTCTTGTCTGTCTGACTCCAAAGACAGATATAATTTCAATGTACTACACACCTTGTGATTTTCCATGGGCCTGGCACAGCACACCCTGTTGAGTTGAAGCATATTTTGGAGTGGAGATATAACAGTAAATAAGAAAGGAAGAGAAGGAGATGATTATGACACTTATCGAGGTATCTTCTTCAAACCAAAGGCTTAGACCCAGAAGCCTATCATAGGCCACAATTAACATCATGTTCACTTAGAAGAATGTGAAACAGAACTGTCATAGTGTGCTTCTCCCTTGAGGGTTTGTCCTCCAGCAGCCCATGTAGTGGTCACCACAGGCATCTGAGAGTCCTATATTTTAACCAGCCATTCCCCTTACTCCCTACACCATGGAACAAGAGTCACATTAGGCAAGTATGGGGAAAACTCAGGCTTAAAAGGCTCATTGCCTTCAGCCAATATGTCTTGTAACAGATCTGTAGTCATAGCCTCTGGGAACATGCCCAGTTACGAGTCATCACATACAGGAAAGTCCAAAAGTAAGATATCCATATTAGGCATTTATAGTTCACTTATAGGTTCTTTCTAGTCCACATGAGGTTTACCAGCCAGGACTCCTTTTTATCATAAGCATGTGGCAGTATAACATTTGATGTACCATCTTTGTTTCCAGAGGATCACAGCCAGAAAGTTAGCCAAATATCAAATTCTAATGCAGAAGGTCAAAGGGTTTTAGTAACCCTTTATTGCAAAGAATTTAGGAGTGGGATTCTCGAAAAGTAGATTTGGGGATTAATTCTGTCATTAAGGATGACAAGGCTTGGCTATGACCTCAAAACATGATGGCTGAGCCCTGACTAGATGGCTCAGTTGGTTGGAGCATCAGCCTGTACACCAAGAGGTTGCAGGTCCAATTTCAGGACAGGGCACATACCTAGGTTGCAGGTTCGATCCCTGGTCAGGCACATGTGGGAGGCAACTGATCAGTGTTTCTTTTTCACATCAATGTTTCTCTCTCTCTCTCTGTCTAAAAACTAATAAAAATATATCCTCGGGTGAGGATTAAAAAAAAAAACACAACTTGATGACCAAGATTTCATAAAGATAAAGATTCTTGAAATCAGGAGATAAAAGAACCGAGAGGTGCCCCACTGGGTGTGGCTCAGCGGTTGAGCGTCGACCTAGGATCCAGGAGATCATGGGTCGATTCCTGGTCAGGGCACAGGCCCGGGTTGCGGGCTCCATCACCAGCAGGGGGCGTGCAGGAGGCAGCCGATCAATGACTCTCTCATCATTGATGTTTCTCTCTCTCTCCCTCTCCCTTCCTCTCTCTGAAATCAATAAAGATATATTTTTTTTAAAAAATTGAAAAAGAAGAAAAGAGCTAGGAGGTCGGAGTGTGAGACAGAGAGTCTTTGGGTATGTTGAAGTAACTGAAGTGTGGATGGGTAAATGTCACAGTGACTCAAGCACTAAAACCCTCTAAAGGAGAAGGAATGGCAAAGGAGGAGTTCTGCAGATGACTATAGCTTTGGGGAAACATGGGTGATGAGATCTGATAGCATGAGCTTCATAGGAGCTGAGTTCTTTGGAGGAAGAAGGTACAATTCATTTAGAAGAAGCACTTGGAAGCAAGGAAAACATCTCCTCTATCTCCAGTTTTCAATCTTTATCCTCATAACTCATTTAAGTGTTCCGAAATTTTCTGATAAAGTTATTCAACGGTAAGGAAATAAAAAAGACAATTTTCACATGGATTTTTAAATATTGCCATGTTCATATATGTGTACCAAATACCTTCTAAGTGAAACTATGATTTGTAATAAAGCAAAACAAGAACAAACACATTGCTTGTATTAATATATGGAATTATATGTTAATATAGGGAATGTCAATAAGTGTTTAATATAAGGAATAACGTAGTGCCACTTTGTTGGTAGAACATTGTTTTCAGGGATTTTTTTGACAACATAGAAGAAATGGATGTGCATTTTAAGCCTTCCCTTTATTAGCTGCATGATCTTAGGCAAACTATTTCACTAAGATTCAGATTTATCTTCTAAGAAATTAATTCAGCAACATTATCTACTCATGGGATTGCAGTCAGGATTAAATGACCTAGTGCACACAAAGAGTTTAGCACACTGCCTGGTGTAGTAAATGCTTAATTCAGGTTAGTATCATTGTTATTATTGAAAATTATATTTAATTGCAAGAAAAAAATAGTTCCCCTGGTAGGTTAATTAATATGAAGGAGTGAAAGAAAGTCAAAAGGGTGATGTGTTTGGTTATTTTCTAAAATAAAAGATATGTAATATTATAATAACCAGAGTCCCATGTAGTAGAAGAAAAAGAAAAAAAGAAAAGATTAAAAGCAGGAAATTTGTGTTCTTGACTTTAATTTCTTACTTTGACCCTGAATCCTTTGGTTATTTAGCATGACCCTGAGGGATTCTTTTCTTATTTCATTAACAATACTACAGTGTTAAAAGCATTTCTGCTCCCCTCCCCAGGCCCATCCTAAAGGACTCTAGGGTATATCTCTTGCAAACACTTGCACTTTCTCTAATTATAGGAAAACACAGGAAAGGATACCTTGCATCCCAACTCAATTCTGAGTCACTGGGAAATGATTCTGATTGCCAAGTACATTGGAAATACATCATCTGTCATTTAGCCAGCATTGATCCTTGTTTAGAAAATGTTCACTTTTAATTTGGTAGTGATATTTAGCAACATTGCAATCTGTGGTACCAGTGTTAATGGGGGGGGGGGGGGGGCTTCAAATGATCCTTAAAGAGCCTCATTGCACTGGCACATGTCTTAAAAATCTGTGTTTTTTTATAGCTTTTTCATCTCAAAAATGCCTATTTCAGGGAATGAGCACTATCTCCTACTATCTTTGAGGTCTGAAATAAATCACATAATCTCTCACTTTATATTTTCATCTGTAGCAAGAGAACAAAAAGGTCTGCTTCACAGAACTATCCTCATGATTTTAACTAAATACTGTACTTTGAAATGATTTCTTCTAGAATGTTTTTCACTCAGAAGGTGGCAATGCAGTCTCTCCCCAAAGTTTATCTGTTTTAGTTACTCAACCACTAAAATAATAATTAGATTGGTATATTCAGTTATATAACATTGTTTCAATGATGTGAACATTGCTAGTTTTCACTGGATAGTTGATATGTGGCATGTCTTCATTCTACTGTTCAATTTATGTGAAAATTATTTTTTAACTCTCTACCAGCACTCACCCTACAGCTCGTGACACAGTGTACATAATTTTTGTCAGATGGTGGCTAAGTGCATTATATAAATGATGCATTATTTACCAGATCAAAGGTCAATGTGTTCATAATTAAATATACCAAGGGTCAGACAGTCTGGAAATGTCTGCGAATTTCTGAAGTGACGTACATTTCTGAAATAAAACTGCCATTTTATAATGGATAGCACATCAACTGGGCAGCCAAGCATACTTATAAGATTTACATGACATAGCTCATCAGTGAAGGCCTCCATAAATCTACTCAGACAAATTTCCAGATTTCTTAAAGTACATCAACATTCTTTTCTAAGTCTTTTCGTAAGACTTTATCAAAGAAATTATCACAATATTGCTTTTGGGACCAAGTGTCCTTATGTGGTAGCCTGTTACAATTTTTGAAAGATTTCTTATTAATTTGGTAAATGTGAACTGTGCAGAGTATTTTTTTTTATTTTGGTCTTTGCATGGAGTTGTTTTTCTATTTTAGTTTTCTTGGATATGTTCATAGCAAAACTACTGTCATCTTTATAGTGAAGTAGAGGTAATAGTCACTCCACCATGATATGGAAACTGCATTTCATTTTTTTAAATGAATAATATATTATCACTGTAAAATTTGTTCATTATATATGTCAGATTTATTCTGATTTAATGATGATAGATGGTTTTTATGTTTTATTGTATATAATTTTTGTTCTGTTACAGTATCTTTTAAAAAGTGTTATGAATAGATTTTTTAATTTTACTAAACTAAAAGTGATAATATATTGATGATAATACTCATAAGAGTAACTACTGATTTCTTAATGGTACTATTTTCAAGCACTGAGCTAGACCTATGATTTACATATCTAGTTTCATATGATCATTGAAGAATCCTGCAAATCAGTATTATCTTATTTTACAGGTAAATCTTAAGGCTAAACTAGGAGACCAAATTTCCATTATAAATCTTGTAATGAATGTATTCATTGGTTCATTTATCTATTCAACAAATGTTTATGGAGTGCCTAAATTATGTATGAAAAACTATGCCAAGGACTGTGAATAGAGCATTTAACAAGATAGACATAGCCCCTGCCCTCAGAGAGATTCTGCTCCATGAGAAAATTTAACATTTAGCCAAGATGTTAACAAAGAAGTGTGATAAGTAATTGATAAGGCAAGTGGAAGCCGCTGTATGAGTGTACAGCAGGGACACCTAGCCTGGGAGGAGAGGTAGGGACAGCCTCTTAGGAAAGAATCAGGTCAATGAAGGTGTTTAAATTTAGCAATGTAGTGAAGCAATAAGCTAGTTGTGATGCAGGAGAGAAGGTACTGTATAGAGAACTCTTTAATTTGTAGTGAGAAATTTTAACCTATATCCCAAGAGCATACTGAAATATAGTGAGGCTTTGTTCAAAACAGGAACCATAACCCAGGAATCAGTCTTAAATTGTAATATCCCCACTACTTGATGATTATCGAGGCTAATATCTTTTGAACAGATGTTTCCTATTGCTATGTTAAAATGACTCACCCAATTGAACTTTCACAAATATCTCTAGGCTTACCTTTAATTTAATAAGTACATGAAAATGCTAATGTTTTTGCTAATACTTTGGGGCAGGTTTCCCCTAAGCTTGGAAACTTTTATGTGACTATATAAATCAAAAACCTTCCCTGAATCAAATAGTCTTATGCATGCTACAGTGGAACCAGTTGCAAAGTTTCAGTGCAGTTCACAAATATCTAATTCTCTAGAAGACTATAATCTTGTTGTGTCAGAGAGTAGTATCCAAACATTTTTGGTCATGCAATCATATCAGTCAGAATATTTCTGAACGAGCATCCCAATAATGTATATTTGTCTGTTAATAAGGGGTTCATAAGCATTACTATGGTAATTCATAACGTGCATTAAAACCTAGAATTTAAAGATAACTGAAAATAAATAGAAAAAAGTAGTAAATTTTCTTCTCATGACCTAGATGAGCAAGTCTTGGATATCATCTGGGGAATGGGAACTCATTTTGCATACCACCACATTGGCAGAGACAAAGATGACCAATCTGTTAATGTCTACCTTCGAGGAGGTAACAAGGTGGTATTAAGACAAGTTCACCAAAGGAGAACGCTGTGCTCTGTGGCATTCGAAGTCAGACCAGTGTGGTGCACAGTCAGAAAGGTGTTTTCAGGACTAATTTCGTTTTCCATCGGTTACAAAGAAAAGAGGGTATTGGGCAACAAAGACTGGAAGGCAGCATGGCTGTGCTTTAGAACAGTGCTTCTCAAAATTTCATGTGTTTGCTAATCAATTAGAGATGTGAGATGAGGCCAGGAGACTGCATGGGCCAAGGTAATGCCGGTAGTGCTGGTGTGCAGACCACACTTTGAGTAGCAAGGCTTCAGTGAGCTTTCACACCTCAAGTGAAGAGATGGACTTAATTGGGAAGGTAGTTGGCAGCTTCTGAAGGTGTCCCAGCTTGGGGTAACATGATCAAGTTGAACTCTAGGAAAATTTGTTTAGCAATAATTTATAAATGAGAAGGAGTCGGCTGAGACTCCAGGGAGAGAGATAAGCCTGGAGGCAATGGACCATCGTACAGGTGAGAGGTGATGATGCCTCTGAACTAGGACACTGGCCGTGGAAACAGGAAAGAGAAGACAGGACAGAGGCACAATCAGCCTGAGGAGAGCGATAACAAACTAACACTGGTATAATACGGAAAACAACTTAAATGGAGGGCTGGAGAAACTAATGAGAAATTTTACCTTTTCTATTCATCTAGTCATTTGGAAATTTAAATTTTCATAAATTTGAATACATATGCATCAATTATGTGTTTAACCAACCGTGGGAAACTTTATGGTAGAAAAGATCACAAGTAAAATTAAAATGCTGAAAACGGACGACTGGCTTTGAATGTGTTTATTTCCTGAAAGAACTGCATGTCCTGGTAGTACATGTCCAAACGGGCCCAATAAATCTCAGTGATTGTAAGCAGTGCTTTGTCCATACTGAGCAAAGGTGTTCATCTGCCCCCAGGTGGGAAACATTAATATCCACATAAAAATCTCTGAAACTTTGGAGGCATAAATAAATAAATAAATAAATAAATAAATAAATAAATAAATAAAATGTGTACACACATACCCCCCTTCCCCCCCAAAAAATGAGGGCGAAGATGGCAGGGAGAAATGCGTTTTCATTACAGGCTCTGAATTTCATGGCCCTTTTCTGCTCTTTGGCACTTCTTCCTTTGTGAGCTGACTTCACTGCACCCGCTCATCAAGCACAGAGGCCATTCCATTCATTCCGCTTGCATGTGCCTATGTCTGGCTTCTCCTGCTGGACAATAATTTCCTTGAGAACCAAGACTGTGTCTTACTCATTTCCTATCTCTAAATCCCAGCACAGATGATGACTGAACTGCCTTTTGAATGATGAGTGGATTATCCCAGAACCTAAAGCAGATGTGAACACAGAGAAAGTTCCATCTGAAATCAATGAATGAATGAATAAATGGCGAGTGAAAGAATGAATGTTGACAGCCCTTAGAGTGGCTATTTCCAGATTGTTTTCTTTATTGTTAGATAAATACCAGTCTTATTCAACCCAAAGTACGCAATCAGTATTTCACTCATCCATGTCCACATGCTACAAGTAGAAATCAGAAGGCTAAATCTAAATTTTATTATAGATCAATATTTAATGTGCTTTGCATTATATTCTAGTTTAAATATGTTGCATTTTTAACAAATTTACAGTTTTTCACTCAATAGGCTTTTTATCATCCTTTGAGCCCGCCCATTATTTACTCTTTTAAAAAACAGTAATGATGCCCGGCCGGACGTGGCTCAGTGGTTAAGCGTCGACCTAGGATCCAGCGATCAGGGTTCGATTCCTGGTCAGGGCACATGCCCGGGTTGCGGGCTGC
Source organism: Miniopterus natalensis (assembly GCF_054644295.1). Taxonomy (NCBI): domain Eukaryota; kingdom Metazoa; phylum Chordata; class Mammalia; order Chiroptera; family Miniopteridae; genus Miniopterus; species Miniopterus natalensis. The sequence goes on along the minus strand of NC_142103.1, from coordinate 90,090,532 downwards.
AGCCGATCAATGACTCTCTCATCATTGATATTTCTCTCTCTCTCTCCCTCTCCTCTCTCTGAAATCAATACAGATATATTTTTAAAAAAACAGTTATGATGCTTCATTATTGCTGTTTATGTATGTTAGGTAGAAGATTAACCTGTTTGGTGGGCATTTTGGTACTGTGGAAATCTTTATCAGTGAGCATAAACATGGTTCTTTTTGCACTGTGCATGCACAGCCTCTGACTTGTGATTGTAACTCTGACTCACCAGGATATAAAATTTTTTTAATGTTTTTATTGATTTCAGAGAGAGGAAAGGAGAGATAGAAAGAAACATCAATGATGAGAGAGTCATTGATCGGCTGCCTCCTGCACGCCCCCCACTGGAGACTGAGCCAGCAGCTGGGACATGTGTCCTGACCAGGAATCAAACCGTGACCTCCTGGTTCATAGGTCGATGCTCAACCGCTGAGCCATGCTGGCCAGGCAGGATATAAATTTTTAAACTAACAGCTGACCCATAGTTTTTGTTGAAAAGCACCTTACATTCAGATTGATTTCTGTGTCAGATTAGTTATTCATACTGCTATATTGTTTCCAAAATTTCCAGGATTCTAGTACATTGTTTTAAATGAATTTTCATTAGTTCTTTAAATGTTTTTATCTTCAAGAATCATAAATATGGGCAAAGCCATGGAGACCACCTACTTGAATCCTTTTGTGGTAGAGATGGTAAAATACTTATATTTGCAAAGTTGCTTTGCAAAGGACACATAGCTGGTTATTGACAAAAATCTAGTAAAAATGACCAGCACAGTCTTTCTCTGATGCTATACTACATCGTTAAAGGATTTTATAGTTTCCTTGTGGCCATCAGAGAAGCTATGTTTAAAGTTCAAGCCTGTTTCATAGCTTACATTCAGTGGATCTGTTGGAAACCTAGATATGATAAAAGTAAAAGCTATTTTGAAGATGAACTTCCTATATGACACCTATATGACTTAAATTTGGACTGGAATCTTTTGATTTCTTCCCAGTTTACTGATGTTCCAAAAGACTTACTGAATTTCTAGATTCATTTTCTAAGCTTTGTCAGTAAGAGTAGTATTTAATCATATAATACGTTAGTTCAAAATTTTATCACTACACATTTCCTATATATGAAAATAACTGAATCTGCATAAAAATTTTACTGTTTCATTCAGCATGAGAATTTATTGATCTAAATACACAATCAAAAATTGGTTTATGGCCCGGCCGGGCGTGGCTCAGAGGTTGAGCATCGACCTAGGATCCAGGAGATCATGGTTCGATTCCCGGTCAGGGCACAGGCCCGGGTTGCGGGCTCGATCCCCAGCAGGGTGTGTGTGGGAGGCAGCCGGTCCATGACTCTCATCATTGATGTTTCTCTCCCTCTCCCTTCCTCTCTCTGAAATCAATAAAGACATATTTTTTAAAAATTGGTTTATGGTTTGTGCTATCCTGTGCATTTGTGCTAGAGGGCAGTAGTTGGTATGCGGAATATGGCCTCTGTTAATGTTCACAGTCTATGGCGTTTCCCAGGCTAATGACGGCTAGTGCAAGGCCAGTGCACAAGGTTTTTGAAATACCTCCATTCTTGGCAGTAACAGATTGAAAGAGGCAACATTTTACACAACCTATTTCATTCCATTTTCAAAGAAGGCTCTCATGCAATATGTCATTGACTTCACTTTTACCTACTTACTGTCATAAAGTAATCTTGATGGCTTGAAGAAGCCAGAGCCTCTTAAAATCTCTTTCGAATCCCTACTTCTCTCCACTTTCACTACCGACAACCCACTTCAAACCATCACCAGAACAGCTGCGACTTCATCCACTCTTGCCCTGTTCAGTTCTTTGTGTGCTCAGCATCCGAGCCCGTGCTTTCAAACTACAAATCTGATTCAGTAGCTCTCTGGCCTAAAATCAATCGGTAATTTCCCATTGTTCCCAGATTCTTACTATGTCCAGTAGATCCCCTGCCCGATTTATTCTCTTTCTGCCATCTTCGCCCCATTCATTCCTCTCCTCCCTCGTACTTGCTCAGCTTCTATCTTTTGTGAAAGCACAGGCTTTGGCTCTGTCATCCCAGCACCTTGGCACATGCTGTTTATTGTGTCTGCAAAATATTATTGGCCAATTTGTCAGCACTGCTTCAGTCAGTGATCTTTTCATGCATGAATTTCCAGATTCAATATCACTTCCTTAGAAAAGCTTTTTCTCACTTCAGGTTAGAACTTCCTGTTATATAACTTGTAATACTGTGCAGTTCTTTGTAACAACAGTCATAGACCTATTTCATTAACTATGCAATTTACTGTAAATTTTCATTAAATTTAGTCTTAGTTATACACCAAATAAGGCTATATCTCATTTGTTCGCCATCGTATTATGAAAACTTGGCATATTCTGAACATGGTGGGTTCTCTGTAATATTTCCTGAGCTATTGTTTATCAAAATTCAATTTTTCCTACTAGATTTGATGAACTTGAGGTTGATGAATATCTTGCAGGAGAGTGATCTTCAAAGTGGTGTTTTGAATTTCAAGAACCCCCCAAAAATTTACTTTAAGAAAATATTGGAATACCTCTCCACTTTATTTTATCATTTAAAAAACATATGTGCCTATTTTATATTTTACATAATATATTGATAGAGCGTTTTAGATGTATAATCTATATAGAGGTAAATGAGAAAGAATATGTACTCTCTTGTTCTTTCTTTTTTTCCCACTTAATAGTGTTGCATGATCAAAAAGTTTGGAGCCTACTAATGCAGAAGAGCTTGATGTGTTTTTTAATTAGTAACACCCTCTATTTTATAAGCAAAGATGGGCATGCATTTTAAATGGCATCTTCTGGCCTAAATTTCTACCATATAATTCAAAAATTTTTGGTTAAAGTTTGTTGAAAAATATTTATTTTACCACCCAAGTGAAGGGCAGTGAACAAAACAATAACAATTAAAAAAAAAAACACCACAATTTTATATTAAAGATAAAAAGTTGATAGTATTGTGAAATCATGTTACTCTTATTTTTGCTTTGGTGTCCTTTCTAATTCATGCTATATGTGCCAGAAGCTATAAATAGTTTACATTGGGTGAATAAAAGACATTTAAAATGAAAAGTCATCCTTCCCACCTCAGCTACATTATCAAGAGTAGAGTAAAATGAAATCGATCAAGAAATTTGCTTACTGGCAAATATCCAAATGGATTATTAGATATAATGGTACTAATTTATCTAAATATCACATGTGCTTCCAATCTTTTCAATTGAAATATTTATCAAAGCTTTTTTTTTTTTTTTTTTTTGGCTAATTTTCTATTCCTGTTTTCTTTCTTTTTAATTTTTTAATGGATTCTGGATGCAGTGCCTTAACGTATAGTCATTGCCTCACTATAGAGGTTATTTTATTCTCATTTTGTGGTGTCATTGTGTTTTAAATAATAACAAAGAGGCATCTGTAAAGATAATAAAGCTTTATTTATTTGCCTGACATCTCTAACTTAGGGTTTAAGGACTTCTTAAATACAATTCAAGTGAAAAGCTCATGTGAGAAGACAAAAAGTTTATCAGAAAAGGAAAGAAATCTCAAATGACTATATATTGAAAGAATGGATGGTCATTTAATTAAAAAACAATATCGATTTACCTGGCAGGATCTAATGGAATTATTCTTACCACGATCTCTAAAAGAATATTTATTGTTGTTGCCCTTAAATTTAATGAAAATAATTACCAAATCTTTCTGATATCTGGAAACTGAGTAAATAAGCTAGATTATTACCTTGAAAACATTATAGGTGTGCCAACATTTTACTAGTAGAATTTTACATATCTAAATGAAATAATGAAGGGAAGGAAATATGTGATAAAGTAACTATATTTAGTATCTACACATAGCTCATGGTAAAATCAAATGTCACCTGAAACTTTGTCCCTATAATGATATTGGTGAAACTATAAAAGAAACAATATAAATTAGTTTGGGGAGTCACTCTATTGATTTCCTTATTTATTTATTTCCTTATTTTTATTATCTTAACTATTGTTAAGTGCACAGGTCGGTGGTATTAATTCATTCCTGTCCTTGTGCATCTATCACCACCACCCAGAACTCTTTTCATCTTGCAAAACTGAAACTTTATACCCATGAAACAATAACTCCCCCTTCTCCCCTCCCCCTAGCTCCTGACAACCACCATTCTACTTTATGTCTAGATGATTTTTTTAACATACAGCATTATATTAGCTTCAGGTGTACAACATAGTGATTAGACATTTAAACAACTTACAAAGTTATCACTTGATAAGTCTACTATACATCTGACACCATCCATAGTTATTAGGGTATTATTTTAGGAGTCCTTTACACCATAGATTGAAGTGCAAACCATGCTTTCATGTAACCTGCAGCAACTGTAAGGGATGTGCTAAATTCATACCATAATATTAGTGATAAAATTTTGCACATACTGCATATAATTAAAAAATGTATTGGATAATGCTAATTCTTGGATGGAAAGAAAGCGTTTAACACTGTGGATATTTCTACTTTTTTGTGTTATCAGCCATGACCCCTTTTCTTTTTCTAGTCGACTTGTTGCAGAACGTCTCTTTCTAAAATATTTCTGCATTTCAATTCATATAGAAATAATTTCCCCCTAGAAATATGTATACACCTATATGAAAACGGCCACTATTTCTTGATGTTGTCTCATGCAGTTCCCCACAGTTCCTTCCTTATCAGACAAAGAAAATACCAGCCACCACCGGTGCCTCTTATTATTGATGAGAAAGACAGGGAATTGGTATGTTTTCTAGGGCTACCATGAGAATTTGACACAGCCTAAATATGAAATTGAAGGCAGATGTTGGAGCTGACTTGCAACTGCATTTTCTCTTTTTCAGTTTAGAAGTTTTATATGACCAATAAATTTTGTTAGTGTTGCTTGATGAATAGGTTAATAAAAAGTAAAAAAAGAAAAGAAAAAAAAAGGAAATGTAATTAGGAAATATGTAACATATATGTAGATTACACAATGTTTACAACAATTTTAAGAAATCAAATTGAAAAAGCAAATTATAAGTTATGAAGAAGAAATAAATGCATAACATTTCAACCACTTGATAAAATTTATTTGATGTAAATATGACCATATAATTACTTTTGGATTAGAGAGATGTATTTTCTATTTTTATTTGAGCCCAGATAACTTCAGGGAAATGCTGTTATTAAAAACCATCCTGTGCCTCCAGCCATTGTACTTGATGCTTTAAAAATACAAAACTATGGGCGATTATTAAGTCAATGGTGAGAAACTATATTTAATGAAGCATGACCATGGTGTGCGTTTTGCGTGGGTGACGGTTTGCTTCCTGTTACTAACTGTTGCATCCCTTATATTGAAGACATAGGGTAAAATGCAAAGAGCGTGGGCCCTGGGATTAAAATGCAGTCCTGGAGAATGGCCTGAACTACTCTGGGTCTTAATTTTTTTACATGTAAATTGGATGTTAGACGTCCTCGTTTCCCAGTAAGTGGTAGGGATGGTCTTACGATTATCTCATAAAGTCAAAAGATATAAATTATATACTATGATATATAGATAACTCAAAATTCTAAGTTAAAATTAGTTCAGTTACCTTTATTTGGGCATGGATAAAAGTAAAAATAAAAAAACATTTCATTAGGCAAATGAAATTTCTGAAAGCCAGGTGAAGGTAAAGACTATGTGAGCTCTATCAAAAATGAAATACGCAAATAGAGGTAAAGTTAGTTAAAATTTGCAAAATACAGTTTTCAATCAGTAATTTATTAGGCATGGGAAATTAAGAGTGTACACATAGAAATATAATTATCTGAGAGCAAACTAAATATCATGTCTATGTTTCTAAATGTCAGTTCAAATGGCAAATAGAGGGGGAGAAGAAAAGAACATTTCTTTTGCTTTCAGCGTAGCACCACATGCTTTTGAATGTTTATTATGGGTAAAATAGGGTCTTCTTAACTGAAATAATGTGAATTTCTGTTCAAATAGTGATTTTTAAGTTTTTTTAATTGAAAATAATAATTTACTTTTCCAATAACAACCTCAACATGTGCTTAATAACCCAAGGGTTTTTTTTAAGCATTCAACTGATTTTACTAAATTCAGCAAAACAGCATACATGTAGCTCCTTTTAGCATCAAGAAAATGACATTCTTTTTTCAAAAAGGTTAAGTTAGCTGTATGACTGAAGTTTTTCATATTTCAAGTTCCTTTATTGATAGCTCCCTTCACTGCGCAGAAGCTTTTTAGTTTGATGTAGTCCTATTTATTTATTTTACCTTTTGTTGCCCTCGATTTCAGAGTCAGATCCGAGAATTCATAGTCAAAACCGCTATGAAGGAGCTCACTGCCTGTGTTTTCTTCTAGGAGTTTTCTGGTTTCAGGTCTTACATTCAGGCCTTTAATCCATCTTGTGGATGGTATGAAATACTGGCCCAATTTCATCCTCTTGCATGTGGCTTTCCAGTTTTCCTAACACCATTTGTTGAAGAGATTTTCTTTCCCATTGTATATTTTTGCTTCCTTTGTCATAAATTATTCGCCCATATATATGTGGGTCTATTCCTGGGCTCTCTGTTCTGTCCCATTGATCTCTATGTCTGTTTTATAGACATATGGACAGTACCAGGCTGTCCTGACCGCTTCCCAGAGGAGCAGGGGGTTGGGGGGGCTAAAATGTGGGGAGCGGGTCAGCTGTGTCGTGTTGGCTGGTAACTAGCCTTGATGTGATGATCACATTGCAGTCCATACAGATGTTGAATTATTAAGGTGTACACCTGAAACTGCCTTTATACACTGATTTTGCCTCAATACAAATTTGAAAAAGTTTGTTTAATATTATATAGGTGTAGCTAAAGCCTAGTTACAGACTTTGTTTGTAAGGGGAATTGTGTGACCGCAGACTATATACCATGGTATTCAGGTCCTTCCTTAAAGCAATGATCCTCAAAGTGTGGCTCCTGGACCAGCAGCGAAAGAATCATCTGGGAACTTGTTACAGATGCAAATTCTTATTCTCCTCTCGGTGGCCCTGACGCATGCAGAACATATATCAGGTTCATACCTAGCACTTTAATGCCACACAGTTGTGCCGATAGCAGTAAATCAAAACTTGCAAGGTGGGCCCCCTTATCAAAGAGCCATCAAGGAGTCTTGTGTAATTGAATGGCAATAAGCCAAGAGGTGAGGAATCATGTTAAGAATCACTGACATCATTGGAAAATTATTGGAAAACTTTGTTTAGGAACTCTAAACCATGGGTAATCAGGTCCAAGCGTGGAAATATTGAAAGAAGATCTGGTGGATTTGACATGGGATCATGTCTTTGGCTACAAACTGAGGAGGGAAATTTTTGCCTTCCCACTGATCTTATATTTCTTGCAGAGCAGGGAGGTATTGAGCTTGCTGGTGAATCCTAATAAGGCTTGAGGTTGCTTTTACTCCAGTAGAGTGGCGGTCTCCAATTCCATTGTACATAATAATCACCTGAATAATTATTTTAAATGTATATTCCTGAGCCACTTCCTCTGAGAATGTGATTTAATAAGTCCAAGGACCACACTTAAAATAAAAACTGTGTTAAAGAATTATAGGTAGGTAGGCAGAGGGTTTTACTCAGATTCCCTGTATAAATATTATTTGTTATATTGAAAAACAACTAATTAAAAGTTAAATAAGAAAGATAAATAAATATATTCTTAAGAAAGCTCTTTGTTTTAGGAATCCATACATATGGGGAATTATTTTTGTCAACTTCTAATATCACCCATTTAATGAACGAACCAGAATCAGTACCTAAGGACTTTTTCTATTGTTAATAACAGTGAATTAATAGCTAACCTGCCACGTTTTTCTAGTGTTTTGAATTATGAAAGGAGCAAAAAATTCATACATTTGTGGCCCAGTAACTACTCTAAGTGAAATCTTTTTTTGATTGATCTGTTTTATTTTTGATTGATCTATTGCACTTTCCTATAATTGCTAATGGTGATTACAACTACACTCTATTCTTGTAAATTTGCTCAAGCAGCCTGGAAGCTGAGGCTATTTCAGCTGTCATTTTCAAGCTATGAAAATAAATTGGTGGTGGAGAGATATACTGCAAATTTGGAACTATAATGAGGCATACTGTGTTTACTAAATGATTTTGGCATGGATGATGGTAACCGGTAACTTGTGATGCAACTCAGACCCAAGAGGTAAAATATACTAAAAAGAAAAATAAAATATATTAAAGTTTTATTTTAAAATTCATGTGATTTTCTAGATTAAATTGTCTAGATTAAATTATGAAGATACAGCTAATTTAAAGCACATATCAAATGAAAGCTTCTGATCTATAGTAAGACATAATAACTATCTTTACGTGGAGGAGATGACAAACAGTTAATGATAGTTTTATTTAATACTCTACTGTCATTTAAAACTAAATTCAGTAGATAAAGTTCTATACTAACTGTAAGGAGGCATAAAAAAATTCCAGGAATCTCAGCTTGTACCAAACGAAGACGTCATATTCAAAATTAATACAGGTTGTCATATTGTGCTTAAAAGGCTCTAGGATAATTAATTTTTTTTTAAATGATGGTGATGCTTTTGTCATAATGACAAGCCACTACTTATTTATGTTTTGAATTCAGGTTTGTTTTTTCCATTGCCTTATTGCAAAACACAGTATGTCATGTAAATATACATTCAAGTGCTTTGGAAAGCTGACCAAATGAATGACCTGAGTTTAATCAGTTTACTGTTTCTTGAGCTTAGTAGCTACAAGTAAAAGTAAAATGCAGTTCAATAATTGAAAATACCACATATTGCCCCCCAGAGTTTCCCATGAAGAGGGAGAAATAACAAAATGATAGTTGCTAGAATTTGGAAACGACCGGAGAGCAGCTTCTTTTAATGTTTCCAGTATGTATTCCAAGAAGAAAGGGGAACATTTACAATTTTCTCTTGAAATAGTATATTGCTTCATATAATGCTTTTATTTTATTTTTAAAAATTTATCTTTATTATTGAAAATATTACAGATGTCCCCCTTTTTCCCCATTAACCCCTTCCACCCCCCACCCACTCCCTGCCCCAGGCCTTCACCACACTATTGTGTGTGTCCATGGGTTATGCATATAAATTCTTTGGTTAATCTCTCCCCTCCCTCCGACCCACCCACCCCCACCTTCCCCCTGAGATTCATTAGTCTGTTCCATGCTTCTATGTCACTGAATCTATTTTGTTTATCAGTTTATTATGTTCTTTAGATTCCACATATAAGTGAGATCATGTGATGTTTGTCTTTCTCTGCCTGGCTTATTTCACTTAGCATAATACTCTCCAGGTCCCTCCATGCTGTCCCAAAGGTAAGAGGTCCTTCTTCTTTACAGCTGCATAGTATTCCATGGTGCAAATGTCCCACAGCTTTTTGATCCACTCATCTGCTGATGGGCTTTAGTTTAAAACTGTAGCCTGCATCAGAATTACTGGGAGGTCTAGATATACACAACTTGCTGACCCCCAGGCCTGGAGTTTCTGATTAAGTAGGTCTAAGGTAGTGTCTGATAATTTGATTTTCTAACCAGTTCCTGGGTGATCCTGATGCTGCTGGTCCAGGGACCACACTTTGGGAACCACTATTCTAGTCTATCATAAGCAACTCTGAAAGCTAAAAATAAAAGCAGCTTCAAAGATATTCCCCAACTGTTATAAATGCATCTATTATGAATTCTTACCTTTACATTTTTTAAATTAAAAATTTTGAACTTTTATGGCAATAATTGAAAGAGGAACTCTTGTTTCATTTAATTTTTTTTTCTCCTCTGGAGATATAAGTAAAGGATTCATGCTTAGATCTGATCTTATGTGGGCTTGCAAACAAGACACTATAATTCTGTTTGTGCTGAATAGCCTTTCTGTATAATATGTGGGTGTTAGTTTGAAAATGCACACACTTTCTGCTGTGCAGTGTTGTCCTCACTCTACCAATGTCATCAATGCTTTTGAGCAGTCTATGCCTCCAGGTTTCTGTTGACAATGACTAGAAGCCATTCCCTTCTGGGACTCCAAAATGACTCAACATTTAGTTCTTGGGATTTGGATATAATGGTCTTGATAGTTTCTGAATCATCAGGCTTTTCAGCATTTTTACTCTCTTTGTTTTCTAATATATATTTTATTATTGACAGTATTAAAGATGTCCCAGATTTTCCCCAACTTTGGCCCCCTCCACCCAGCCCCTGCCCCACCCCAGGCCTTCCCCCCACTATTGTCTGTGTCCATGGGCTATGCATATATGTATATAAGTTCTTTGGATAATCTCTTCCAGTTCTCCCCACACCCTTCCCCTCTGACATCTGTCAGTCTATTCCATGCATTCATGCCTCTGGACCTATTTGGATCATCATTTTATTTTGTTCATTAGATTCCACAAGTAAGTAACATCATGTGATATTTGTATTTTTCTGACTGGCTTATTTTGCTTAACATAATAATCTCCAGGTTCTTCCATGCTGACTCAAATGATAAGATACCACTTTTTACAGCTGCATAATATTCTATTATGTGAATGAACCACGTTGTTTTTATCCACTCATCTACTGATGGGCAGTTGCGCTGTTTCTGGGTCTTGGCTATTGTAAAAAAAACCACTGCTATGAACATAGAGGTGCATATATTTTTTTTCTGATTGGTGTTTTGGGATTCTTAGGATGCATTTCCAGAAGTGGGTACTCTCTTTACAATTAAATTGAAGGCTGGCACCAAGGGAACTGGGTGTTTGTTAAGTAATGGGCATCTCCCTTACCTGAATCTGTAGTCAACTGAGCTGAATTCTGCTTCAGTTGGAGAAGATATAAAGAGGGGTTGCAGTTCTGCTGACTGGAGAACATTCCATGACTCATGGTGCATTGCTGGCTATGGGGCTAAAGGTACCTTTCTCTTTCTTTCAGAAAGAACACAGTTGCTTTTCTATAAGTCACTTGCTTACTGACTCACTTTGAAGATGTATTGAGTTATCTGATCATTTTAGTACATTCAGAATTACAAGAAATACTCTTAAACTATTTTTCCTCAGCAAAGTTACACTTTACTTCTCCCAAATACTTTACTGCCATTTTCAATTGTATAGACCTATTTTATTTACTGCAAAATTTTCAAAAAATACTTCTTTTCCAGAGAAGAAGTGGTGAATTTCATTTGAAATATATTTGCTTTTTTATAGTAGTCACTGTTTAAACATAAACATATTTGCACAAAATGTGACATTTAATATAAAAGTATTGCATTGTTCAACTGAATTAATATTGTTAAACACCTTCTTTCTAACCAGTCTAAATTTTATATTTTGTATGTTCTAGGGTAGTTAGTGAGGTAGTCAAAATAATGACCCCTCAGAGATGTCTAAGTCCACAAAACCTCAACTGTGTTACCTTACACCAAAAGCGAGTTTGCAGATGTGATAAAGTTGAGGATTTGAGGTGGAGAGACTATCCTGGAGGGCCTCCCATAATCACAAGTGTTTTTATAATAGGGAGACAGGAGAGTCTGAGACAGGCAAGGAACCCTAAGTGAGGCTTTCGTAATCAATGTGATTATTGAATGCATGCTGAATTTGAATGGGGTCTGTTGTGACTCCCCTCCCCCAGTTTTAAACAACCTCAAAACAAGACTGGAATTCTCTTACTAGCTTTCAGTAGGGTGCTCATTAGACTGTGTGAAAGAATGATGTTTCTACATCCTCGCTGGTTAGAAGAGTGGCTCTCCAATTTCAGCCTGCAGCAGAATCACCTTGAGGGTTTGCTAAAACAAGTTTCTCATTCAGAAGTTGGGGGACAGGGGTCTAGAAATATTCATTTCTAACCATTTCCCAAATCAGACTGCTGCTACTGATCTAGGGAATATAGTTTGAGAACCAGCGGACTGTGTACTTCATTCATGAGCACCAGTGGTCCCAAACAGGGTTTCATTTCTCTCTGTCTCTCTGTCTCTGTCTCTGTCTCTGTCTCTGTCTCTGTCTCTCTTTCTCTCTCTCTCCCTCTCCCCCTTTACCTCCCCCCATTTTCTCCCTCCCTCACTTCCTCTCTTTCTCTCTCCCTCTACTCTCACCTTTCCCTTTCTTTCTCTTTAAAAATTGTAGCATTTGAAGCCTTTGGAGAAGGCCTGGAGGGACGAAGATGGATGCCCGGTGGAGGGGATCAATGGGGGGAAAAGAGGGACATCTGTAATATTATCAACAATAAAGATAAATTCTAAAAGTCTCCTTTAACAACCCATGTTACAATGGGGAACTTCAAATAAAATGACGGTTCTCAGTGCAATAAGAACTACTGTCCTTTTCTAAAATTTATTTTATTGTGGAGAGTATTATAGATGTTCCTCATTTTACCTCCTTTCCCCCCCTCCACCCATCTCCCACCTCTTTCCAGGCCTTCACCTGTCAATTGTCTGTGTCCATAGCCTATGAATATATGCTTAGAAGTTCTTTGCCTTTTAAAAAAGGAAATAACTTGAGCAACATAGGATAATGTTTTATATGAAGCACCTCTGAAAATCTGAAGATATATTTAAGGTTTATTTATATTTTTTGGTTTTTTTAATTAATCTTTATTATTGAAAGTATTACAGATGTCCCCTTCTCACTCTCATTGATCGCCTCCACCCTGTCCCTGCCCCCTCCCCAGGCCTTCCTCACACTATTGTCTGTGTCCATGGGATGTGCATGTATGCATATAAGTTCATTGGTTAATCTCTTCCTCCCCCCCTTTTCTCTGAAATACATCAGTCTTGCATGCTTCAATGTCCCTGGATCACTTTTGTTCATTAGTTTATTTTGTTCATTAGATTACATATAGAAGTGAGATTATGTGATATTTGTCTTTCTCTGCCTGGCTTATTTCACTTAGCAGAATACTCTCCAGGTCCCTCCATGCTGTCCCAAAGGGTAGAGATCCTTCTTCTTTACAGCTGCATAGTATTCCATGGTGTTAATGTCCCACAGCTTTTTTACCCACTCATCTACTGATGGGCACTTGGGCTGTTTCCAGATCTTAGCTATTGTAAACTGTGCTGCTATGAACATAGGGCTGCATATATTCTTTCTGATTAGTGTTTCAGGATTCTTAGGATATATTCCTAGAAGTGGGATCACTGGGTCAAAAGGCAGCTCCATTTTTAATCTTTTGAGGCAACTCCATACTGCTTTCCACCGTGGCTGCCCCAGTCTGCATTCCCACCAGCAGTGCACCAGGGTCCCCTTTCCCCACACCCTCGCCAGCACTTGTTTGTTGACTTATTGATGGAGCCATTCTGACAGGGGCGAGGTGACACCTCATTGTCATTTTAATTTGCATCTCATAATTAATGACGAGGATTTTTTCATATGTCTCTTGCCCATCTGTATGTCCTTTTTGGAGAAGTGTCTATCCAGGTCCTGTGCCCATTTTTTAATGGGATTATTTGTCTTCCTGGTGTTGAGCTGTATGAGCACTGTATGTATTTTGGAAATTAGCCCCTTATCAGATGTATCCTTGGCAAACATGTTCTCCCATACAGTGGGCTCCCTTTTCATTTGTATCCTGTTTTCTTTTGCTGTGCAGAAGCTTTTTAGTTTGCTGTAGTCCCATTTGTTATTTTTTCTTTTGCTTTTCTTGCCCTAGGCGTTGTATCAGTGAGAATTCTGCTACATGAAATGTCTGATATTTTGCTGCCTGTGTTTTCTTCTAGGATTGTTACGGTTTCAAGTCTTACGTTTAAGTCTTTTATCCATTTGGAGTTTACTCTTGTGTGTGATATGAGTGGGAGGCCTAGTTTCAGGCTGACAGCTGGCTGGCAGGTGCCGTCGTTTAGATCTCCTGAGCTGGGTGCTCTAGGAATGTCTCTCGTTTGAGTCCTTTGGCTGGTCCTGCTGTAACTGGGCCTGGAATGCTGCTGTCCCCTCGTGGAAGGAACCTCCTCTCCGGCTGGCTGAACCGAAGGCTCCCCTCTGACCATGTCGTGTGAGTGGCTGTGGAGGGGCTGAGAGAACAGAGCCAAATACAACAAAAGAAACCTAGAAACAAAAGAAACAAAAACATACACAAGGCCCCTACAGCAACCACAAAAGGAGATATAATTATGGAAAGGAAAAGAGAACAAAAATGATAGAAGAAAATATGAAGAGAAAAAATGAGGGAAAGAAAAAGGAATCTGAAGGGGTAGAGATGAAATAAAGAAAATAAGAATAAAGAATAGGGGAAGGAAAATGGTATAAAGGAGAAGAGGAAGAAAAACATTTGAAAAGGAAAATAGAAGAGAAAGCAGGTAGACCCCAAATCAGGAAAAGACAAAAGTTATGAGAAAGCAGGAGAAAAAGAAAAGAAAAATAGAGTAGGAAAAGAAGTAGATACACGAAAGAAACAATAGAGACTAAAATAATAACAAATCGGTAAAGCAGATAGATAAAGAAGATTTAAAAAAATAGAAAAGGGAAGAAAAAAAAAATGAAGTGGTGCTTCAGTGGGCAGAGGTCGGTGCCCCCTGGGAGCTGCCCTGGCCCCTGCTCCTCCGGTGACAGCGGCCCACTGCCCCCCTGCCCATGCTGGGCCTCCCTGGGCCGCACTTAGGTGCCAACCACTGTCACAGACTGTCTTCCTCTGGCTCTCAAGCTCCAGAGCCTGTGCCTGCTGCAGGGACTCGGCTGCTCCCAGGGGACGGGGGCCCTGCTGCCCTCTAAGGCCGGCTGCTTGGAGCTGGGGCCCGGCTGGGGCCCCAGACTCTCCAGGGCTCCAGGAGGCCCGCTGGCCTGCCCCTGCCAGCCAGCTGTCAGTCTCAGTTGCTCCCAGGCCTGTCTCTGGAAGGGCTTTGGCCAGAGTCTGGAGTCTAGGCCTCTGGGTCTTCTGTGAAGGGGAGGTGCTGTTCAGGTTTCAGGGTGCTGCTGGGTGTGACCCCATCCCAGAGCTACCCCTCCGAGAGTGTCCCCGAGTATCACTCTGCCGTGAGCAGGGCAGAGGTCCTCGTGGGAAGACCGGTGGGCTCAGCTGGATCCCGGGGGTTCCTATCAGCCCTCCCGTGGGGGGAGCACCAGTCAGGTTCCTCCATAGTGGGGGAGACAGCGCCACCCCCAGTCCAGTCGCTGACAGCTCCTGAGGCCGAGCGAACCCCTCGGCCTGGCCTCTGCTGCTGTCCCCTCTGCAGAGGGCGAGATTCGGGGCGCGGCAGGCAGGGCTGCTGAGGGTGGGGCTGGCTGCGTCGCCTAGGGCGGGCTTTTTTCCTGGTCCTCAGCTGTGGCTTCTGGAGGGGCTAGCATATACTTCACACAAAAAACTTTTTAAAAATAAGATTGAATTTCACTCTCACACTTTCATTTTCATTATTATGATTAATAGTATGAGTGACTAATAAACTAATAGAGTAGATTGTGATTAAGTAGCCATATATATATGTATATATATGTTGTGTATATATCTATATATATAAATATATATAATCTCTTTTTGCAATCCCAGACTCACATTTATAGCATTAACAAGTGCTTACATTCATCTTCACAGTCCATCAAGGAATTTACAAATTTCAAATGAAATACTTTAGTGCCTGCTGAAGGACAGCTATCCCAAGCGTGTAAAAGGTACAGCAGGCTGGCAAGAAACTTTTACATGAGGATGTTTTGAAATCAAAGTAAAAAAGCTCTGAAATTTGAGGAATATATGTGTTATGGTTTAAAATAGGAGGCCCTGCCTGGAGAGTGTTATGCTAAGTGAAATAAGCCAGAGAAAGACAAATACCATATGATTTCACTTATATGTGGAATCCAATGAACAAAATAAATTAACAAACAAATTAGAGACAGACTTGTAGATAGAGCAGGCTGACAGCTGTCAGAGGGGAGGGGGTTGGGAGGCTGGGATAAAAAAGGTGAAGAGATTAAGGAAAAGAAACTCTTAGACACGGACAACAGTGTGGTGATTGCCAGAGGGAAAGGGGGGGGCAGGTAGAACTGGGTAAAGGAGGTAAATGGTGATGGAAGGAGACTTGACTTGGGGTGGTGAACACACAGTACAATATAGATATCGTGCATTATAGAATTATACATCTGAAACCTACATAATTTTATTAATCAGTGTCACCCCAATAAATTCACTTTAAAAAATCTTGAAATTCTCAAAAAAGTCTTCCATCTTTACCACTTTTAAAGACATTTTTTAAATGATCATGGGTAATTTGAGATGTTTAAGGTGTCAATGTAATAAGAAAAGCTTTTTGTCAAGTGACTCACTAAAGTAAAAGTTTGCATTTATAATTAATACAATTACAGAATATTTAATGGACTGGAAACATTCTTCAGAGCTTCCTTATTAAATAAGCATCATGGTAAATGTCTAATGATGTCTATATTCTTATATTTTGGTTTTTCACAGGGAAACTTAATTGCATGAACTTTTACCTGGACTTTATCCCTAACTTGCTCTATGACTTTGGAGGAAATTACTTACTTATGCTAAAGCCTCCCATTCTTTAACTCTAAAATTGGGAACAATAATATTGGTAATCTCAGAGGGTTGTTGTGAATATCAACTGAAAATGCAGGTAAAGCTCTTAACACAATGCCTAGCTCAAAGTAAATTCTCAATAAAGATTAGTTGTAAGCATCAATATTAGTTCAGGATCCCTATTGCTTTATTGTTTATAATATAATTCTCTTTACTTAGGAGATATTCTATAAATATTGCTGATTCCTTGCCACTTTAAATCATAAAGCAGAAAGAGCAAACCTTGATCTCAAGGTGATTTACACTGTAACAGAGGGCGATATGACAGATCTACAAGTAATTATAAGGAAGACTATGATTAATTGCCAAAGAAGGAAAAATGTGTGACAAGTGTATGGAGAAAGGAGAAATGACATTCACCCGCTGACTCAGATATCGAGGTGATAGTGGCAAGAAAAGGCTCTATTTAAATATTTAAGAATGGGTTCAATTTTGACAAAGGGGAAGAAGTATTCCATGAAAGGAGCTGAAAATGACGAAGAAGAGGGAGAATAGGAATGCTTAAATAAAGCAAATAATTTTTTAGTCCAAATGATCACCCTGCTGTTAATATTAGCATTTCTGTCACCCACATCTCTTTAAAAACTCACCGCTAGTAGCCATTTTCATAGCAGTCTGCAGTAGACTTTTAGAATTTATTTTCAAGTTGACGTGGAAATTTTTGTTTTCAGTCACAAAAATTGACGGCACATACCAAATATAACGATGCTATAAAAATGAATGATTGTCATATCCATTGTTTAAACAGCGAGGTATATGCAGCAAAGTTGAAAACACATAACAAAAATACTGGGATGAAAAATGATGTGATTAGCCTCATAAGGCTTCTTTTGCGACCATCTAAGACAGAATGGCTGACCAGCAGGATTGGTTTTGCAGAAATCAAATATTAGGATGCCAGAAAAGTTTGACACCATGAGTACAATCCTTTAGTCCAGCCTGTGACTAGGAACTCAACAATAACAAAATATTAAGGAATCATCTTAGGTTGGACAACCCTGGGGAACAAAAACACCTTTTTGCAGGAGTGGCCTAACAAAGGAAGAAAAGAGAGAATGCAGATTTCCCTTGCTATCTGAAAGTAGAGCATCCCTATGAAACCTTTCCTAAGCTGAAATGGCGTAAAGCAAAGGAGCAATTCCCATTCATTTATATGGAGAAGCTATTGAACATTCCCCAACCCCCAGAATAACCTATGAAAATCATACCAAATATGCTTAATTACATCCACTTTTACGATATGCGTAAAACCCTTATGAGCTTTCTTAGACTTTTTGATACCTTAGAAGGTATCTTGCTAACAGATGCACATAATTAATCGCAAGAAAGCTCAGATGCTCATAGACAGTTCAAAGCTGTGGCAGCTTTAGGCTGAGATGCTGAGTGCAGTTCCCGGGGACAGGCCTTGGTAGGGGCGCTCATGCTCTTTGGGGTAACAGCTCACTGCCAAACAAATGCTGAACAGTATTTTTGCTTTTCATTTTTTTCATAAAAGTGCAAAGTCTCTTCGGATTTCATTCAGTTACAGCAAGTGGGCACTAACATAGGTCTTCTCTGAAAAACAAAGGGTTGTAAGGTTAACTTTCCACAAGTGAGGGATACCCATTCAAGGAAGAGATAGAGAAGGAAAGAAAATGTGTGTACAATCCTGCTCCCTAGTTGTGGCATTATATTGCCATGGTTGCCTGAAAATGAAAATTCCTCTACAAACACGCATATGCTAAGCAAATCTAATATAATATATTTAGATTCCTGTTACTAGTAATATTTATAATGATTAAAATGGTTATTGGTTGATTGATGGGTGTATAAGGTACCGCATTAGACTTTTCTATACATGACCTACACTTTCAGGTGCATTTTTTAAAAAGCATCCATTTCATAAGTAACTACGCTGAGACAACAAACGAGATTCAGAATCTGAAGCATGTCCTGTGTGGCAGCAAAGCAGCCATTCTAGTCTTCTGGACTGCAGGCTCTGGCGTGGTGCTTCACTTACAAATTTAGGCATGAATGACTGAGCGTTTACTGATCTTCACAACATTCTCCTAAGAATTGTGACAAATTGTGATCTCGCTGAGATTTGACCCTATTCGTAAGCTAACAAGATAGCCTACCACAGGGTTATGATTACTCACAGAAGACACAGGCTTGATCAGAGATTAGGGGCTTCGCTGCTCATGGCGGTAGCAGTTCTCCGAACCCCAATTCCCTCGGTGTGGCATGAAGAGGCTAGATGACACCTGTTGGCACAGTGAATTGCAGTACAGGAGAACCCTGAGTTTAGGGAAAACAGATCTTTTATACTGGACAGTAAGCATGCCTGCCCATCGCTCTGGAGGGAGACACTATTTTAATCTTCCAAGATTGTTTGCTATGCAAACGTTTCTTAAAAAGCAGTCTGACACAAAGTGCCTTTGCTTGCAAGATGTATAGAAATGTGAGAGGTTCTTGGAGAATTGTCTCCCAACACCTTTCATTTGCATAAATACATCCTTACGAAAAGAGTCCCACCCCATCTTTACCTCTAATTCTTCTATTGTCATACTTTTTGGCTTAGAGGACAGTTTGCTTCCTTAGGGGAAACTCGGGCATACTGATATTTATCCACCTGAAATTGGAAGGAAACTATACATCTACTGAGCACAAGGGAACATGGCCATTTCGGAAAAGGTGGCCTACACTGTCTCTAGAACTCTGTTCTAAGGGGTCGTGCTAACTGGAGCCGATTAAATGCAGTTCCCACACATAGTTCTCTCTTTGTAAATGCAATGTCAGTGCTAAACAAGTGGTGGGCCATCAGCTGCTGTTGAAATTAGAGATGCTTTCCCAGGAGCCAGCGATGCTTAGAGCCTCAACCTCGGTCACTGGAATCATTCTCCTTCCACAGAATTTCCTCTGTGTCTTTACAAAAAGCTTCCATTTCTTCAAGCAATCTCTGCAGGTCTCTTCCTTTGTGACTTTGAGGAATTTGACTGGCAAGATAGCAGTATATTTATCTTCCTAATTTTAAAAGCATTTAATTACCAATAATTATTGCCAATGTGATTTTTTTCCCCCTAGTGCACATTAAAAACTTTGAATCCCATTTTCTGTAATAATTTGAGTCAATCTGGAGGGACAGAGAGTAATTAATTATCTATAGTTCCTCAAACTAGAAATGCTGAAATTATCGAGTGAAACAGAAATGTAGTGTAGAACGAAACTGAAATGAATAGGACTGTGTCAGAAAGAGGGGTGCGGCAAAATGAAAATTTTCTTAAAAATTGCAAGAGCTCTTTAGTACTATAAATGGGTTAAAACATACATACACTCTTTGGATCAGTATTTCAAGTTTTGTTCCCAAAAGCACTTTTTCCTCCTGAAACTTAAGAGTCTTTATTGCTTGTGAGGTTCTATTACTGAAATGAGCTTAACATACAACCATGGGCCACAAGAATGAAGCAATTGAGATATTGTGGGTTCGTGTTTTTTTTCCACTTTGGTCCTTTTTAGGGTTAGTTGAGTTTAGATGATCTGTGTTCTTTATTTGTCAGGTAAGGCCACCTTTGGGGGAATTTCTTTGCAAAACATCTTTGGTATGAACGAAGACAAAGCAAAATATAGGATGCGTATGTGCATTTTTCAATGCGCAGTCATGTGAAGGGTATGGTTTTTGGACTCGACCTCACATTTGATAAGTTGTGCCTGTATTGACTAAATGATAGATATATTTGTGTTTTCACTGATTGAAGAAGGTTAAATGTATTTGGCTTCCTTGCTTATTTATATAACCAATTATGGTGCACCTTAAATATCAAGGTAATGGTTTAATAATTGTGAGGATTAAATATACAAGCACTTCCTTGCATAATGCAATCATAAATCAAACTTTCCTCCTACTTGTTTTTTTTGAATTTATTGGGGTCACATAGGTTCACAAAACCATACAGGTTTCAAGTATACAATGCAATAAAATATCATCTGCCCACTGCATCGTGAGCCCATCGCCCAAAGCAACGTCTCTTTCTGTCCCCATTTCCCTCCCCCCCCCCCTTTGCCCACCTCCAGCAACCCCCCACCTTACTTTCCCTCTGGCTATCCCCACACTGTTGTCTGTGTCTGTGTGTTATATACATGTGATTTTTTTTTCTTAATCCCTTCACCTCCTTTCAGTATTAGGCCACCGTTCTTCATGTTCTCCATGAATTGGGTGCAGGTCTCAGGACCCTCTGAGGCTCCTCCAGAAGACAAAAGGTCCTCCACTCAGTAATCACTACGTCCACTAATAATCAAAGCTCTACACTTATTTTAAAGCAGTATTTAAAATAAGAGCTTTCTTCTCCATGTCTTCCCTCCCCCTCCCCTCAGTGTGGCCCAGAGGCCGCAGCCAGGGGAAAGGCATAAAGGGAGCCGTCCAGTGGGTGCTGATTGGCACTGTGGTGGCCCAGAGGGCCTCGCAGCATGGCACCTACCTGCTCCATAGTGAAACCTTTACCTGTGCTTTCCTTTGCTGGGCAAAGGGGCTGCATTTTAGCTCACTACAGTCTCCTCCCTGAGACTTCAGTGCTCAGTAGGACTTCACAAGTCTTTCTGCTGAAGTTTGTGGCCCTCGCAGAGACCCCTTTTGCTTAGGACCCACAGCAGCTCTTTATCACACGTGGCCCACCTCTGTTCCATTTACGTTCAAATAAAATCTGGGAACAATGCAATTCAACAGTAAACTCTCTTTTGCTAGGATCTGTAGCTCCCCAGCTGGCCAGTCTACTCAGATCTAAACCAGATCTAAATCACTCTATTCCTTTTTTCCTCCACAAACTGAAGGGTGAAGTTTTCTCTTGACTCAGGGTGAGGGGAAAAATATTTCTCACCCTCCACAGGGAGCTTGACTCCAAGGCACAGCGACAATTGATTCCAAAAGCTCTTTCTTCAGTTCTTTACCCCTTCAGGCCCTCCTTTATGTGAGTGGTTAAGGGACATGGCACATGGAATGCATATTGTTCTCCTACTGAAACTTAAATTTTAAATTACATTATATGATTTTTTTTTTTTTTTTAGTACTTCTATATTTTATCTTAAGAATGGACGTGTACTTATTGAAACATGGCATCTGGCTTTTCTAACGTGCATGTTGGTGGGCCAAAAATTTCTTTCCAGTGAACTCATTTAGTAGATGCAGTGATTTTTCCAATGGCTAAGCATTTACCTCAACTCTGAATTCTTTATTACAAATAACTAGTTACTATAATTTCCTTCGTAATGTACTACAAAGAAATATAAGCTAGAAAACAAAATAAAATGAATCTATATCAACTGAGGAATGATAATATTCTCAACATTAAATATCTTTATAAAGATTATTATTTTGGCTTGAAATAATGACTAAATTTGCAGTAAAAAAAAAAGCTATTGTCCTATGCTTCTATTGATGATATATTCCAAATAAAATGTGTTTCTGCTAAAAACACTGATGATACTTACTAAATATCCATTATATTAAGACAGACTATAGCAAGAAATGGATGTAGCAATCTACTTTCCTTAATCTTTATCATAGAATCATTGGGTATGTGATATTTGAGTATGAGTATGTTAGTTAAAATCAGAACTTATTATCTATATATATTTTTCTCATAAGGAAAAGTGTTTGTACCGAAAGGTAGCTAGACATAGTTAATATGTTAGATGCCTATAATATTAACAGTAACTATTTAAATGTAAAATACCTAGCTTCAAGGACAGTCTATGTGCCAGCTAGCCAAAGGATATTACTACTTTTGGTTCAGTTGTTCTACATTTACATGATAGAATTTGTATCAGTCAGCATATTTATGAATGTTCATCACATACAGTGCAACTAAAAGGGAAGTTGAATAACTGAAGATACATTTTTCATGTTTTGTTTTTCTCTTTTGTTTTGTTTATAACTCACTTTGCTATGATAATTCTTGCAATATGAATGCCACTGATAGTCAGATTTTCTCTTTTGAATTTTGTATTAGCTTTTTCCAGTTGTCATTGTTGTTAATGTTGACAAGTAGATATAGATAAACTACCAAAATATATTAATAATTTCCACTAATTTTTTACTGGCTAGTGATTAAACTAAGTCTTATCTTTTTTAATACAAATTCTCAGAACGCCCACATTGCTATCTTCTAAAAGAAATGTGTTTGTTCTTTAATTTATTAATTATAATTTCTATATTCCTCAATAGAAAGCGTGACAGAAAATAAAGCATATAATAATTATTTTATTTAAGATTTTAGCGTAAAAATTTTTAAGAAAAATGCCCCCCACCCTCTGTTTTCCTCATACATGAATCATGAATCTGGGGAAAATTTGTTCCTTTATGGAAAGGCAAGCCGATTAAAATATAGAATTCTTCTATAAATATAGTGTATTTTAAGATAAGGGTAGGTTGGGGGTCAGTGCAACTATTCAGACCTATGGCAAAGGTGTTCCTTTGTGATGATAGGATAAAACAGCTTGTATCTTGATTATGGTAATGGTAACACAAAACTATACATGTCATAAGGTTGTATAGAATTACACACACACACACACACACACACACACACAAATACGAATGAGTTCATGTAAAAATTGGCAAAACCTGAGAAAAGTCTATAGATTATACCAGTGTCAATTTCTTGGCTTTGATATACTAAAATTAGAATAGATATTACCATTGGAGGAAACTGGGAGAACGGTACAAGGTACCTCTCTGTATTATTTTTGCAAGTTTTTGTGAATCTATAATTATTTAAAAATTAAAAGTTTAAAAAATATAACCCCTTGAATGTTTTAGAGTTTTCTGCACTTAACCAGTCATAGTTTTTATTTTCCTTAAGAGATATGATCATTTTGCACAGTAGGGTTGCTTAAAATTAAATAATTACCTGAGATATTATGTACAACATTATACCAGATATACTAAAATAGATTGAAGGAGCATATTTTTCAAAACCACTGAACTAGAATAGTATGAATCAAATTATGAAAGAGAAATATTATAATATACAAATTTTAAAAAGTTTATTTTAATTATTTAAATAAAATACATCTGGCCATATAAGTGCATTATTTCATGAACAAAATAATTTATATTCACGTCATTGTTAGGAAAGGCCAGTGTCTCCATTTTTACAGAGAAAAATTTTAATCATTAACACAAGAGAATTTCTACAATTGATTAAAAAGTCAGTCCTATATTTAAGGGTTTTCTAAAGCAAATAGGACCTTGAGATCCAAATTTCTTCATTCATTTATACTTATAAATATCATTATAAATGTTATAATGCTGATGGTACAGCATTTGAGGGGGCAACTCATGTTCTTAAGGAGCTTGCTTTCTATTCTGAGGAGACAGAAAAACAAATACATATGTTTCAAATAAAATATATGAAATAAGGATATTTGATCTATACAAATTTGCTTAAAAGGCACTTGTATTTCATAAAGAACAAAAATTACTTAGAGAAAAAATTATAGTTTGGTGAAGGCCAAGGGAGGGGGAGGCAGGGGTGGGTGGAGGTGGGAAAAGGTGGGAGTAAAGGGGGACACCTGAAATAATGTCAATATTTAAAATTTTTAACAAAAATTTTTTTTAAAAGAATATGAAAATTTTACAAATTATACTAATATTTAACACTAGAACCTAGAAATGTACTATTAGCTTTATATTAAGTTTTTGCACTTTGAAGATTACTAAGAGACAAGAATGAAGAACTAATAACTAATATGCTGGCCCATTTTGAATGAGCTTCTCAGAAAAGGTTTTTCCTTAGCAGTAAAGGACTATAGACCACAACTGTCGGCTCTAGCTCAATAATACAATAATATTGTAGTATGTCCTTCAGAGGACTAACTGAAATATAAGTTGAGGTCAGCCCACATGTAAAGTGGTGACATTCTTCTGTGTGGCTTTCCTACTTAAAGCTGCCTTGGATGATGGATGATGCACCCAAGTTACATCATCTAGACTTAAGAAAAAAGTATTTTTATTCTTTTCAATTGATTTATTGGTATGACATTGGTTGATAAAATTATATAGGTTTCAGGTGTACAATTCTATAATATCATCTATATATTGTATTGCATGTTCTCCACCCCAAGTCACATCTCCTTCCATCATCATTTACCCCTCCATACACTTTTCTACCCCCCCCATTTCCCCCAAGGCACATCTCCTTCCACCACCATTTACCCCCCCATACACTCTTCTACCCCCCCTCCATTTCCCTCTGGCAATCGCCATACTGTTGTCTGTGTCTATGAGGTTTTTTTGTTTCTTGCTTAACCCCCTCACCTTCCCCCCCCACAAACCCCTCCCCTCTGACAACTGTCTGTATCTATGAATCTGTTTCTATTTTGTTTCTTATTTTATGTTGTTCATTAGATTCCACATATGAGCAAAATCATATGGTATTTGTCTTTCTCTGACTGGCTTAATTTATCAGGATAATCCTCTCCAGGCCCACCCATGCTGTCACAATTTCCTTCTTTTTTACGGCTGAGTAGTTAAATTATATTTGGTCTTATCTCTATGGATGCTAGTGGTTTATAGGCCTGACACGGGGAGATTGGAAGACAAAATCATCTCTTATCAATTAGTACATGAAGGCTTCTCATTAACCCATCATTATTGTTTTGTCTTTATGACCTGGCATCGGGCTCACCCTTCTCATCAGCAGTGCAGTCTTCCTCCATCACCCCTCCTCCCATTTTAACTAGAACTCTGCAGGGAACTCCATGTTTACTTGGCTGAGCCATGACTCAACTGATTGCTTAGTTCCTGCCAGTTTCTTCTCCTGGGGGCACTGAGTTTATATACCTTAAAATACTGACTCATGGTTTGTGGAAAGGGTAATTGCTCCAAAAGAAGCAATTTTACTGCATTCGGTCTGATTTTCTATCTCATGTTTTCCTAATCATGGAACAGGCTCTTCCATAACTGCGCCAGTCTTGCTCAAGTCCAACTTCTTCTTTCCCCTTTACACAAGATTTTAGGATTCTTGGAGTCCAAAGCCATATCGGTTCCCTCAGCTTGTGTCCCTTTAGTCTTGTTAATTCTTTAAGTTACAGTCTCTAGACAACATTCTTAAATCTTAAATCTTAATTCTTGATTCTTAAATCTTTTTAGGAAGCTGTGGTTCTTCAGAGTGAGTTTTACTTAACTGAGTTATTTCATTTTGTTAAATAAACTTTAAAAGAACATTAATACTTCACCACAATGTGGTGAAGGTCTGGGGAGGGGGCAGGAGTGGGATAGAGGGGATCAATGGGGGAAAATGAAGGACATATGTAATACTTTTAACAATACAGATACATTAAAAAACAAAACAAAAAACATTAGGTCAAGTCTGAAAGTTGCCTGAAAGCTGACATTCTCGCTTTCTACTTAGAAATGTAGAAATCATTTCCAAAGAAGCAAATGTCTTATTACAAGCAGGGCTTGATTTAGCAAAAAATGAACTAGAAAGTTTTGTCATATTTTTTACATGTCTGATTTCTGTTTGGGGATTTATCTCAGGCTTTCTGGAAATAAAAAAAGAAATTAGTATGTGTGTCTTCATGCTACCCAGCTCCAAACTGCATTGTCAGCCTACACTAGTGACAATCAAGAATGATTTTTTTTAATGAATCACTATCCAGTAGTACAAATGACTCACCCAAATCTCCCCACTTGCCACCTATACCTAGGCCTTCTTCATTTTCAGAACCTTTCTTAGAATGACTGCTGATCCTTGAAGTGTGTCCTGTATCACATGGCATTTGAAAGATACTCTAATTTTTAAAATGGGCTATTTGGACTATCACTAAATTATATTTACTGAGTATCAGCATTGTGTTTACACAGTTTTTTAGAGAGGTATTTCAGTGAAAATTTTTTCAGGAGGAAAGTGTGTTTCTTTAGATCTACCCACCTATGATCATTTTTGATTCTTATATGCTAGGAGCAGCGACATTAGGCACCGATGATGATGGTGAGGACAAGGAGAGCCCAGAAGCAAGTTCCAAGGAACCAAAAGCCTCAGGCCCCAAGGCAGTGAGAATGCCCAAATGGGCAGATGATTTTCTTAATAACTAAATAAATTCCGCTCTACTGACACCATTTCAATCCCTTGGAATTTACATACAAGTCTGGGGCAGGTGAGACAGTATATCAAGTTCAGGTGCCCACAGCATATTGATTTAGTTGTAGAAAAAGAAAAGGAAAGTTGTGACTTTTGCAAACTTGAGTTTTGTACCTATGTAATTGCCCTGGAGATGGCATAAAGGAAGGACAGGAGAAAGTGAAATTGGAGACAGGCCTTAAATGCTGCAGGTCAAAAGATGAGCTAAACTAAACAGAGAAGTTGGAGGTAGATTTCACCATACTCAGTAACTGGTTGAATGTAAGGAATGTGAGAGAAAGACAGGAGTTTAGAATAATTTTTAGTGAGTAGAATGGTTTGCTAGTTGGATTATGATGCCAAAGGTTAATGGAAATAGAAGAATCCAAATAATAATGAGGAAAAACAGAGAGAAAGAACAAAAACATATTCACTCTGGTGCATACTGAGTTTAAGATGCCTGAAATACATTGAGGTAGGAAAATCCAGTTGAAAGTTGAATTTAAGAATTTAGAGTCTAGGAGTTAAATCTCAGCCATAGTTATAGATTTGATTTGGTAATAATCAAAGTATAGTCATTGGTTGAAACTGTGAACATAAAGAACATATAGTATGAATAAAGGAATCCTGGGGTCAGTAAATCCTGGGGTCTACAAAATACAAGGAGGTTCCAAGTAAGTGAAGCCAGAGATGGAAGAGTAATAATAATAGTTTTAAAAGTATTGAAGAGAGAAAAAAATGTCACCATGAAATCCATGGAAAGAGAGTTTCAGAACATACTTTGGGTGGAGGGGGATGGTTTGACAGTCCTTGAGGTTCCATTGTTTTTCCCCCATGAAATGTTAATAATGCAAGTCCATTGAACTGTTAGATCAATCTAATGGAAATGGATTTATAACAAATTTCTTCTGTTTAAAGCACATTAGACTACTGAAATTTATACTCAAGTGATATTACAAGTGGTAATAGTTTAGTTTTTAATGGTAAAGAATTGAAGGATTTTAACATTGAGACATCACAGACAATGCATTTGTTTGGTTTATTGTATTACAAGGTATAAAACAGTCATTTTAAAAGTTAAAATACAGATTTTTTGATAAATATTCATTAGAGGTCAAATTATTTTAATATGTTAAGGACATTTTGCTATGTGAATTAAACCCACATTCATTACAGGAATACAGCTTTTATTTTAGTCTTTCTAGAAGTAAATAATAGTGTCCCAACCCTGACAGCATGTTTCTCTGTGATAAAAATAATCTCCATGGAGTGATGGATTTGTAAAGCAATCATGATCATGCTTCCACCCTTTCTTTTGGCTCTTGTGGCATAATGTTTTGGTCTGTGAGTTGGATAAAGATAGAAAACATACTTAACAAAGTTATGAATTATACGAAGTAACAGAGTAAAGATTTACAAGACACCCTCAGACTAGAAGGAAGTGCTCGTGTGACAAGATGATCGTTAATAAAGATACACGAAGAGTTCTGCATTTGGGCCACAATAACCAACTGCACAAATGCAGAATAAGGAAGGTGCAGCTGTATTCAGCAAAACAGAGTTTAAGGTTTTTATGCACCAGCAACCTCAGGGTAAATCGTCAGCTTGATGTGACTGTTAAAATCTCACTCATAGGTGGAATCTAATGAACAAAATAAACAGGAATAAAAAAGAACCAGAGACATGGAAGCATGGAACAGACTGAGAGACTTAGAGGGAAGGGGAGAGGGCTGGCAGGAAGGGATCAGCCAAAGCACCTCTGTGCATAACGCACAGCCCACGACACAGCCAACAATGTGGGGGGGGGGCGCTGGAGAGGGAAAATCGGGGACATCTGTAATAGTGTCAACAAGAGGGGAAAAAAGGCAGTCGTTGGCCACTTTAATATAAGAATATTCCCTGGATCAGTATTTTCAAAGTGCGGCCTGTGCTATCAAGATCACGTGGAAGGTTTTAAAAGCGCACATCCCAGGACCCAGCCAGCTACTTACTGAAGTGGAATCGCTGAGGTTGGGGCCCAGAAATCTGCTTTAAAAAAAACAACTCTCTAGGCAGTTCTTATGCAAATTAAACTTTAATAACCATTGAAGTAGTCTAAGGGCAATTATGATACTACTCTGTTTTATACTATTTTATCACTCCAGGATAATCGTGTTCTATTCTTGTGCTTATACTTTAAGAGAGATGGAAAATGTAGGCTGCATTGAGGGGAAAAAAACAACTATCAGAAACTAAGTCCTGTCCAGGAGGAATGTATGGAGCATGGAACATTTTTGCTTAGACAAGAGAAGACTCAGACAGACCTTCATGGACTTGTTATATTATTGAGCAATTAAGTAAAATAGTTATTCACTTGGCTATTATTCATGAATTTCCAATAAATATACATTGCTATTAGCAATTAACAGAGATTATTGTTTAGATATGTACTAGAAAGATTATGGTATAAAATTGCACAAATACTTTGTCTAAGATGCACCTTGAACACCAGAAGAAACAAACCAAAGTGCTGAGTTCTTTTATTTGGATAATGTTAGTACAGTCACTTGTTTTTTTTTTTTTGCAAAACATTCTTTATTTGTGAATATTTTCTCATATAGTTCAATTACTTTTCTACATTAATAAAAGTAGGAAATTACCAGTTACCTCAAAGAAAAAAGTCAACTCTAGATGATAAACCATTTTATGATCTTTTCTAATATTGGCAGATAGGAGGAAAGATGATATAAAAGGACATGGAAGTAGATTAAGCCTGGATTTAAGGAAAATTTTTTCTGGATCTCAACAGACTGTCATAAAATTTAACTATTAAATCATACATTCCAAGTTTTATTTTTAAAGCTTTGTTGAGGCAAATGCAGTTTATATGTATTCACTCCATAGTCATTAAATTTTATACACACACACACACACACACACACACACACACACACACACACACACACATATGCTATGTTAATGTAAGTTTATATGTCTATGCCTGAAAGAAATAATGTTCTGAGTTTAAAGTTGTGCATTTAGAATATAAGACTGAGAGCCTAATGCCTGTTTAAAAAAACAAAATCTAACAATTGAAGAAGCAACTCCATTGTAATAAAGAAAATATTCCCAGAAAATTGCACTGCTTTGCATTGCCTGGAATTTATCAATGCCATTGTGTTCCTCGGCAGAGGAAGAGCTATTTCAGAGGCTCTGCATGGCTAAAACTATCAACCTGAGGGGGCTGCTTCCATGACTCTGGCAGGGTCCCCATTTGATGGCATTTATTATCAGCCCTTCCAACTGGGGGCTGTGAAGCCTCCACTCAGAAAAACAATGCAGCAATACATTTTGAAAGTATGGAATGATCATTCTTCCTAATAATACATTATTTCGCATCTTTGAATATATGACTATTGTAAATGGTTCATCTGAAATTTTAACAGGTTATTTTTCTCAGTTCAAAATCACGTTGGAAAGTGGAAAGTGGCCACATTTGAACATTTGCAGGTACTAAAGTGAAGCACCATTTTTTTCACAATAAAATAATGTTTTATCATAAATTCCGTGTGTATCAGCACTGACATTTTTATAGTGTATCTGGGCAGGATGTAACATCTAGAGCTGAAATGAGTGCTTTCTCTGTTATAGAGGCTATTAAGCTCATGCTAATACTTAACACATTCATACTATTAAGCTCATATTAATGTTACTATACAATATGGTAGTTATACTGGTTGTGTATTATGCTACATGGGGATTTTTTTTATTGATTCTTTTACCCACTTTATGATATGTAGTATTAGGAGCAAGAAAAACAAGGAAAAAGTAAAAATAACCTTTTCCATCTAATAGTTTGTAATTTCTAGAGTCTGTAACTGTATCTCAAACCCTGCTTCATATCACAATATAGAATGTTTACAAACTTAACTTAACTACTTAAAAAATAGAACTATAGCTTTACTAAGTAAATTTTTCCATAAGTTTTTGTATGTTTTATATTTTGTATTTGCTTATTATGGAATTCAAATTGTTTTTAAATTTTTTAAAATAAAATTGATTTTGATTACTATAATTTGTACTATAGTCAGTTCTGTGCATTTTGGAGAATTTTGGAAATTTTTATAAGCATCTTTATAACGAACACTTATTTTTGTAACAATAAGACTTTGTGCCTATTTAACTTATGGCCATTTATATTATCCATCTATAAGGTTTTCTATTCCTTAAAAGTTATAATAGAAATAATCCCTTCCAGAGAGTCCTTCATCCCAGTTACATTCAAGAAAAAAAGTCACCTACGTGCAAATGATATAGAACCACGGTCAGGATAGCTCTTTTATTTCTCTTTATTGAGCATAGTACTTATAAGCAGTTTAATTTGCATTAAACTATTTTGACTTAAGTAAGGGTCATCACTGATTTCTTTTTTTATGAAGTTTCTAGGATCAAATGTGATTATTTAAATCACCCTTCCCTGTAAAAGAAAACTTTTGCACTGGATCTGTTAAACAGCAAGGCAGGTTTTGTTCAAAGTACTGCCACACGATAGTGAGTCTTCAGAATAGAATGGAGTTCCACTCCACTGAAACAGAAGATGGGAGGTCTTTTAAATGCCAGGAAAAGCATGGAAGGACTTTGGAGAGGGAGGTTTAGTCATTGTTTAGACACTTGTTTTTAGCTAATTATCCCTGATCAAACTTAGGTTCCCACCCTCCCACAGATACTGGGAGAAAGGGCCCTGTCCCTTTTGATGATTGTATTTCAAAGAAATGGCTTACAAGTCCTTGTAGAAGATCCACCTCAAAGAGACAGAAAAGAATTCCAATTGCAAGTTTTCTCAAGTAAATGCTCTAAGAAGGGGAGGTCAGGAATCTATGATTAGATTTCAGTTGGGATAAATACTGTAGTAAATTATTTTGGCTCTCAGGAGCTTCCTCAGGCAGTAACTTAAGGGAGTGGGGTTGTCATCCTAGTGATGTGGCCTTGAGCTGTTAGAAACTATACTAATACTTGAGTCTTAGTTGGGGAGGGTGAGAATGAAATCCTTTGTGCTGAGAGTTGCAGTTCTTATAAGCTGAGGTTGAGGCATAGTTGAGAAGATTGCTCAGAGGAGTCTGACTAAAATTTGGTCAAGTAGAGAGTCTTTGTCACTCCTTCCCCTGATTGTGGGAAAATTGTCTGCAAGCAATGGCTTGTATTTGTGAATATAAATTTTGTAAACGGTTTACTCTTCCAAACTTGCCATTGCAATTCAGACATTCCTGTTAAAGATACAAGATATGTATTGAGACAAAACTGTTTGGTTTTATTAATTCTATGAGATTCTCTCAAAATGTAGGAATGACAGTGCAGGTATGGCCATATATAGTGATGTTATTTACAGCATTGTCAACTTCACTTTGCATGATAGATGTGGTGCATTCCGGATTCAGACTGCATGGCCTCAAAGCCTGACTAACCTCTTACCAACTGTATGTCTTATCAAGTTGAGCAAACTGTTATTTGATATCATCTTTCCATGTTGCTAGTTTTACATCTACTCCACAACTTCTAACTTTATGGTGTGTACACAGATACTGAACCTTTTTGAGAATTAGAAAAAGCTCATTTCCCAGCTATTCATTTCCCAGCCAGGCAACCTCTTGGCTGGTGCCCTGGTACAGGCACAAGTTATACATCTGAACACATCTGCAATGAGGGCCATGATTGCCTATCAAGCCCATTTTACTGATCTTTTTCTTACTGATGGATATCCTGGTTACTTCCAACTCCCACCATTACAAATAACCTTGTAATAGTATATATGTCATATGGATCTGTGTGAAAATTTCCTTGGGATAAATGCCAATTGTAGAATTGCTTTGTCAAAGGGTATGTATATACTTAATTTGACTAAGTAGTAGCAGATGGCTAGGCAGATTATTGCCAATGTCTACACTACCTCCAGCAGAGCACCAAGGCTCCTATGTCACCATATCCACGCGTTTCTTTTTATATGTCATGTATTCTTTGCCTTGTTTCCTCAGCAATATTGAAGGAAGGGACTATGTTTCATACCTTTATAATGGCCTCGATTTGAAGTTCCAGGAATGATTAAACTAGCAATGATTTTACTTTAATCCTGGCAGGTGAAAATCAGCCAATATTCAGACTATTTCCAATTAATCAGATGTCTTGTTAGGTACAACTGGTTTTTGGTTAATGGTTGTAGAGTTAATCAATGTTCTCCATCAAACCCAAAATAAGCTCATTCTACTTTGGTTTGATTTTACCTCCTGTTTGTTTCTTTAATTCCATACAAAGAAATATAATGATTATTTTATCCACTATTTGCTCTTATACCTAAGACAATTAAATTGGTAAAAATAAATATTACACTTCTAAATCTGTGCAGTATGAATGCTATGGATCATGAGCATTTACTGTTATGGTTTGGGAAGTTAGTATAATAGAAATGGCGATGCTCTTGTAGTATTTGTTGTCACACTGAGCTCAGAGGTCTGACTTATGGTAAGAGATCTTCCCATCAGTCTGATAATAGTTTACATATTTCTTGAGGAAGGGATATTCAAAGTGCATCATTTAAATCCGCTTTTAGATATTTTGATCTGCTTATTTTATTTAATTTTTAATCATTTGCCTTTCTATTTAAAAAAAGTGGCAGTGATCTGACTTCAGACAGTTTCAGA
Source organism: Miniopterus natalensis (assembly GCF_054644295.1). Classification (NCBI taxonomy): domain Eukaryota; kingdom Metazoa; phylum Chordata; class Mammalia; order Chiroptera; family Miniopteridae; genus Miniopterus; species Miniopterus natalensis. Next base: position 90,057,182 of record NC_142103.1, on the reverse strand, counting down.
AAAGCAAGTATTTAGTCATGTTATCATGAAGAATATCAGGTCCAGGGGTGACACTGATGAGTCCACTCGCTGTGTGGTTGAGATTGTCTTTGCCCCAAGGCCTGATGATAAGATCTCACTCAGGTGTACTTCATAGTGAGCTTCCTTTGTTCTTTGCAATAATACCGAGTAAACAGCAGGAACTCAGTAAATACCAAGTGGCTAATTGAAAAAAAGAAATCTATTCTTTGACTCTATGTAGAAACTGTTTTTCTTCAGCGCTATATGGAAACCAGATATTCATTGACTGCTTTGCCACATTTCAGCCTTGCTGTGCACACTACTTTTATGCCACCTGTTGTCTTGTTTCCCTTGTTCAGCTGTTTATATTGATGAAGAATACAAACTGAATGATAGATTAGTTGTATTTCATCTTACAGCAGTTACTCTATTTTTGATGCTTTGCCAAACACACACACACACACAGATGTACAGACACAGAAATCCTAAATGAAACATTCTGTTATGTTCTTCTCTTTTAAATATTTGTAGCTAATTATAGTAGCTGTTTTGGGATGGAGATGGGGACAGGACTGAGGTAAAGGCAAAAATTGAGCAAAACAGCAATAAATTGTTTTGAATGAGAATCTCCAAATTATTTGTTCAATGGTATTGACATAAACCTTCCTGTGTTCTAAAGAATTGATGGCATACTGTTTGTTGTTCTATTGCTTACCCTTGGCCACTTGGCCTTAAAGACATAACTATAATAGGTATTTTGTGTTCCAGGGATTTTTCCCCCCCCCCCATTAATAATTTTGTCACCCAACAGGGGTGAATCAAGACATGTCCTGTCCCCATCCTCAGGACACATCAAGCAGAGTGGCTTTTAAATTCCTTACTTCCATGGTGACTTGAGGGATTAGAAAGCCCCTATACTTGATGCAGAAACATTGGAAAGCCCCCAAAAAGCAGCTGGAAGGAGTAAAGCCTCTATGCTGCTGAACCCAGGGAGCTAACTGATGATTCAAAGGCAGGGAGAGTGTGAAGTAGGGATGGAATTTCTAATCCATCGGAGACTTGTTCGTAAGGAAATTTTGAGAATTTTAATATGACATTTTAGAAAAAAAATGAATCATTGCAACAGCAATGGGCGTTGCTGTTACACCTCTTGGTTTTCCTGATCTCAGTATATTGACATGCCTCGGGCTTGGGTCCCTTTTCTCTTCTCCATGCTGACATGCTTGTGTTCTCAGAAGCTTCTCATGGCTGTAAATAAAATATTTGTGTGCTGATGATTGCCAAACTGACATCTGTAGCCCAAGCCCTTGTGCTGAATTCCAGACTTTGATAACCAGCTTCCTGCTCAAGGCCTCTAACTGGAAGTCAGTGGACAGCTCCACATGGCCAAACCTGGCCTCCTGTTCTCCTCCATCCCCAAACCCGGAGGAAGTAACCATTCATTCTAAATCGGTAACAACTTCATGCTATGTGTGTTTAGGCCAAATGCTTCAAGTGTTATCCTGACTTCTCTTTTCACACCCCACCTCTAATGAGGCAGCTCTAATGTTAAAGCATACCCAGGATTTGACCACTTCTAATCGACATTTCTAACCTTAATTGCTACCATTATTTCATTATTTCTTGTGTCAACTAATACACTGGTCTCCCAGGTTGTCTGGATATCAGGCTCTCAATTCATGTGTCAAAAGGCCCAGTCTCCATACAGTAGGCAGGGTGTCCCTCGTAAAGTGAATAGCATGTGTCATTGTTCAGCACTCAGCCTTGCAATGGCTCCTGTTTCACTCCTGGGAAAAGCTAGAGTTCTTACCCCACCCACCACTGCCCTCTGCATTCAACCCGCTTGAGCCAGAAGCGCTTCCCAGGGGTAGGTACATGCGGCACTGGGGCGCTGGCACTGCTCTTCTGTCCTCTGGAAGCTCCTCCCAGGCACCCCAAAGTTTCCTCCGCCCTAAGGCTGTGCTTGAGTATCTCCTTCTCAATGGAGTAAATCTAAAATTCAGAGCACTCTCCTCCCCACCTTCACCACAGCACTTACCCAAACCCACTAAAATGTTCTTTGGGCCATATCATTTATCCACCTCATATATACTCTGCCCTTGAGTTTTTAATGTTTACGCTACAGCCCTCCAACAGAAATAGGGCTCCATAAGGACAGAGATCTTTGTCATTTTTGCTAATAGAGAATTTCCAAATGTGTAGAATGGTATCTACTAGATGCTGAATAAATATTTACAGAATGAGTATCTAAAGTGAAAATCCAAGTGACATCAAATAAATGAATTACCTTCTGTGCATATCAAGTTGCACAATCTGAAGGATTAAATAAAATGGTCCATGCATGTCAACCAAATGCAAATGAGTGTACCTTATGAGGATCAAGATTCAGAAATCATAAGAAAAAAGTTTGAGACATAGGATGTATCTGACCATGGCTTGTTATTTTACTGTATGTAAAAATTATTGTTAATACCAATAGGTGTAATATATTTTGGTAAATTTTTAAGGACTTATCTGTTTGGGATGCAAAAGAAATATGTAGAAATAAACTGATATGAGATATAGGATTTTCTAGGAAAAATAAATAAAAGGAATAAATAAAACAAAATTGGCAAAATATTGAAAATTACTCATGTGGGGTGATAGTCACATGGGGTTTATTATACTATTCTCTCTAATTTTTTTGTATATTTGAATTTTATGATAAAATTTAAAATAGGCTCTGAAGTCCTTCCCTGTTCAAAATATTTTTATTGGAGCCAAGATTTTATAAATAGGTTATTTGTTACACAGATATTAAGAAGCTTACTGGTATCCCCAAGACAAATAAAGATCATTTCACAACAGCATAAAAGACATAATGGAAGACATAAAGACAGAACAACTAATTTAATCTCATTTATAAATGGAACTTAACTTTCAACTGTAAAAAGTATTAGTTCTAAACTTTGATCTATCTAAAAAAAAATTAACCAAATTTTTATTCATTGTGACTAATTCATGCAAGTAATGGAGTAAATTATGTCTGTACATTTAATTATTGTACAAATGGATATCTTGTAATTCTATTAGCAGAATGGAGCATATTTTTTCTAAATAAACCCTAACAAAATATATTTAAATAGGAATAACTATGCAATTTCACTGAGCAATAAACTAACTTTTAAACTATATATTACTATATGTGTCATTAAAAATATAAACACTGAAGACTCAAGATTTTTTAAAAGAAGAATTCTTATTTATTATTTATCTTCTTTATGTATGTATATAGATTCATAAGTATAGATATAAATTATATATAGAGAGGTAGGTATAGATATATATAGTATAATAAATAAAGTATAGATATGTGATCGTGTAGCGAAGCAATAAGGCACCATAAGATGAATAAGTTCTGAATCATGAGTCATTTTGATGATAAACCAGAGGAGAGAGAGATGAGATCATGGATATAACTTTTTTGAAAATGGTCTCATCCCATTAAATACAGACAAGCAGAACATTATCATTATAAGTAGGACAGTTAGGTGAAGAAAAAAATATTTGGGATTTGGCACAAGGGAAAAATAGTCTTCTTAATCTTTGCAAATCTAGGGAAAATTTTAAGGAAAGACAATTAATTGAGTAGTTTATCCATAATTCCACAAGGCGACTTCCTCCTGATATGAGAAAACATCCTGATATGGAGAAACAAAATTAGAGCAGAAAAATCATGGAGATGGTGCCCAGCTCTTTGTTTTTTATACTGTCATATTTGTTTCCTACTCTCCAACATTTTGGCTCTTGCTATTTTGTTTTTAGTCCCGTTTTGTAAACTCTCTTTTCCCACATAATCTCATTGCCCCCCTGAAATGCAGTCTCCTGGCCTTTGCTTCCATCCTCAAAGACGGACTAAATCCCCCCTTCTCACCTGAGCTTAACCAGAAATGATCACTTCCTCTTAAACATTAATTCTCTCAACCAATACCTTCTGCTTGTTTCTTTGTATTTCCCAAAGCAGTGTTTTTCAAACTTTTTAAAATACATTTACACGTATACCAGACTGGCGCCCTGTGGAGTTGTGCGGTGCTTCGCCTCAAACATCCTTACCCAGTGTCTGCAACTCAGACACGAGTTCCCTGAGCCACAACTGAGAAAACCAGGCCAAGGTCTCAGCCCTTTTGCAGCAAACAACCAACAAGTCCCCTCCCCTGGAGTTGCCCATGACAGTCTGCCCTTCCCAGCAAACCGTAATGCACAGTATGTTATTGCTTAATTTATTCCATTTTGATAAAACGCTTGTCAAGGCCAAATGAATTGATTTCATGACCCACTAGTACACACAATTCACAATTAGAAATTGCTGCCTTTTGTACCTAGTTCATGCCTTGCAGATTCTGATTAAACATGCCGTTATTAAATACTAAATATTTGCCACATGATCTGTTCAATGCTCAATAGGTAATGCTATAGGAGAAAGATCATGGGCTTTATACTAACAATAATTTAAGTCCCCATTTTGCTATATATTTAGTCACTGTTTAGTACTTTGTTTTTATTACCTGTTGTGAAGCTTAAACATAACACTCTGGGTAAGGTGCCTTGTAAAATTTCTGGTAGTTGCCAGGCATTCATCTTAAATGATCTGACATCCATGGATTTGTTTGCAGTGAAAAATTACAAGTTAAAGGAGGAAATATTGGAGAGCTACTCTAAGAAATTGCATGAAAGTTGAAGTTATTGACTGAACTCTTGAACTTAGAAAGCACAAGTCATGTGCACCCAGAATTAAGTCATTGCACTCTCTCCCTCTCTCTTACACACACACACACACACACACACACACACACACACACACACACACTCTTGTAGTATGCACTAGCCAGTTAATGGAATGCAAAATAAAACTGAAGACCAATAAAAGAAAAAACAGAGGAAACCCAACCCACAAAACCACTCTGAAATTTTAAAAACTAAATTTGTGTTGCCTTATATCCTATGTGCCACTTAAAAAATTGTCATGATTATTGTTACTCACACGTCCCTATTTTCTAGTTAAAATCTTTTAAGACAGAATCAGTCCAAATACTGTATTTGCTCTTCATGGCACAGAAATGAATCTCATCTGTCTCCTCTGCTGATTGAGCACCATGGTAATGTGAAAGAAAAATATGGTTTACTTTAGAGTGCAGAAACGTGCTGGAGTGTACATGATACTATTGCCTAAGAAAACTTCTTTGCTGTGACAAATTTTTATATGAATATCAACCTGGTCACATTTGGCTAAAATTTTTACTTCATAATGTTCAGTTTAGCTAGTGCACTGTCTTTGTTATCATTTATAAATGACTATGCTAGCTTATTTCTATAATCTTTGGAAATACATGGAAGCCTAAAATATTTTAAAAATAGCTATTTTCTCATATCTCCTGGGCAAGGCATATCCAAAGCTTGACAAAATAAGACCCTTCTTTATAGTGACTCTTATTAAGAAATACTTAAAGCATCTTTAATTACACTATTTGGCAGTTACTATACAGGTGGAGTTCAGCAATTAAGTCCTGCTGTTATACTAGGTATGTCTGTGGTCTTAATCATTAAAAACCCAGAAACATAAACCTATAATGTTGACTACTACCAAAAGATAAAGTGAAGATTATTGTATAAAAATAGTGCAGAAAAAGTTTTTATCAAAATACAACAATGTACAACTATCTATTCACTTTTAAAACCTGGTTTATTCCTCTCTATTTAAGAAGCTGTGCTGATGTTTCACAAAATAAAGAATATTAAAGAATGGTAAGGAAAATATTATTTAGCATTAGTAGTCATGCTAATGGCATCAAACTGTAAAATTTTAATATTCTGTACTTTAGGCACTTAAAAATAAATCATTTAATGACAAAAGTACATATTTTAGCAATGTGGGATTGAGTATGGAATAAATATTGATTTTACACTTCATCTGTATGTCACCCCACATACTGCTAATATTTCTGAGTAGACATGAAATCATTTTGACCCTATTAAAATAGATACAGGCGACAAACAGTTGATTATATGAAATGCAGTCAACCTGTGACAATTTATAATTGCCTCTTACATGATACATTTTCACCTTAATAAGAAAACTGGGAAATAGGTGACATGGCTGAAGTCCTCCAACTAGCTATTGAGAGAGCTAAGACTTAAATGTAGATAAAGCATTTATTCCATTTAAATCATTCTTTTTTAATTCATCTGAATATTCTACAAATATTTTCAAACACCTACAATGTGCCAGTCCCTGTGCCAGACCGTGGGGGATAACAGTAGAAAAGATGAGGGTCTGCCACCTAGGGAGATTGTGCTTTAGTAAAGGAGAGAGCCAAAAATAAAGGGAAGAAAAAGACATTATTATGGAAGAGTGCGGTAACAGTTGTGCTAAAAGTCACCAAAGGTTCCTAGGATTGTGACTAGTAGATAAGTTTGAGGTCTCACTCCAGTTGCATCTTCCGTACCCGCCTTTCGCTTTTTCAATGATCTTCCCGCTTAGAGTCCGCCCTTCTCCAGGCCTGCCCTCCGCATTGCTGCCTGGGTCGGCTTTTTAAAATCTGAAATATGATCAGAGCCCTCACCTGCATCAGTGGCTCTCCATGTCTCCAAACTGAATTCAAATGCATCGCCTTTGCATGAGACCTTTCAGGATTTGGATCCGGTCAACTACTCCGACCTTGCTTCCTGCTGCCCTTCCAGAAACATCCTTTCATGCAGCTTCGTGGATCTACTTACTTACCTATAGGAGGGGCGAACGGAGTGGCAGCCACTCTAGCAGGAAGGCCACCGCTGGCTCAGTGAAGCTGGAAGCAAAGTGACGTTTAGGGGACAACAGGAGAAGTGGCAGCGCAGCAGGCCTCGGAGGAGGTGGGAGGTGACCGTAGTGGCCCAGAAGGCAGGGAGATGGCACCTGCTGGACTGTCGGGTGACTCAGTGGTAAGGTACAGGTAGGGTTAAGAGTTCTTGCATTCCTCTGATACTTTATGCTCAAACCTCATTTAAGCTTGAAAACTGGAAGGTTTTCTAAAAAATAGAGACTAAATTGCTTTCTCCCAACTGCCACTAGGGTTCTAGAGATTATTAAATTGGCTGTGAAAGGGGGGAGGCCTTCATTTATTTTTTATAAAACTCATTTTGGCCAGTTCAACATTACAAGGGTAAACGAAGGACTGAGGTACTTCACTGACAAATTAAAAAGAAAGGACTGGTTTGATTCTTGGTAGTTTCTTTTTCTGCTTTAATTATGTGTGAAGAAACTTTAAAACAACATGCTTTTAAAAGAGTCTGTACTTTGTTTGATGATAGCTTTAATCCTGAGGGAATTGACAACTAAGTTAATTGAAAAATATATTCGAAACTTACCTTACAAACTGCCCACATCATTGAAACTTAAACACTATTATATCTTAAATGCAGCTATTTTATTTCACTGTTGTCATTTGATATTTTTTGCTACTGATGTTGTACCATTAGGATTTTGCATAATAATTCTCTACAACTAAAAATCTGCCTGATGTGAAAGATATTTACATGTCCAACATATCCAAATAACTTTAAAAACTGCACAAAATATTAGTGAAATTTTGGAAACTTTTATAGTTATGCTACCTTCTAAAGGATGACAGATGTAGTTCAAGCTGAATAAAGAGAGAAAAGAAATAATTAAATTCTGATTCTGAGCAATGCTGAATCCTAGCTGACACAGAACCTTTAAAACGTGGCTTTATTACAGTAATGAGCGTGCTACTCCTGGTTGCAGTAGGGAGCCTGGGAACTGACTGTGGCTATGTGAAAATTGTAAATGTCAGATCTCAGTTTAATTGTGGTGGAAATGTGTGGTAGCTCATTCTGAGTATTAAACAGCTGTACAAATATTGGCAGAGCAGAAAATCTAACATCATATTACTAATACTTAGATGTTCTGAGGTTCTTGGTTAAAAAAACAACAACTCTGACTTAAAATTCTATGTAGGAAAACTAAAGGTTAAGATGCAGTGTATGGGTCAGGTTTTTTCAACCCTGGCCGCACAGTGGAATCACTTAGGGAGCTTTTAAAATAAACCCTTGTCGGGCCCCACTCTCGGGTATTCTGCATCGATTGGTCTGGGGTTATGCCTAGGTATTGGTATTTTTTAAAAATAAGGTCAATGTCTAATTCTGTTGTGCAACTCAGGTTGAGAGGCACTGGTTGACATAGATGAACATGAAGTTCATATATTTTAGTTATAAAAAATAAGGTAGCAAGTTTATTCAATCTTATTAGAATTTTTCCTTGCACAACCATTATGCAGTTACGCAGCTAACAAAAATTAAGTGTGCTACCTGCAGTTTTATGATTACACTGGCCAAACACATCTTCCAAAGGCAAATGAAATGAAGGCAAAACCAGATAAAAGTATATTTCACTTTGTCTTCTGTGATTTCACATTCACTGGACTAGCACTACTAATGACAGTGCATTTTTATACACCTTATAAGGTCTCATAAATAAGATGTGGCTGAAATTATGTCGGAGGCACATTTATCTTGAAAAGCCAAAATCCCTAAAGCAAAGGATTATATATTATATATATTATAGCCATTGTGCCAAAAGAGTAATATATCCACAGAAATACATATACATATACACCATATGAGATATGGCATACTGTAACCATACTTCTTCAGCTATCTGAACTATAAAAATGCATTATAAAAGTTGTACATATATACATATTTTATTCACCAAACAGATATAAGTCCAAGCACAAGCAAAGCAACACGGTGTTCTTAAATAGTGCTCCACCATTCTAGCGTAGCTGTATTACCTACTGTTCTCACCTGGTACAAGAAGACTATTTCCAATAGGGAACTCACCTGCAGAGGTTCGGTTTTGCCACTGTTAAGGATATATTAAAGACTGTGCAACCCAAACACACACACACACACACACACACACACACATAGAAACAGCACTCATTTTGAGGGTACAAGCCTTAGTTCAAACCTTACGTTTTCCTAAATTCTATGAGCCTTAATCTCATTGATAAAATTGTGATATGGTTATCTGCCTTCATGGATTCTTGTGGGGTTGAAGGTCTGTAGGAACAATTAAGGCAGGGTAGGGTGACTGTTTTGGTACAATGCTTGGGACCTAACAGGCCCTCCATCAATGTTTGTTCAAAGGAAGCACTGGGACATGCAGTTGTCTGTCTGGCACCTAGTAGAAACAGTATTGTGCACCATTGGCTTTGTGTTCTTCCTTAATGGTGTGATGGATTGGTTCATATATATCTTCTTTAAAGCATTTGCTTGTATTTTAAAAATTAAAAACAGTAAGTAACAGAAATAGAGCCCACATTATTTCAGAATATATGCACAAATAACACTCAGATAAATACAGAAAATAATTAGTATCCAAGTAAAAGTGGCTTTTACTATATTGTTGTTGAACTGGTGGTGTTCCATGTTGGTTTTATTTGTACCTGTGCCTCATTAAGAACCAGCAAGGCATGATCAATATGAAGTTTCAGAGCATTTTTCAGCTGCTCTTGGGAACTGGAAATACCTGAGGATCTTGTTAAAAAGTAGGCTCTAATGGGGGGTGCTCCCTAAGACTTTGTACAAGAAATAATTCACTGGAGCAGTGAAATAGTCAAGATAAAGACTTCATGCAAGACTATTGCCATAAGGGAGAGAGGTGGAACTCAACTCCACTGGAACAAAGGGGGAGAGGATTTTAAGTGCTGGGGTAAACTAATGGAAAAATACTAGAGGACATTGGGCGAGGGAGGCTGATTAAAATGATTAGGCCATCTGTCCCTCATCAAAGTCAGGCTCCTACTTCCCCACGGAGACAGAGAGACAGGGGCCCTACCTGTTTGGATTATTGCATTTCAAAGGGCTAGCTCCCTGCTCTGGAAAGCCATTCCTGGGTTGTAGAAGATTTACAACTCAAAGGGATGGAGAAAGAACTTACAATTGCAAGTTTTCTAAAGTAAATTACCTAAGAAAAGGGAAATCAGGAGCCTGTAGTCAGGGAAAAGCCCTTCTAAAGTTAAATCACAGGTAGGGGAGCCTTAAGGGTTGTTTAGAAAGTCTGTATTTCTAATAAGCTCCAAATTGCTGTCTGTGCTGCTGATCCGCAACCACACTGAGTAGCAAAGGCATGCACTATCGCGATGCTATATAGGAAATATTCACAACTGATGAGTTATGTTAACTTAGTTTTTTAGCTTCTACAGTGTGTGTAGAAGTGTAACTAAGAAATGGTCGATACCATTAGCTGTCTAGATGATCTACAATGCTGGACAGTCTCTCCCCATAAGATGAAATTTGGAATAAGGCAGGTCCCAGGGTCCAGAACACATGTGACATTTACCTCATTTCATTATGAGTAAAAGAGTGTTCTGATGAAGTTCTAGTGTTATATTTTGTTTCAATTATTTTCTTTAAGCTTCTAACAAATTGGTCCCATCATCCATTATTAACAAATGAAAAGGCAAAACTTCATTTAGTTTTGGTCAATGATAGTGTAAATAGTACAATTAAATTCTACTAATAGTTATTACCTGATAAAGTCAAATTCTTAATCAACTAAACTAGAGTAGATATACCAAAACGGTAGAAAATTGTTAAAGATCGAATAATAACATACAGTGGGGATTATTTTAAAACTGAATTCTCCAAAGGACATTTTTATAAACTAATTTTCCAAATTGCATATGAGTAGATAATTTTTTAAATTGTGAGTCAAAGTATTTCATTTTAAAATGCAATTAATTAACATATTTTATATAGAAACTAATGCAGTCTGAAATGTACTAAAAAAGCTTTAAACTGCTAAAACTAAAAGTATATAATGATAACCCAAACCAAAAATCAGAAAACAAAATTAAAATGAAAGAAAATAAATCAATGAATTAATAGGATTAGGAAAGCTTTGCCTTCTTTTCATAAAAAGCTAAAAAGCCAAAAATTGAGATTTTTTTTTTTTTTTAAAGACTGGCTTTAAATGGAGTTTTAAATTTTTTTATATTTTATTTATTTATTTTCTTTTTTTTTCTTTTTTCAATTTCATTTTATTGTGGAGAGTATTACTGATGTCTTCCATTTTCTTCCCTTTACTCCTTCCCTCCATTTCCCACCCCTCCCCAGTTCTTCGCCTGTCTATTTTCTGTGTCCATGGGATGGGCTGTATATATATGCTTATAAAATCTTTGGTCAATCTCTTCCTTCCTTCCCTCAGAGATCTGTCAGTCTGTTTCATGTTTCTATGCCTGTGGTCCTATCAGTTTATCAATTTATTTTATTCCTTAGATTCCACATATAAGTGAGGTCATGTGATATTTGTCTTTCTCTAACTGGCTTATTTCACTTAGCATAATATTCTCCAGGTCAATCCATGGTTTCCCAAAGGGTAAGAGATCTTTCTTTTTTACAGCTACATAGTATTCCATGGTGTAAATGTCCCACAGCTTTTTTATTTACTCATCTACTGATGGTATTGGTACAACAGACATATAGACCAATGGAACAGAACAGAGAACCCAGAAACTGACCATGCTATTATGGACAATTAATATTCCACAAAGGAGGCAAGAGCATGCAATGGAGTAAAGACAGTCTCTTCAATAAATGGTGCTGGGAAAATTAGACAGGCACACGCAAAAAAATTCAACTAGACCACCAACTTACTCCATTCACAAGAATAAATTCAAAATGGATAAAAGACTTAAATGTAAGTTATGAAACCATAAAAATTCTGGAAGAAAACATAGGCAGTAAAATCAGACATCTCACATAGGGGAATTTTTACTGATACATCTCCTAGGGCAAGAGAAACAAAGGAAAAAATCAACAAATGGGACTACATCAGACTAAAAAGCTTCTGCACAGCAAAAGAAATCATTCTCAAATACAAAGGGACCCCAAGGTATGGGAGAACATATTTGCCAAGTGGTTAACCACATCTGATAAGTGGTTAATTTCCAAAATATACAAAGAAGTCATGCAACTCAACATGGAGAAGACAAACAACCCAATTAAAAAATGGGCGAAGGACCTGAATAGACACTTCTCCAAAGAGGACATACAGATGGCCAAGAGACACATGAAAAAATGCTCAATGTCGCTAATCATCAGAGATGCAAATTAAAACCACAGTGAGGTATCACCTCACCCCTGTCAGAATGGCTCCATCAACAAGTCAACAAATGACATGTGCTGGCGAGGGTGTGGGGAAAGGGGACCCTGGTGCACTGCTGGTGGGAATGCAGACTGGGGCAGCCACTATGGAAAACAGTGTGGAGGTTCCTCAAAAATTACAAATGGAGCTGCCATTTGACCCACTGATCCCACTTCTAGGAATATGTCCTAAGGAACCCAAAACACTAATCAGAAAGACTATATTCACCCCTATGCTCATAGCAGCACAATTTACAATAGCTAAGATCTGGAAATAGCCCAAGTGCCCTCTATCATTTTTTAAAGCACTTTATTTGCTGAAGAAGCTGGATCATTTGTTCTGTAGAGTTCTCTATGGCCTGGCTGTTTCTGCCTGTTTTTTGTGATACTGTTCAATTTGTTCCACTGTCCTCTGCATTTCCTGTCTACGCTCTCACTTTGCTTGAAGACCAGTCAGCTTTAAGTTCTTTTTTCCCTCTGTGTTGCCGTGGCACTCTGGTCCACTCTAGATGTGATGACTAACAGGGTTGAGCTGCAGTCAATTGCTTCTCCAGTAAGTGCTATGAGCTCACATGTATTAGACTCTGAGCAATGGCACCTAAATGTCCATCCAAGGTCAAGTTCCAGGGATGACAGTGTATACATGGGTTCAAAGCAGAATGAGAAAGATAAGGAACGCTTTTCATAAAGTTATTTTTTTCTTTTTAAAGCAGTATCCTTTATGAACAATAAAAATTTAAAAAAGAAAAAAAGAAGCACCAAAAAGTAGTGGGGAAGAAAAGAGAAATAAGCAATAAATGGTACAGTCAATCAATTTTTAAAAAGGTGTTTCCTTTATTGTGAAATTTCACTTGTCCTAATGGTTTATTATCATCATTTTCCTTCAGTTGTTGCTTGATTTGTATTTTTGCTTTTGTGAAATAAAAAGTTAGAAATGCAATGTCAGCCTTCATTCTTTTCTTATTATGCTGATTTTAAAAATTCAAAAGTTTTTGAAACACTAGTTTAACAGTCCTGCAAAGAATTACAGCTTAAATTTTCATAAAAGAAATTATTGCTCTTAACCAATGTTGCTTGATAAAATTGTTTTTTAATTCTCTAAAGTCTACCTTGAGGAAAGGTACCTGTGATTTCTTTAAGCTTTTGAATAAAACTCATTCTATCTCAAATGTATTTCACCACAAAAATTACTATACCACTTGATGGAAAAGAGAAAAGCAACTCTTTTTTTAATACAGGAAGCTTGAAAGTTCATCTCATTGAAGGTGTGGAGAGAAAGGTGTCTAAGTAATTCTCCTCTGGACATTTCTGAGTCTGTTCCTTAGTGAGGTCGCTTCCATTCACACCTCCTGCTCTCTTGAAAGTTCACCCACACCTTGCTGACAATGCCAAGTAAATTCTCAGCATGGGAACAGCTTTACTTGTGGAGGAAGATGTTCTGAATGATAGCAATTATTTTAAAATTACTGCTGCTCTTCAGCATATGCATTAAATAGAGCAACCTGGGGTATTTTATATTAGTGGGAAAAAGGCAATCCAATGATGAGAGAGTCATTGATCGGCCGCCTCCTGCACGCCCTCCACTGGAGATGGAGCCCACAACCCAGGCATGTGCCCTGACCGGGAATCGAACCCCGATCCCCTGGATCCTCGGTCGATGCTCAACCGCTGAGCCAGGCTCGGCCAGGCAGCACTTTTAATTAGATAATGTGACTTTCTTATCCTCAGGCCATTGGCTCCCCACAATATCAAAACCCACTTTCAAGCCCACTCCCTTTAGTGTGGTCCTATAGGTGTTCTATCATGTTCCTTCTAAGAAATGGATTATATGTTGTTGTCTCAGGCAACCAGGGCTTTTAGTCAGCCTCCTGCACCTCCACACCTCCCTACACTGCTGGCAACTTGGAAAACTACATCCCATTCTCTCCTGGATCTCCAGGCTTGCCAAGGTTTCTTTCTAATTCTATCAAATGACCACAAGCTAATCTGATGAACTGATTCATACTAAAATTGTTAACAGGAAGTGACTGACCAGTAGGCAAGGCCATTCTTCAACTACTCAGGCTTTAATTCTAATTTAGCAGTGATAACCCATAGGCAATGCTGGTGACTGGAGTTTGAAGTCAGAATTGGCTGGGATAACAGCCTGATGGCTAATGGGGCCTGATGACTGATAGGCAAGACCTTTGGTAACAGTAGGAATCTGAAAGCCTCTAAGTCATGGCAGTCTGAAACAGACACAGGCAGAGCCTTGTAAATTCCCAGTGATATTTTTAAAGATTTGTTGTTAATAATCTAGTATTACCAGTTCAGTCTGTCCTATATTTATCAGAAAATATAGAATGATCTTCTGGAAGATATTAGAGGCCCTGATGTTTTGTGTTGTGTGTTTTTTTTTTTTTTTTAAATTTATCTTTATTGTTGAGAGTATTACAGCTATCCCATTTTTCCCCCATTGACCCCCTCCACCTCGCTCCCACCCCCACCTAGGCCTTCACCCCATTATTGTCTGTGTCCATGGGTTATGCATGTGTGCATATAACTTCTTTGGTTAATCTCTTCCCACCCTCCAACCCCCTTCCCTCTTTCCTCTGAAATATGATCATCTGTTGCATGCTTCAATGTCCCTGGATCTGTTTAGTTTGTCAGATTCTTCTGTTCATTAGCTTCTTCTTAAAGAAGACCCTTCAACATTTCCTGTAGTGCTGGTCTGGTGGTGATGAACTCCTTTAGCTTTTCCTTGTCTGAGAAGCTCTTTATCTGACCTTCAATTCTAAATGATAGCTTTGCTGGGTAGAGCAATCTTAGTTGTAGTTCCATGTTTTTCATCACTTTGAATATTTCTTGCCACTCCCTTCTGGCCTGCAAAGTTTCTGTTGAGAAATCAGCTGACAGTCGTATGGGGGCTCCCTTGTAGGGAACTAACTGCTTTTCTCTTGCTGCTTTTAAGATTCTCTCTTTGTCTTTAACCTTTGGCATTTTAATTATGATGTGTGTCTCTGTGGGCCTCTTTGGGTTCCTCTTGTTTGGGACTCTCTGTGCTTTCTGGACTTGTAAGTCGGTTTCTTTCCCCAGGTAGGGGAAGTTTTCTGTCATTATTTTTTCTAATAGGTTTTCAATTTCTTACTCTCTCTGTTCACCGCCTGGCACCCCAATAATATGAATGTTGGGCCTCTTGAAGTTGTCCCAGAAACTCCTTACGCTACCTTCATATTTCTGGATTCTTTTTTCTTTTTGCTCTTCTGATTGTGTGTTGTTTCCTCATGTTCCAAATTGTTGATTTGATTCTCAGCGTCCTCTACTGTTGATTCCATGTAAATTGTTCTTCATTTCAGTTTGTGTAGCCTTCGTTTCTGATTAGTACTTTATTATGTCATTGATAATCCCACTAGTTTCCGTAATAGTTTTGCTAAGACCCTTGAGCATCCTTTATTCTGAACTCTGTATCTGTTAGCTTGCTTGGATCTATTTCATTTAGTTCCTCTTCTAGAGATTTCTTCTGTTCTTTCCTTTGTGACATGTTTCTTTGCCTCCACATTTTGGCTGCTTCCAGGTGTTTGTTTCTATGTACTAGGTAGAGCTGCTGTGTCTCCTGGAATTTGTAGATTGGCTTTGTGTAGTAGGTGTCCTGTAGGGTCCAGTGGCTCAGCCTCCCCAGTCACCTGAGCTGGGCCTTCTAGGTGCTCCCCTGTGTGGGCTGTGTGCACTGTCCTGTTGTAGTTGAGCCTTGGTTGCTGTTGGTGTCCCTGGGAGGAATTGACCCCCCAGGCCAACTGACTGTGAGGACCAGCTGCAACTACAGCCAAAGAGCTGCTGTGCTGGAGACACCTCTGTGGAGCAGGATTTACTTCAATGGGGCTTTGGGGTTCACCAAGTGCACCCCTTGAGTGTGTCCCTCGTGGATGTGGTAGGGTTGTAATCCAGCGTGGTCGAGTCTGACCACCAGGTGCACTGTCTCTGGGGCTTCCCGGGAGGAGCAAAGTCAGCCTGTGCCAGTGCCTTGCCCAGGGCCCCCCAGCATGAGCCACACAGCAAACCGTAGTGGCTGCTCCTTGTGCTGGGCTTGGAGGTGCCCAGGAGAGGCCAAGCTATGAGCCAGTGCAGCTGCCGCTAGTGCCAGGCCTGGGGTCGCTTGTCAAGCTGTATGGGGCCCGCTGCTGCTTGTTTGGGAGATTTTAGGAAAGTCCTAAGCATGAGGCTCCAGAGGCCACTTGCACAGAAAAGCCCCTGGAAATGGCCTGGATGAGCTGCAGGGGGGGGGCGGGGCCTCCGGGAGTCACGGGGCGGGGCCAAGGGTGAGGCTGGTGCTGGCGACTCAAACATGGCGCCTGCCTGCCGGCTGTGCGGGGAGGACTCGCCACAGGAGCCATGGCCTCCCCAGCCCTTCTGCCCGGGAGGAAGCCGCCCTCCGCCTCTCGCCTGGATCTCAGGCAGGTTAGTTCCCCCCGAGTGTCCCAGGTCCGTTCAGGCCGCTGCCCGGCGCTGGGCTCAGAGGGAGCGTCCGAGTGAGTCCGCGCGCGGCCCTTTAGAGGAGCTGCCGGGGCTCCCGCGGCCTCCGCGACCCTCAGGGACAGTCCCCGCCGGTTTCACAGCCCGAAGTTGTAGGACTTCTCTTCCCAGCCCTGGAGCCCTGGGCTGGGGGCCTGCTGTGGGGCTGGGACCCTCCCTCCTCCGGGAAACCCCGCCACTGAGATTCCCTCCCGGGTTTCCCCGAGGCACCGGGTGTGGGCCCGCGGCCGCGTCTCCGGGATCCAGCCCCGCCCCGCCCGCGTCTCCCCCTCCTCCCCCGGTCTCGGGGCTGCCTCAGCTCCCTGGTTGCGGGGCTTCTGTGCAGCCGGGTCTCAGGAGGCCCTGAGTGATGGTGGGTCTGTGTTTTGGTTGTGATTCTGATGCAGCTGCGGGAGGGGCGGGCGCGGCTCCCTGGCCCGTCTGGTTGTCCCCTGAGGCCTGTCCTTCCGAGGCTCGGGTGCCCTGCGCCCTAGACTTGCGTGTTGCGGCCTGGGCTGCTCACTTCAGCTGCCGCTTCGCAGGTGGGGTGGCCGGGAAGGAGGGGGCCGGCCGGGCGCTGCTGTCTGCGGGTGCTCCTGCTTTTGTCACTGACCTGCAGAGTGGGCCGAGGGGCGCGTGTTTCTTGACATTGGGCCAGTGATGTGTGGCCTGACCTTCAAAACAAGGAACATCTTCTCCGTGGGCGACACGATAGTGCTGCAAACTCTCCTACCCCACATTGTTGGGCAATTTGAAACCACTTCTGACAGAAATCACCCACCCTGCTGAGTTTGCTCAAGCTTGTATATTGGTTTTAGTTTGAACCTTTTGGCAAATTAAGGGCTGAGCGACACCATAAAATTGATCTTATTTACAACAAATACTTGCGGTGCCTGTTGGTTGTCCTCCCATCTCCCTTCCTTGAGTCTTTGAGGTTGTTTCTGTAGGTGGTTTATCTAACTTTATAATGAATTTGCATCCGTTTCAGTTAAAGGATAATCCTTCCCCTGGGTGTCGTCTTAATTGATTTGGGCATTGTCTGTCCTCTTTTTGGTGTTTATTTGACAGAGGCCCAGTGGACACTTCTCTTCCATCTCTCTCATTCAGTATCAGGAGCCACTGAAACTGCTTTGTGGTGAACAGATTATCTGCTCTGAACTGTTAAGACTTAATTTCCTCCCAGACATTGCAAAGAAAAAATGACATAGCAACATGTTTTTATAGTGTGATGTCTGATATATACAATATCTTTAAAAAGATATTTGAATACATTTTCTTCCTGGAAGTGCTATTATCATACTTGGTAGTACCTTTTAGGGACAGAAAAGACTCCACCTATTTCTGGATAAATAGAAAATGTGGCAACAACAATGGCCTGCAAGTGAGAGGGCCTGTATTATAGTCTTAACTTTGCTGATAACTTGTACATTTTACAGCAAGATGCTGAGCTTATTTGTGACCACAGTTCTTTATATATAAAATGGGGAGCTTTTTCTGGACCAACGGTTCTCAACCTTGATTGCATATTAAAATCATTGTAGGAGCTTTCTGAAATATGCCAATACTGATCCTCATCTCATACTAATTAAAAAAGGAATCTCTAGTGGGGAGACTAGGGTATTGACAGATATTTAAAGCTCCCCAAGTTATTCTAATATGCAGCCAGGGTGAAGAACCAATGGATTCGGTGATTTCTAAAGTCCTATCGCTCCAAAATTGTATGATGCTAATATCTTAGTAAATCTTTTGGTTGTTGTTTTTCTCTATCTTTGGAGTTTAAAGTGTTAATTGAATTAGACAAGCATATTAAATCAGCTCACAGTAACAGTCCAAGAAAAATGTATTTTTTGTTAAAGATTTTTAGCCATTTTATTTCCTTTTTATTGAATTTACTGGGGTGACACTGGTTAACAAAATTAGACAGGTTTCAGGTGCACAATTCCACAACACATCATCTGCACACTGTATTTTGTGTTCACCACTCCAAGTCAAGTCTCTGTCCATCACCATGTATCCCCCCTATAGCCTCCTCCACCTCCCACCACCCTCCCTGCCCCCAGCAATCACCACACAGTTTTCTGTGTCCATGAGTTCTTTCTCTTTTATTTTTCTTATTTGCTCTTACAAAGTATATTTTTTATACAGCCATTCTCGAACTTTGTGCATAAAATTGTTAACAATACAGAGTGCTGTTTCTCCCTCACCCCCAGTGATTCTGATCCAGCAGCTATGACACGGACACACAAACTCCACATTATCATAAACACCTGAACTATTTCCTCCACGTGGATCTACTGATCTCAGATTTAGCAATACTGTCCTATAACTTGTAGTCACTTTCTAACTCTTTGCTAAATATTAAAGGCGTACAAGACATGACTTTTCTGGCTTACCATAAGATGGTTTCAGTTTCTCTATATTTGGTTCAGTAGTGCAGCTGTGGGTGGCATTAGAAGCAAATGTTAAGATTGGGCATAGTATATTTTGAGTGAATTTTGAGTTTTCCTTAGAACTACAAGATTACAAGTTAGAATTGTAAGGGAGCCATCTAGTGGATAAGCATACAGGCCTGTTGCATCTTGTCCTAAGGTCTTTGCCTTATGGGTTTAATTACCATATAGATTTAAATATACATCTAATTAAGTATACATAAGTATATTAAATATATATATTTATACATTTGGTTATATGTTTATATTAAATTTTAATGGATTTTTAAATTTTATGTATTTGCTTTTAGTTTCAAAAATAATTTCTCATTACTTTATAAATAACAGCTTGTATTTTATGTAGTTCTAATTCTTTTATGAAACATGAATACAGAGTGAATAAGACACATTTTTTTCATGAAATAGAACATGTTCTGTTTGTAGGGACATATTAAAATATGTAAGTAACTAAAACATATTTTTAAATTTCCTTGGTTTTCGCCCAGCTGGTGTGGCTCAGCGGTTGAGCATCGACCTGTGATCCGGGAGATCACTGTTTGATTCCCAGTTAGGGCACATGCCCGGGTTGCGGGCTCGACCCCCAGAAGGAGGCGTTCAGGAGGCAGCCGATAAATGACTCTCTCATCACTGTTTCTTTCTCTCTCTCTCTCCCTCTCTCTCTCTGAAATCAATAAAGACAGATTTAAAATAAATAAATAATAAATTTACTTGGTTTTCAGTGACAGAGGGATTTAAGGACTTAAACGTTGTTTATGCAATTAGAGAATGCAGACATAGTATGACGGATTCACAGTCTAAGACATTACCTTTTTATATATTTTGGAATTTTTAACAGTCCATAACAAATGCATTGGGCTGATTAGGGCACTGCCAAAAATATTCATCATGCTTCTTACCAAATCATTTACAACCACCAGATTATTCATCCCTTAAATAGATATCCTCCTGCTTTTATGAATGTTACTTTTATAATGCAATAAATACGAGTTAGACATTTGAGTGACAGTTTTTGTCTTTTGCACATAGAGAGAAAAACAAAGTTTATAGGAGAGTGAGATGCCCAAGACATTCATTTTTCCAAGCCCACATTTTAATTTAACCATATTTTCACAAGAAACATTTGAAAAGTTTAACATTTTAAATTAAATTGAAAATATTAGATCACAGTTTACATTGTATCAAGTTCTGTTGGGCCATTTCTCCTTCCCCTGTTGTCAGACTTCTGTGATCTGATCCATTTATAGTGGACTACTATTCAAGTAACTTCCAGGTTTTCTCCCCAATGCTATTTTTTCCCCATTTCTCCTCCAGGATCCAGGCTTCCGAATGCCTGCTGGACATCACTCCCTGATTCTTCTACCACCTTAACATGCCCCACATCAAATTAGTTATCTTTGCACCTCTGCTGTTTTACTTCTGTATTTCAGTTAAAGGTTTTTACAGTCCTCACAAGAAGAAAAGATTCTAGTTCTTTTTAATCTTCCTTCTTTCTAATCCCCTTTTTCCTGTTAGTTCTGCCTTTAAAATCTTGTGGCATCATTCATTTGGGATACTCTGCACTCTGCAATATTGGTACTGTGAGGTCGGATCCTATGGAAGGCAGGTAGTCTCTGAGAGGATCTCCAAGTTTCCTGTCCCTGTATAATCAGCTCCTCTTGAGTGTGGGAAAGGCTGTGAATATGATGGATGTTACTCCCTTGACTCAGATACATCATAGGGGCAAAAGTGAAGGGTATTTTGCATTCATAGTTAAGGTCTCAAATCATATAATTTTGAGCTAATAAAAATGGAGATTATTCTTTCACTCCTATGTGGGATATAAAACTGAAAGTAACAAATGAACAAACAAGAAAAAAAATAAACTCATAGGCAGACAACAGTATGGTAGTTACCAGAGGGAAGAGACATGGGGGTAGTAAAGGGTAAAGGGGGTAAAATATATGGAGATAGAATATGATTTGACTTTGGTGGTGGGCACACAATGCAATTTACAGATGATGTCTCATAGAAATGTATTCTTGAAACCTATATAATCTTATTAACAAATACCACCCCAATAAATGTAATTTTAAAAATAGAGATTTTTTCTGGGTAGACCTGAGTTAATTAGGAGAACACCCAAAAGTAGGGAGGGACTGAGCTCTTCCTCAAGAAAAATAGTCTCCTGCTGGAAATGAATACTCCTTCATGAAGTCAGCAGCCATGTGGAGAGGGCCATGTAATGAATTTTAAGTGGCCTCTAGGAGCTGAGAGTGCTCCCTGGTTGATAGCCAGCAAGAAAACAGAGAGCTAAGGCCACAGGGAACTGAATGCTGCCAACAACCAGGTGAGCTTGGAAGAGGAGCTAGCTCCATAAAAGAATGCAGCTCAGCCAACGCCTTCATGTGGCCATGTGAGACCCAGAGCAGGGGACCCAGTTCAATCATACTTGCACTCCTGACCCAAAGAAATTATTAGATAATAAACTGTATGTTGTTTTAAGCCATGGCATTTTTGGTTATTTGCTATGCAGCACTAGATAACTGATACAGGTCCTCATTATCTTTTGCTTTGGATCCCTACAATAACCTTCAAACAAAGTTCTCTTATCTCTTCCATCTCCGTGACATCCTACATACTGCACCCAGGGTCATCTTCTCTGAAAACAAAGGTAGGAGGTTTGTCTTGTTGAGTACTGCACCTCTAGAAGCATAGTAGCATATTGTATTCATCTTAGAAGAATGCTGGCCTATTGTCTGCAGTTTACAAACGTTGACTGCTAGACTGAATGAATGACTATCATCTATCCACCTTTACACACACCAAAACCTTTGCTGGCCTCCCATTACATACAGAGGAACATCCTTTTTATTATTGAATTTATTGGGGTCACATTGGTTAATAAAATTATATAGGTTTCAGATGTA
This sequence comes from Miniopterus natalensis, assembly GCF_054644295.1. Classification (NCBI taxonomy): domain Eukaryota; kingdom Metazoa; phylum Chordata; class Mammalia; order Chiroptera; family Miniopteridae; genus Miniopterus; species Miniopterus natalensis. The sequence continues at coordinate 90,035,155 of NC_142103.1, read as the reverse complement.
TAATTCTATAATTCATCACCTGTATATTGTATGGTGTGTTTGCCACCCCAAGTCAAGTCTCCTTCCATCACCATTGATCCCCCCTTTACCCTCTCCTACCTCCCCCCCTTCCTTTCCCTCTGGCAATCACGATACTGTTGTCCCAGTCCATGAGCGTGTTTTCTCTGCTTAATCCCTTCACCCTTCTCAACCAGCCACCATCCCCCACCTCTCTGACAGCATATGCTTTCACTTACATGTCGAATCTAATGAACAAAATAAACTAACAGACAAAGTGGAGACAGACTCATGGATACAGAGAACAGAGACATTCCTCTGATATAAGAAGGCTGCATAATAAAATGCTTAAGTATATGGGTTCTAGAGTTAAAGTGGGTCCAAATTCCAGCTCTGATACTTCTTAGCTTTGTGACTTCTTGAAAGTTTCATTATCTCACCAAACCTTTTCTCGTTTATAAAATATGATAAATAATAATTTAACACTCTAGACTGTTGTGAAGATTAGATAAGACAATGAATTTAACATATTTTCACAGTGCAGGCAATAGATCAATAAATGTAGATTATGCTTATAAAATTGTAAGCCCTCTACTATCTATATTTCCCTTCTGTCCTCCAACCATGTGAAGTAGGCACCCTTGTGTCTCCTGCATTTACAGCATGATACGGAGTAAAATGCATGGATACTGGGTCAGTTTCAGGCTCTGAATGGGCTACATGACCTTGAGCTAGTTTCTTCACAACCTAGTTTGGCTATCTGTGGAATGGGGCTACTTGTAGCAGAGAGCTTGAGAATTTGTCTTGACTCAATCTTCTGAGAAATCAGTCACAGTGAACAATAGCCCAAAATTAGTGAGGTCATTTACTACAAGGATGATTTGATAAATGTTTTTCATAGCATTTTGAAGACCCACAGAAAACTTTTCCTCTTATTAGAAATATTTGTGTGGCTCTTGGACAATCCATGTGTTGTTGTTGTGTTCATCTGACCAGGCTTTGGTCTTTCAATCAGCTGCTAATTAGAAGAAAATCTGTACTTGCTGTAGTTGCAACCTTACTATCTGTATTCTTGTATTTCTTTTTTTCCCTTACCAATTTCTAATTTATGTTTTCCTGCTCTATTTAGGTAAGTTACCCTTTAAGTGCATTCTTGGGGAAAAAGAAGAGTAAAAGTAAATATATAAATGTCTTCCAGGGTTGTCACATATAAAACAAGCACTATTCAAGTGCCATTTTTAGGATTTTATGTTTACATGTTTTAGTGGTGAGAATTTACAAATTATGCCAGAAAAACTGAGATAGATAAGAAAACTGATAAAAAGGCAACTTATAAAATCCTATCAAATAAGTCCCATTTCCTGCCATTGAATAGATAGATCATAGATGCAGTTCATAAAAAGGCAAATGTAGTGCTTCTTACCTCACTTATTTAGTTTAAATATCCTGAATGTTGTAGCATAAGGAAGCACATGTGTTAGACAGACTATGATGTAATGAACTGATGTTGATATTGAAACTGGTACTCTCTTCTCTCCTGGAGGTATGGCCAAATTTATGCTTTAGCCAGACACATTTCCACCAGATTCTATTTGAAAGTCAATTGGTGAATCATCCCCAATGCCTCATTGAACATAATGTTGAGCAGCAAGTTTTCTGTGCTCTATTAATGTATTTAAGCAGCACTAAACAACCAGACATATCAATGGAAATATTAAGTCATTTGTCTGCCATTCTGTAGCAAAAACAGTTGATTGAGAACATCCTAATTTTTCAAGTGTTTGGGTAGTTATTTTTTAATAAACATGCTTCTGTATGGAGATATGCTAACGCTTTATCATGGAAATGTAATCAGAAGGCTTGACTGAAATAAAACTTCATTTGTGGATGTAGTCTATCTTACAAATATTCAAATGCTACCTCAATTTTCAGATTTGTATGTAAATAAATCTTCTGTGACTCTTCATTGAGCAAGGACATGGTAAATATTATCAAAGTCACACTGTATGTTAGATTGGAGTGACTGACCATTCTGTGAGATTTTCAACAAGATGATTGAGCTCCATTCTGGTTAGCTTAGAATGGCTGTATTTTGTGTTAGCTACCAGTGACATGCACCAAAAAGATAAACTATAAGTGTAAGAAGAAAATATCAAACCCTCTTAAGGTGTTTATCCATCTATTCCTTCTGTTTATTAATGTTTTCCATTTCAAGGTCACTATTGCAGTACTGTATATATCTAACAGTAGAAATAAAGACATTTGTAATGCATTGATATTGTTAAATTGGTGTTCAGTAAAATAAAACCATCCCTTGCAGTAATGGGTGAGAACTTGTCTTTTACCTAGAGCCAAGTTCATTAGGAATTCATGCACACAGCCCAGAAAAAAAACAGAGTTTTTATGAGGTTTCAACAAGTAATATATCTGCATGATGGGCTGTTCCAAGAAACTGAGAAAATGAAAATGTCAGTTTGCAGAAACTGTCAAAACCAGCATAACCTAATTTAGAATTGCTGTTTATTTAGTAAGCTACCAGTACCCCTACTAGATAGAGTCCTGTCAGTCTTACAGGAAAAATACTTATTCTTCTTTCACTTAAAGTTGGTTTATAGATACCCTAGGCTCTGCTAATGGGAAAAGAGCATTGATTATATTCAACACCTGATCATTAAGGAGCAGCAAGTGTAGTTAGTGATTTTAGCTATGAAATGCCACGTGTCTTGATTGGAGTATACCTGTATAGGTCAAAATGGGACCTCAGTTTTTATGCAGTGATAAAACAGTGTGCCTCACTCCATGTTTTGCACATGGCACATTCTAAAATATACAAAAGGATAAGTCATTTTATTAATGTAATATTTATAAAGTGAGTTTGAGTTATAAATATTTTCAGTATTAAACTTTTAGAAGCAGTGATAGGTACTTATTTAGAGCCTCTAGTGTTCGCATACTAAGGGCCTGGAATCCTACTACTTTGCATAATAACATGTCTTTGCAACCATCACTTCTAATTTCATGATTTATGGTTGCTAGCTATTGTAAAACAAATGTTAGACTGGCAATGGGTGATGCTGCTTCAGTCAAGTATACACATAAAGTGGATTTGTTCTAAACCAGCAATAGAGACACTCTGAAGGGGATGGGGAAGGAGGCGACCAGAGTGTGAAGATGGGAGGGGTATGTAGAGAGGTGTTACCAAAGAAGAATATATCCTTGCATTTTTAATTGCATGGAATAATTTGATTGCAAGTTTCAAAGACAGAATGAAAAAGAATGTAATCAGTTCTCTGCATGTTGGCACGATAGCAACTTATGGGGAGGCTATGGAGGAAATGATGTGAGAATAGCTGAATGAACTCGATAGCTATGATGTGGAGCCTTCCTTATTTTTGAGAATGGAAAAGAGTGCAAAAGCACACTGCACCAGACTTGGCAGCAAGCTGTGTTTTCTCAGTACATTAGATCCCTGTTGCTCACGAGTATTAGAGAAAGGCCTACACACCTGCTCCTGTTATACTCAAGGTGAATGATGATTACAGAGTTTATAAATGGCCTTTCTTTCCTCTTTGCTAATGTTTCCTCATATGTGGGAGAAGGTAGGTTATCTGGTTATCTAAATATCACCTGGATTTGTTATATCACGTAGCGGGTGTTCAAGAAATTAGAGTGGATTATTTCGGTTGAAAGTTTTAGGTAATACAATGTTTTCAAAATCTTTAATTATATTCTTCAGAGTTTCTATTTGTTCTTCCCTTGCCACCTGTTGATAATTGTCATTTTGGCTCCATAGGCCTGTTGCCTAGAGTCATATTAACACAGTTTTGTCATTGTTTGATGTTGCTTTTCTCTCAACCTCACAACTGTGTAATTTCTTTCCATATGCCGTTGCTTAAGCCCATCCTTGCTTTACTATTTATTCAATCACATGTGTATCTGGGATTCATCCTCTCATTCTACATGACAAAAACCTCTCAGATGGTTGCTTTGTCCCTAACATGTCTTACTTTCTTTCTAGCCATTATAGATGGCCAAGACCCAGTTTGATCATCCATTTGGTTTGGGAGGGTAGAAACATCATTTTTTTTTATATCTTCAGTGACTCAAAATTGTCCAAGTCACCTATAGTAATCAATAGACTACAGCTGTTGGCAAGTGTGGCGTCAACTATAGAGGGTGGATGTGGGCGTGTGTAGTCTAGAGAACAAATTGTCAGTGAGGTCAGAGTCAGATGCAGCTGTTTTCAGGAGTAGAGGCTTATTAGAACAAGGCCCAGTGCTTTATTTTTAAAACAAAGAATGCATAATCCCTTCTTTTTTAATTATTAATTACCTCTTAATATATGCTGAGTTTGTACTACAAATTGTGATATGAGAAGTTTAAGAAATTGAATTTAAATGATCTTTTCTATATTTCTCTATATTTTACAAAGCTTTCATTTAAAAAGAAGGCAATCTTTAAAGATAAGATTTATATACTATATAGGCCTTTCAATATAAGAAAAATAGAAATACTGATTGCAAACATATATCTTCATGGTCTGTGTTAAAATTTTATAGTCTTATTCATACTAAACTATTTAGAATTTATCCTGTATAGTCTAATCTCTGTTGCAGAAGGAGGAATAATTTCCTTGCCATTAGTCCTGATTTCTTATGTGACAGAAAATTGTTATAACTACATTATAATATTTTTAAAAATAGAATTGTTTTCACAAAGACTTTGAATATCACAACACATTAAATTGCAAATTTTCAATGGCAATTTAAAAAGCCACAATGAGGTATCACTTCACCCCTGTCAGAATGGCTCCATCAACAAATCAACAAATGACATGTGCTGGCGAGGGTGTGGAGAAAGGGGTACTCAGGTACACTGCTGGTGGGAATGCAGACTGGCGCAGCTGCTATGGAAAAGTATGGAGTTTCCTCGAAAAATTTGGAATGGAGCTGCCTTTTGACCCAGTGATCCCACTCCTAGGAATATATCCTAAGAATCCTGAAACATTCATCAGAAAGAATATATGCTCCCTGATGTTCATAGCAGCACGATTTACAATAGCTAAGATCTGGAAACAGCCCAGGTGCCCATCACTAGATGAGTGGATAAAAAAGCTGTGAGACATTTACACCATGGAATACTACGCAACTGTAAAGAAGAATGGTCTCTTACCCTTTGGGACAGCATGGATGCACCTGGAGAATATTATGCTAAGTGAAATAAGCCAGGCAGCGAAAGACAAACATCACATGATCTCACTTGTATGTGTAATCTAAAGAACATCATAAACTGATGAACAAAATAGATCCGGTGGCATAGAAGCATGGAACACACTGATGAATCAATCTCAGAGGGAAGGTGGGGGTGGGTGGGTGGGGAGAGATTAACCAAAGAATTCATATGCATATATGCATAACCCATGGACACAGACAATAGTGTGGTGAGAGACTTGGGGGGGGGGGTGTGTAGGGTAGAAGGGGTCAATGGGGAAAAAAGCCGACATCTATAATACTTTCAACAATAAAGATTTTAAAAATTTAAAAAATGCATAGTGTACCTTAGGTTTCTTTTAATGTGAAACAAATTATCAAAAACTTAGTGGTTTAAAATAACACAATTTTTATTACTTTACACTTCTGGGGTTAGAAATCTGACTGCTTTTTCTTTCTGCAGGTTCTAGGGAATAATCCATTTCTTTGTCTTTTCCATCTTCCACAGGCTGACCCCATTTCATGGCTCATGCCCTTTCATGATCTCCAAAACTAGCAGCATTTCATCTTCCTGACTATTCTTCAGTGGGCACATCACCCTCTCTGACTATTTTTCTTCCTCTTTCTTCTTCTTCATTTAAACGCCCTTATAATTCTACTGGAGCAACCTGGATAATCCAGTGTAATCCTCCTATTTTAAGGTCATCTGATTATCGGTAGTAATTGCATCTGCAAATTTAATTCCCCTTTACCATGTAATCCAGCATATTCACAAATTTGGGGGATTAGGATGTGGACCTCTTGGGGGGGGGGGTATTATTCTGTCTACCACATAGTGATATATTGATGGATGTGTAAATATTTAAATATTTTTTACCTTTGTCTGCCCATGAAAACAAAAAATTCAGAAGAAAAATTTAAATATTTTCCTGTTTTGTACTTTGGCACTAGACTTTTACATATAGAATGAAAGGAAGTCAACCCAATGATATAGTGTATACATTGAATCAATTTGAGGACTAGAAATTGTTTTAAAAAATAAATACATGTATGAGTTATTAAATTTAAGTACAAGATAATGGAATTTTCCTCAACTAAAAGTAATGCTCTGTGACACTAATACATAAAGCAAATTCCACAATGTAACTGCAGGTTCTAAGAAAGACTGAAGTCAGAAAATTGCTAACGTTTCCAAACTTCTTCCCATGAGCCACTAATCATTGGCTATGGGCCAATAACCATATAATGTTTCCATGACACTGTATTCCACAAATGTAAAAACCATTTTTTTTTCTGTCAAGTGGTACCAGTTTTCAGGCCCAATTCTAAATTCCTAAACTGAGGGTTTAGTTACAAGCTCTCAGTCACTCATCCAGAACTTATTTGGCGTTGTCACATAGCTTGAGTACCCATGAAACTCTGTGTGCAGTTGCAGTGTAGGAATACTTTGCATTTGGGGATTAGGAGTTGAGATAATTGGGATGATTCCTATGGAAATAGGAGCTAGTAGCATGTGACTCAGCGGTTGAGAGTTGACCCATGAATCAAAGGTCATGGGTTTGATTTCCCATCAGGACACATGCCCAGATTGTGGGCTCTATCCCCAGTGGAGGGCGTGCAGGAGGCAGCTGATCGATGTTTCCATCTCTCTATCCCTTTCCTTTGTTCTCTCTTTAAAATCAATGAAAACATATTTTTTAAAAAAATGAAATAGCTAGTAATAAGATACAGGGACATAGTCTTAAGGCAAACATACTCTATAATGACATCAACTGAGGTAAGTAAGTGACTTAGGGAACTCCCTTTTCAGCTGAATTAAGCAATTCACACAAAGGCATCAAGATACAATGGTATAAATGGTGGTTTAGAATACAAGGGGCTTAGTTTCTCATCCTGCCTCTATCTCTAATTATCTGCATCCTTTTGAACATGTTAAAAGACATCTTTTTGCCTCATTTCCCTCATTTTAAAAATGAGTTGAGGTAGAATTATAACTGTAGTCCTCTATTATTCAAAGCTTCTGTGATGTTATAATTTCAATTTTAAATAGTTTCCACATGCATTACAATATCTGTGGTGGCTTGGAAGAAAAGGGTTGGGCTCACAAAAGGAAATACAGCAGATAGATGTGATATGATAAAGATCTTGCAACCATGACTAGTGGAAGTAAAGAGCTCACTGCAATGTTGAGAAAGAAAAGGGGCTCTTTCACACATCTCCTTGCTACTTTACAGTTTTTTGAGTTCAATTCCAATGGCAATGGTAAATGTAAAGGGGTCTTAAAAAGAAATAGCCTCAGGATGTTTTACTATAATTCTGCCTTATTGTGTATGGAATAGGCTTGATACTAGAAAGTTGATAGCAAAGTGAAGTTCTCTGTATAAGATTTTTTTCCAGCTGGCTTCTTTTATAGAACTGAAGCTGTACTCTCAAAGGAAGATAAATGGTCCCACAAGATGCAGTAAAAATCAGAGAATGTTATCATAGTAGAGTCAGAGCGGAACACCAACAAAATCGTGCCCATGCCTGCATTTAACTGATGAGAACATGCAAGGGGCTTCATGATTTACTCAAGATCGTGAAGCCAGTTAATTACAGACTCAGGATGGTGACTGGATCTAGTCTTTCACATGTTGGGTTATGTTCAACCTTTTATAATTGAATTGAATGTGATTGCATATACTATTAAAAAGGGAATGCTTTTAGTTAAATATTGATAGTATTTAATATTAGTCACTAATTTTAATGAGTTAATACTTCAAAAGTGCTTCATAAGTGCCAGGCACTGTTCTAGATGATTTACTCATAGATGGTTTTATAACCTCACTTAATCATCCCAACAATCCTATAAGATCATTCTATTTCCACTCCTGTACTTTAGAAGGGGGAACTGTGTCTCAGTTAACACTTTTAATAAATTATAAAGGTAGGATTTGAACTCAGACAGTTTGACTCCAAACCCTTTGTACTCACCTGTGCTATAATGGCTTGGAACGTAAATGCTATAAGAAAAATTGAACTACCAGGTTGCACCTGGATTCTTTCATGATCCCAAGTATATGAGGTCAACCACTTTATTACATGGATCTTTAATTTATGTATACTACTTTTCTGCCTAATGAGGCTCATTCATTCACATGTAGTGATTCAGCAATTATTATATGACCAGGACTTTACCAAGTGACCTAGGGGCTACAATAATAATATAACTCAAAATGGTAGCATGCATGATAAAGTAGTATAATTCAAAGTATAATCAGTAGCATTAATTACAAGTTTTTAGATATTACATATCCATATTTAATATGGAACAATCTTTGTGCTAGATGTCTTGCATATATTATCTCCTTTAATTTTCACATAAGGTCCTTTAGGCAAGTCATATTTCTCAATTTTATCTATGATGAAATAGGTTGAATAGGTAGGCAACTTATCCATGATCACAAAAGAAGTGATAGAGTTGGCACTCAAATCCAGATATGTGTGAGTGAAAATTTCATTTTCTTTCTACTGTTCTGCTTGGAATCTAATAACCCAACCTAAGGAAAGAACATGCAGTGCTTCTTTCCAGTCCCAGCTAGGGTAATGTCACTTCTGAATGCTCAACCATAACCCTTCATGGACTCTCTCTATCTGGATCTTACAGGTTCCTGGGAGTTTTCATCATCTCCCCACACATGGTATTGAGGAGAAATACTAGAGTTCATCTCCAGGCTTGTATTTAGGCTCTGCCCACCAATTAAGTTTAATACCAGAGTATTGCAAAGTATTTTAGGAGACTGAGTGATAGAAAGAATGGAGAGAGAGATGTGCAACTTTCTAAATATGATTTTAACTTAAAATGTAATGATTGCTTTTGTTCCTTTCCTGCTGCTCTTCTAATTTCCCATCATTCCAATATTGTTTCTCTCATCTACCTGAAGATCTACTCTGCCTAAGATCTGGATCCTCCTCTTACTTAATCACTCATTTAGGAACTGGCCTATCTCTCTCCTTTCAGAAAATAATGAGGTGGTTTCAGGTTTTTATACCTATTGAGTGGCACTCTTGGAAAGAGAAGGGTTGCATTTCTACTTAATAGAGAGTACTGAATTATGAAACAATTATAGCATCACTTCTTTTCTCCTCTCTTTTCTCTCACTTTCTCACACATGCACTCAACATTGTGAAATTCCCAGTGTATCCCTGTTATCTATTTGTTACTGGTATTATGGTGACTTACAGCTTAGGGGTATAACTTTATGTGTATTGTATTCAGATGGAGACTTGTCACGATAAATTTAGTCTCCCTGACATTGATACTTACAAGCAACACCGAAATAAAACGTTGATAGCTGCATTAAAGTTTTTGCAATTGGCTTCCATAGAAACCAATGCAAGAGTCCCTTTGCATTGAAATATGACATCTCTGGGATATGTCTGGTGAAACTTTGACACATAAAGTGAAATGTATTAGAAAGCAATTTTATAGATACCCTTTGAGATCCTCAAAATTTGAGTCTAAACACACTTAAACAAAGTTTAACTATTTAGAAAAGAGAAAAGACATTGGTTCTTGACATTCTTAAATTAATTGAAAAGACATTCTTTACAAGTTAATAACATTTGATGTGAGAATTACTCTATCCGGAGCATTCAGCTCATTTCAGAAATTATTTAGATCAGGTTTTCAAGATGGTTTTGGAGTAGGTAGAAGCTACACTCGCCTCCTACATGTGCCAAACTGGATTTACAACTAATTATAGAGCAGACAACCTGAATGACGAACTGAAAGACAGTTGAACAGGAGTATTATGTACAAGGATTTATAGAACAAGCTACATAGAGACTGGTAAGAAAGGCACAGATGCGGAGAAGGCTGGCCCCTGCACCCACGTGCGACAGGTGAGAAATAGAGGGATATCTCAGATGCGGAAGTTCCCACTGAGGAGAGTGGGGTCTCAATACAGAACACCAAGACTGAGAAGTGGAGCTTGCATAGCATCTGGCAGTGAAAATCAGCTGGCACTCTGATCTTCAGGAATAGGAGGAGGTCTGCTAGAATCAGAGGTGCTCTCCTATAGGGCCAACACACAGGAGCTTGCTTTTGGGAACTCACCTGGGGCTCCAGAAGAGGGAAAGTGAGTCAGGGCATATGGGATTCATAAAGAGAAGACCTAGGTGGCATAACCCTGAATAGTAAGCACCCAAGCAGAGCATCAAAAAGAAAGAATTTTAACAAACGAGGAGTCTAAGGGACCTCTGGGATAATGTCAAGCATAACAACATCCTCATCATAGCAGTACCAGAAGAAAAAAAGAGTGAACAAGGCATTGAGGACCTGTTTGAAGAAATAATGCCTGAAAACTTCCTTAACCTGGTGAAGGAAAAAGTTGCACAAGTTCAGGAAGCACAGAAAGTCCCACTCAAGATGAATCAAAAGAAGCCCATACCAAGACACATCATAATTAAAATGGCAAAGGTTAAAGACGATGAGAGAATCTTAAAAGCCACAAGAGAAGGGCAGGTAATTAAATACAAAGCAACTCCCATAAGGCTGTGAGCTGATTTCTAAATGGAAACACTTCCGGTCAGAATGAACTGGCATGAAATATTTAAAGTGATGAAAAGCAGGGACCTACAACCAAGACTATTCTATACAAGGCTATCATCTAAAATTGAAGGTGAAATAAAGAGCCTCCCAGACCAAAAAAAGCTAAAAGTATTTATTAGCACCAAACCAGTACTGAAAGAAATGGTAAAGGGCCTGCTTTAAGAACAAGAAAGAAGAAAAAATATATATAGAAAGAGGAACATAGGTATAAAGAATAAAATGACAATAAATAAGAACCTTTCAATAATAACTTTAAGTGCGAATGAATTAAATGCTCCAATCAAAAGACAAAGGGTAGCTGAATGCATACATAAACATGACCTGTATATAGGCTGTCTACAAGAGACCCACCGCAGAACAAAAGACTCTCACACAGGATGAGAGTGAAGGGATAGAAAAAATATTCCATACAAGTGTAAATGAAAAAAAAAAAGCTGGAGTAGCAATACTTATATCAGACATAATAGACTTCAAAACAAAGGCCATAGCATGAGACAAAGAAGGTCACTACATAATACTAAAGGGATCTATCCAACAAGAGGATATAACCCTTGTAAACATATATGCATCCTACATAGGAGCACCTAAATATATAAAGAAAATCTTGGTGGGCATTAAGGGAGACACTGACAGTAATACAGTCATAGTAGGGGACTTTAACACCCCACTGGCATCAATGGGTGGATCTTCCAGATGAAAAATCAACATGACAACAGTGTTCTTAAATGACACACTGGACCAAATGGATTTAATTGATATTTATAGAACATTTCATCCCAAAGCAGCAGAATATACATTTTTTTCAAGTGAACATGGAACATTCTCTAAGATAGACCAAATGCTAGGACACAAAATAAACCTTAATAAATTCAAGAAGATTGAAATCATATCAAGCATCTTTTCTGACCACAATGGTATGAAACAAGAAATCAATTGTAATGAAAAAAACAAACTCAAAAACATTCAATCACATGTAAACTAAATAACATGTTACTAAACAATGAATTCATTGACAATGAAGTCAAAGAAGAAATAAAAAGTTTCCTGGAGACAAACTGAAATGTACACTAAACAACCCGAAATCTATGGGACCCAGCAAAAGCTGTCCTGAGAGGGAAGATCATAGCATTACAAGCCTACCTCAACAAACAAGAAAAATTCTAAATAAACAATCTAACCCTACTCCTAAAAGTACTAGAAAAAGAAAAAAGAAAAAAAAAATAGCTCAAAGTAAAAGGAAGAAAATAATAGAGATTACAATGGAAATAAATGACATAGAGACTAAAAAATGATACACAAATCAATGAAACCAAGAGCTGGTTCTTTGAAAAGATAAGCATGATTGACAAACTTCTAACCAGACTCCTCAAGAAAGAAAGAGAGAAGACCCAAATTAAAAAAAAAAAAAAAAAAAAATCAGAAGTGAAAGAGGTGTAGTAACAACTGACACCAAGAAAATATGAAGGATTGTAAGAAAATATTATGAACAACTATATGCCAACAAATTAGATAACATGAGTGAAATGGATAAATTTCTAGAAACATACAATCTTCCAAAAGTGAATCAGGAAGAACTAGAAAATCCAAATAAACCCATTACAACTAATGAAATCCAAGCATAATAAAAAAATAAATAAAAACCTCCCAGCAAACAAAAGTGCTGGCCCGGATGGCTTCACAGGCAAATTTTACTAAATATTCAAAGAGGAGCTAATAGCTATCCTTCCCAAACTACTCCAAAAAAAAAAAAAAATTGAAGGGGAGGAAAGACTTCCAAGATCATTTTATGAGGCCAGCATTATCCCAATTCCAAAACCAGATAAAGACACTACAAAGAAAGAAAATTATAGGCCAATGCCCTTGATGAACATAGATGCTAAATTCCTCAAACAGAATATTAGCAAACCAGATCCAGCAATGCATTAAAAAGATCATACACCATTATCAAGTGGGATTTATTCCAGGAATGCAAGGTTGGTACAATATATGCAAATCAATAAATGTGATACATCACATAAACAAAATGAAGTACAAAAATCACACGATCATATCAATAGATGCAGAAAAAACATTTGATAAAACTCAGCACCCACTTATTATAAAAGCTCTCAGCAAAGTGGGAATAGAGGGATCATACTTCAACATAATAAAAACCATATATGATATACCCATAGCCAACATCATAATCAATAGGCAAAAACTAAAAGTGTTTCTCTTAAGAACAGGAATAAGACAGGGATGTCCAGCTGCACCACTCTTATTCAACATGGTACTGGAATGTCTAGCCACAGCAATGAGAAGGATAAATAAAAACATCCATATTAGAAAGGAGTAAGTAACATTGTCATTATTTGCATATGACATGATAACTATATGTGGAGAAATCTAAATATTCCACAAAAAACAAACAAACATTAGAACTAATAGATGAGTTTGGTAAAGTAGCAGGATACAAAATTTTTTCAGAAATGAGTGGCATTTTTATATACAAATAATGAACTATCAGAAAGAGAAATGAAGTAAACAATCCCATTTATATTTGCATCAAAAATAAGGTACCTAGGAATAACTTTAACCAAGGATGTAAAAGACTTTTACTGCAAGAATTATAGGACACTGAAGAAAGAAACTGAGGAAAATACGAATAAGTGGAATCATATACCCTGTTCATGGAGAGGAGGATTAGCATTTTAAAATGTCCTTACTACCCAAAGCAGTCTATAGATTCATTGAAATTTCTATTAAAATACCAATGTCATATCTTAGGGATCTAGAATATTACAAAAATTAATATGGAACCACAAAAAACCCTGAAAAGCCCCAGCACTCTTGAGAAAGAAGAACAAAGTTGGAGGTATCACATTACCTGATATCAAACTATACTACAAGGCCATATTAATCAAAACAGCCTGGCACTAGCAAAAGAACAGGCATATAGATCTGTGGAACAGAATAGAGAGCCCAGAAATAAACCCACATCTTTAAGGTGAATTCATATTTCATAAAGGAGCAAGAACATACAGTGAGGTAAAGACAGTCTCTTCAATAAATGGTGCTGGGAAAATTGGACAGGTATATGCAAAAAAATGAAACTAGACCACCAACGTACACCATACACAAGAATAAGCTCGACATGGATTAAAGACTTAAATATAAGTTGCAAAACCATGAAAGTCCTAGAAAAAACATAGACAGTAAAATCTCAGACATTTCTTGTAGTGATATTTTTACAGATATATCTCCCTGGGCAAAAGAAACAAAGGGAAAATTAAACAAATTGGACTACAACAAATTTAAAAACTTCTGCACAGCAAAAACCATCAAAAAAATGAAAAGGGAACCTACCGAATGGGAAAACATATTCACCAATGATATATCTGGTAAGGGGTTACTATAAAAATATATAAAAAAATGTATATAACTCAACACCAAGGAAACAAAAAATTCAATGAAAAATTGGGCAAAGGATCTGAATAGACACTTCTCCAAAAAAGACATAAAGATAGCCAATAGACATGAAAAGCTGCTCACATCAGTAATCATCAGAGCGATGCAGATTTAAAACACAGTGAGATATCATCTCATGCCTGTCAGAATGGCTGCCATCAACAAATCAACAAACCACAAATCTTGGTGAGGGTGTGGAGAAAAGAGAACCCTCATACATTCTTGATGTGTATGCAGACTGGTGCAGCCACTGAGGAAAACAATATAGAGTTTCCTAAAAAAATTAAAGAGGGAACTACCTTTTGACCCAGAAATTCCACTTCTGGGACTATATCCTAAGAAATCCGGAACACAAATTGAAAGAATATCTGCACCCCTATGTTCCTAGCAGCACAATTTACAATAGCCAAGATCTGGAAACAGCCCAAGTGCCCATCAGTAGGTGAGTGGATGAAAAAGCTGTGGGACATTTACACCATGGAATACTCGGCCATAAAAAAAGGAGGAAATCTTACCGTCTGCAACAGCATGGATGCACCTGGATAGTAGTGGAATCTAATGAACAAAATAAACTAACAAAAAATAGAAACAGCAGCATATATACAAAGAATGGACTGGCCTGACAGCTCAGAATGGGGAGGGAGGTTGGGTGGCTAGGTGAAGAAAAATGAAATTAAGCAATATAAACGCAGACAACACATAAACACAGACAACAATATGGTGACAGCCTGAGAGCCAGATGGAAAGGTTGGTGAAGGGAGCTGGAAGAGGGCAAGGTAGGGACAAATGGGGATGGAAAGAGACTTGACTTAGGGCAGTGGGTGCAGGATGCAGTGTGAAGGCGTTACTTTGTTGAGTTGTACGCTTAAAACTTGTATGGCTTTTTAAACCAGTGTCACCCCCAGAAACTCAATTTTTAAAAAATTATTTAAAGATTGTATATTATTCCTATAAAACATTGTGTCTTCTATCCCTAAATAAAAACTGGCATAAACTTTTAACAGTCAGTAAATAAACATTTGCAAAGCTGTTAAGTGATTATTTTTGCACTTCAAATGGAATGCATTCACATTTTCTATACTGAAGATTGATTTTGAATCACTACATATATGCAAGCAACAAAATTTCACTATCCATTCTCCATGGTGAATGAGTTACCTGAATATTCCAATCACTGAGGTTCCTCTAACCACAAGAATTTCCATATTTAACAGTAGACTCAAATTTGGCAATCCTCATATAGTATAACTAGAACACCTTTATATAGATGTTAGCGTCCCTAAAATTCTTTGAGGGTGTACCTCTCATTTTAATATATAGAATATCTCCAATATAAATTTACTTTTCTCTCTTGGTGATTTTTCACCATATTTTTGCATTCTAGTTATTGTGGTCTCCTGTTGCTTTAGTGTAGGCCCAAGTGTAGAATCAGAATTGTTAGCATCTCTTCCCTTTGGCCTTGTGCAAGATGCCTCTAGCAATCAGTGCCTCATGGAACTATTTCCACATACAGTAGAAATGTCTGATGCCTCCAGGTGCCACAGTGTTAAGGTACAGGTGACTTTTTCCTCACACTACCCCTGAGAGTTGACCTACCTGTTGTCACTATCATGCTGCCTGAGCAGCTGATGAGAGGATTCTAATAACAGCCTGTGTGGCAGCTTTGAATGATTGCCATGGAATTGTTTCTTCTTCCCTCCCTTTCTCTCCTTTTTTCTTTATTCTGCCTCCTGTTGCTCCTCCGAATTTTCTGTAAAAAGCCAGTTTATGTATAGATTACCAATGCATTAGGGAGCACACTTCCTTTCAAGTGAGAAATCAAATAATCACAGCATGGTGGGTGCCATTTTTGTGCTTCTCTCTTCTGTGCTTCTGGTTTATTGCTTGGATCCACAGGGGAGGGTTCAAGGAGGAAAGGTTTACAGCCCCTCCTTTTCTAACCACAATTGTTTTGAAGTCTAGTGCTATTTTCAGAGCTTGAGAGATCTGAAAGTTTGGCCTCAGGCAGGGAAGAGAGTAGAGTGTATGCATATGTGTGTACATATACACATATTATCTTGCTTAGTAGAAGGCATATGCTAAATTAATTTGACAAGCTGTTTACTTTTAACATAAGATGAAACACAGAAATGGAACCCTGTCTCAAAGATTTGAAAAGAATTAATATTTTTAGATCAAACAGGAAAAAAGAAATCAACAACCAATGCCATAGTCAGACCTCAATTGGGTTCATATATACTGTTTTACATGGAACTCAAATTAGCTTTGCAAATTTGTCAATATGCCTAGATATTTTTAAAAATATATAATTTTCTAAAACTACCTGTAGCTACTTTAAATTCATCAAAATTCTGTACCACAAAATATATTAGATGTTGGGAAAAGAGACTTATAAAACAAAACAAGTGTATTCATTGATTTATTTATTTTTGTCTGGATAGATGATGAAACGGGAAAAAGTCACTAGGATTTCAGTATTTCAAGGACTATTACACAAATGATATTCCACTAACCAGGCCCCAGGGTCGTCATGTCACACAAACATTAAGGATACTACAGTACCATACTCTCATAACAGAGGGAGGGAGGAGAGACTAAGAAATACAAAAGTACAAAACAGGGTCAATAGTGGTGAAAGGTAACCACGTTAAAACCCAGAAGCTTTTAGAAAACTAAATTTCTTTTTATAATAAAGAGATGAGGTTTATAATGTCCTTTTTGGGTCTAATTTAGACATCATGGAAAGGAAAACAGTTATTTGGTGGCAGGAATTACATGAACAGTTTAAAAACAGGACATTTTGAGCAATTACTGAAACACTGGAGTTCTTGACATTTTCTAACTTAGGCAAAGTAGTTTTATGTTTTAGATGACTTTGTGGAGAGGTAGAGGAACAAGGAGGGGGTTGTCTGAAGAGGCGATACAGTTTTGGATGCTTCATATTTTCTTCAAATAGAAAAAATAAAAAAGATAACACAAACAATTAAAAAGTTGCATGCAACTTATATTACAGACAATATAAAAAGCTCTTATAGATCAATTAAGAAATACCAATAAATCAATACAAGATGGACATATCTGAATAAACAGTTCATAGGTAAAGAAAGACAAATGGCTTTGAAATATATGAAAATATTTGAGCTCCTTAATAATAAAATAAATTGAAGCAAGCCAAAAGTTTACCCATTAACAATGTTAAAAAAATACCTAGAGTGTAGAGCCCTGGCTAGTGTGGCTCAGTTGGTTGGGTATTGTCCTGGGCACCAAACATTTGATGGTTGGATTCCTGGTCAGATCACATAACAGAGTTGTGGGCTCAATCCCTGGAAGGGGGCGTGCAGGAGACAGCCAATTCATGTTTCGCTCTCACATCGATGTTTCTCTCTCCCCCTTGCCCTTCCTCTCTCTCTAAATAAATCAATAAAAAATCTTTAAAAAATGAGTATAGAGAATCAGGTGCTTATACACTGCTGATGGCAGTTTAATTGATAGGGTATATATGCAGAGCAATTTAGCAGCATCTGTCAAGACCAAAATGGTACATACTCTTTGACGCAGCAATTATGGCACTTATCTCACAGATACACTCATCCATGTCATACATCATGTGTGCGTGCGTGTGTCTGTGTACATTCATGTTTTTGAATTGCATAAGATTGGCAACTACTTAATTATGCATCACTATGGCACTGGTCAAGAAAATTATAGTGTATCCAAAAAATGAACACCATTCAGTTATGAAGAAGAGACAGTTTTATATGTACTAGTATGGAAAGATCTTGAAAATGTATTGGTAAAGGAAAAAATAGAGGCTACAAAAGTGGATATAGTATCCTACTGCATGGGGGAAAGAATAGGCTCACGTACACACACACACACACACACACACACAGAGAGAGAGAGAGAGAGAGAGAGGATGATTGTTGTTAAGGAACTTGCCTCTAGTGAGGGGACTGGTTGGCTGGGGAAATTGGATTGAGACTTCTTTTCAATTTAGACATTGTCATACCTTTTATATTTTATGTCTTATTATATGGCTGCTTACAAAAATAATTAAAAACTAAGGGAATTAGAGGAAAGTATCGTTTCTAAGAATGCATTCTCTCTGGGAATAAAAGTGTGCACTTAGCTAGAGTACTTTTGCTGCATTAGGAATCTAGTAGTAGTGAACATTAAAAAAAGAGGGAGAAACATTTTCACAGATATTTTAACATCAGACTGAGATTACTTGAAATTTTTTGCCTTATTAATATTCTTGAATAATTATACAGAGGATTTTGTGACCCAGAAATGCAATAACCCGTTACAGCATTTCGTTTACATCCCATTAGCAGTGGCAGCACTCTGTTACCATTTTATAGAATTTTTATATCAGAATCTTAGTATTTAACCATTTTTCAGTTATTAAGCAATATATGGACTGATCCATTCTGTATTTAGAATAATACAAATCAAAATATGTATTTCTTATAGCAGTTATAGATTACAACAGTGAAAAATGGATTTCAGACTATGGAAAGGATGGAGAACAAGTCAGAATCTTATATGAATATTTTAGTTATGATAGTAAGACCCAATGGCTTGATATTACTCATTAATGCTGAGTGATAGTCTTGAAAGCATGTATAGCTTGTACCAAATGTTAAAACAGTGCTCGCGAGGATGCGGAGAAAAGGGCACCCTAGTGCACTGCTGGTGGGAAAGCAGACTGGTGCAGCCACTGTGGAAAGCAGGGTGGAGTTTCCTCAAAAAATTAAAAATGAAACTGCCATTTGACCCGTTGATCCCACTTCTGGGAATATATTTTAAGAATCCCTTATCAATTAAAAAAAAGAATCCTGAAACATTAATCAGAAAGAATATATGCATCCCTATGTTCACTGCAGCATCATTTACAATAGCTAAGATCTGGAAACAGCCCAAGTGCCCATCAGTAGATAAGTGGATAAAAAGCTGTGGGACATTTACACCAAGGAATACTACGCAGCTGTAAAGAAGAAGGATCTCTCTTACCCTTTGGGACAGCAAGGATGGACCTGGGGATGATTATGCTAAGCAAAATAAGCCAGTCAGAGAAAGTCAAATATCACATAATCTCATTTCTATGTTGAATCTAATGAAAAAAATAAACTGATGAACAAAATAGGACTGTAGACATGGAAGCATGCAACACATTGACGAATCTCAATGGGAAGGTGGGAGGAAGGCCAGGAAGGGATTAATCAAAGAACTTATATGCATAACCCATGGACACAGACAATAGTGTGAGGAAAGCCTGGGGAGGGGTCAGATGCAGGATGGAGGGGGTCAATGGGGGAAAATAGTGGGACATCTGTAATACTATCAACAATAAAAATAAATTGAAAAAATAGTGAAGTAAAGAAAAGGCATAAGAAATAAAGATAAAAGGATTCCTATTACAAAATGTTTTTTTAATTGGTAGTGTAAAATGTATAGGAAATTTTACACATTGTTATATATGCATCTCTTTCCTTGAGGTGTTATGGTGATTATTTTCATAAAATAATTTAGAAACTCATGCTCAAGCGACATAACTTAGACATGTAAGCTCCTGTTGTACATAGGAACTGCTGATTCACTTTTCTCCTCAATGTGCCTCAACCTCTAACTGATTAATGAGACTATGACATTTTTCTCTTTCGTTGGTTTTCCTTTCATTACCACACTTGCCTCTTACATTCACCACGCCACGTAAGGAAACAAGCAGTCCTAAAGGGTGTCATAAAGAACACTGCAATTAAGAAATGGAACAACACAAATTTAACAAAGTAATAAACAATATTTGATGTCCAAGCTAATGAACTTATATGAGGGTAGGATGGACATTAATCCACGCTTCTCATCTGTTGGAAAAAATGAAGAAAGCATTCAGCCATTGAACTATGGCTTATAGAAAAAATTTTGGAGGGCCAGTTTACTGGGTGCTGAAAATGCTATTCTTTTGAGGATTCTCATTCCCTTTTACTTTTCATTTATCTATTTTAAATCCTCACCCGAGGATATTTTCTCCATTGCTTTTCAGAGTTGAGAGAGAGAGAGAGAGAGAGAGAGAGAGAGGGAGAGCGGGAGGGAGGGAAGGAGGGAGATGTGAAAGAGACACATCGATTGGTTGCCTCCCGCACACCCCTCTACCAGGGCCAGGACTGAGCCTGCAACCCTTGGCTGGAATCGAACCCAGGACCCTTCAGTCCACAGGCCGACACTCTAACCACTGAGCCAAACTGGCCAGGGCTCGCTCACTCGCGCTCTCTCTCTCTCTCCCCCCCCCTCCCTCCCTCCCCCCCTCCCCCTCCCTTTTAGCATTTGAAACCCAAAGTAGAGAATGATTGCTCCTCAAATAGCAAGAGCCCATTTCATCTTCCCTTCAGGTCTCTTCTGAAGCATTGTTCTCCCATTTCTTTTGCTGCATGATATCTAAAATGTTAACATTTCTTTTTCTTCGCTGAACCATTAAAAGTAAGATTTCCACAAGGAAAAACACAGGTGTTCAGTTGAGGCCAGGGTCTTTCTTTGATACTCTCAAGTAAACTCCTCTTTGTGGCAGCAATGGTGCCTTGGCTCTTGTCCAGAGGTTTAATTGGCCCTCGTTTGCCTGATCTCCTGCAACAGATAATGTTTTTACAGAATTTCAGGACTGAAATCCCCTATCAGACAAAACAACCCTTGTAAGGAGAATCCCTTTGGTTTACTTGGTATTTGGCTTGGTTTGAGCCACCTCGATTCCTCCTTACTTATGAGAAATGCATTATTCTTCCTAACAGTCATGTTCATTCTAAAACAGGAAACATTTATTTTGGATCATTTCTTTTCTGGAATGATTCAAAGTTCAAGAAAGTAAAATTGGGGAGGAATTTAAATTAAGCTGAAATAGCAAGGAGACAAAATTAAATTGGATTTTATAACCTCTGTTTTGCAACTAGGATGATGTTAATTTGTATCTTGAAAGACAAACCATTAGAGCATTTGCTATTTTTGAATTTGCATTGTTGTCTTCTGTAATAATAAATCAATGTATGTAATTCATGTAGCTAGATCCTGTATCTTTTATTTATCCATTTAGTTATTTTTACACTTAACAAATACCGAGTGTCTTCTGTGTCCAAGGCACTGCTAATAGGGTAAAGAAACCAACAAAGACAAAAGAAATTCCTGACTCTAATGGAGCTTATAGTTTTGATAGTGATAATTATATGAAGAAAAATAATGTATAGAAGATAAGAGTGCGGTGTATATGTGGAGATGGGGCACATATGTTTATCATGTATATATAACTTATCCATATATAGCTACATAAGTGTAGATTATATGTTTCATTTTTAGTTTTCAAATATATTTTCTTGTACCATGGAGAGTCACATTATACTAACAAATCCAAGAGGCATGGATTATGTGTTTTATTAAAGGATGCCAAAGATGACTCCTCTGGTAGGTTGACTTTTGAGAAAATTTAAAGGACATGAAGGGGCAAGCCAGTAGCTATATGGGGAAAAGAGACTCACGGGTAGGGCATAGTAAATGTAAAGGCCTAAGGTGAAAGCAAGTTTTGTGTTTAAGGAAAAGCAGTGAGTGATGTCAGTTGGGTGGAAAGGTCAGAAGATGAGGTGAGGGAGATAAGGTGGGAGTGGAACAAGTGAGGTAGGTCTTTGTTGTCTGGAATGGTTTGGGAATGGATTCTTTTAAACAACATGTGTACATTATGGTGGTTACAATAGAGAATCGAGGCTATGGATAAAAGAGAAGCAAAAATAATGTGTATAAGAACGCCAATATGGTTTCTGTAGCTGAGCACCTGATTTCTCTCTGAGTTTCCTAGTAGCCAGGGCATAAAGGGAAATAAAAATCAAATAGGCCTGGTTAAATAAACTGATAAATAATCAATCAAGCATACCAATTACTTAGGAGAATTTTAAAAATATTTAAAAATCATTGCTTTTGTCTTCTTTGTCTGCCAAAATTGACCTTTATCTCTTTCAAGTGAATTTCATTGTGTTGTTTCTTCAGTTTTCGTTACACAAATTTCCACACGTGAGGCATTGTGTAATGCCATCCATTTTTAACAAAGGTTGTAGGTTATAAAATCTTATGTCATTTTTAGGTTATCTATTATCATACTGAAAAGTCTGATTTGTCTTGCATCAAGGATATGTTTTTGTGTCAATCTCAAGATTCGGTTGGACAAATCAGTCTTTATTTTAAATTGAAATCACATATTAAATACTTCATGTACCAGGAGGAAACTTACTCCAGTTAGTATATTGATTATCTTTTTATATTGACTGTCTCTTTTAAAGTTCAAACTATTACAGTGAGGTTAATGAAGTTTCCTATTGATCTGGTAAATACTTTCTTATGCACTGTAAATTTTTATTTTAAAATAGACTGTGATAACCAGAAATAAAATATATTTTTTCATCCAAAATAATAATTTTAAAAAATTAAAAAATGTCCATCATATGAGAGAGCTCACCTCTCTGGGAAACCACAGAACGTGAACATATCTAAGGCAGTTATCTGTTACCTAAAACTTATAAAAGTGGATAAGCCCAATTAGAAATATAAGAAAGTGCGAATTGTCTGAAAAGATGGATAAGAGGAAAATATCTCCTAATGATCAAAACCATTCCTGTTAGTTAATAAGATAGTGAGATTTCAAAAATTTTCTGGATGTCATATACTATAATGGATAGTGATTTAAGCAAGCAGATTAAAAATGGTCCATGGTAATGCAATAGTAAAAGAAAAATACTGAGTAGAAGTTCAGGTTTGGATAGTAAAAGTGAGAAGATGAGGCAAAAGAATGTCCACGCATGTCAATGGGAGATATGTAGTCTATGGATACTTGTCAGGAAGCCCAAAATTATTAATATATATATATGTGTATATATATACACATACACACACACACACACACATTATATACATATAGTTTACAGTGTGGCAGGATCTAATACAAGCATTTTAAATACTCTTTACATGATCTGACACAATGCATATCTTTTTAAAAATGTTTTTATTGCTTTTTAGAGAGGAAGGGAGAGAGAGATAGAAACATCAATGAGAGAGAAACATCATCAATCGGCCGCCTCCTGCACGCCCCCTACTGGAGACTGAGCCGCAACCCAGGCATGTGCCCTGACTGGGAATGGAACTGTGACCTCTTGGTTGCTGGGTCAGTGCTCAACCACTGAGCCACACTGGCAGGGTAACACAATGCATATCTTAAAGGCTAAGTATAAACTTGTTTTTCTAAATTTTATTTTTCAATTACAGTTTGCATTCAATATTATTTTATTTTAGCTTCACTTATTTTCTTATGCCAGTTGTCATTATTTCCATTTTGCTCACAAGGAAACTAAGAGCACTGAAAGGATTGGCTGCATCCTAATACTCAAAGGCATTTGACTTTAAGGTGTTAGTGAATAAAGTGTTCGGTAAAGTTGTAGATTTGGGGTACATTATTTCATATCAGTTATAACAGATGAGTTCAGTCATGGTTCAGCAATTGAGCATCGACATAAGATCCAGGAGATCACAGTTCGATTCCTGGTCAGGGCACATGCCCGGGTTGCGGGCTCCATCCCCAGCAGGGGGTGTGCAGGAGGCAGCCGATCAGTGACTCTCATCATTGATGCTTCTCTCTCTCTCCCTCTCCCTTCCTCTCTCTGAAATCCATCAAGATATATTTTAAAAAAAACAAAAGATAGCTGATAAAAATCTCATTGAAAATGGGAAAATATAATTGAGCTTAAGCTGGTTAAAAAAAGCAGAAGTGGGGAGATAGATCCATGTGTATTTATCCAGAGTTTACCATGAAAGTACAGTCATTGGAGGAAAGAAAATTCAACAACTGCAGAACTAAAAATTTAAATGAATCTGACCAAAGAATAGCTTCTTATATTGGATATATTTCCTGGGAAAAGACACAGAGTCTTCTCTTAGAAGGCAAGGAATAAATAGAACAAATGCCACCATCTTTTAGAATTTAACCTTTTCAAGATACAATTTATGTTTGTGATTTATATTTACAGATGTGATATTCTACTAAGAGACATCTTGTATGAAATAATTATATACATTGCAAAATGGACTCTACATGTAAAAATGTTTCTGAGCACGTATATGTGTGTAAAATAGAGTGGGAAAGGGAAGGAGAGAAAGAGCAAATGCTACTGAGTGCAAGTTGTAAATGTTTTAAAACTGTGGGTGGTTTAAGATTATATTCATGGATAAAACAAATGTTCCAGTTCAAGGTGTATGCATTTATATGGTGGACTGCCAGAATGATGAGACTGTGAAATAAGTCAAAACACTTGAATGGAAGCAGAAGAATCATATATAAGACAGAAGAAATATTCCAAAGTCACCTTGAAATAAATATAAAATTGATGTTGGCAGCTTAACAGTGACAGAAGTCAAGATATTATGCTGCTGTGAAACCACAAAAGATGTAATTGATATTTTAATCTAAAATATCATGTCTGAGGAAAAAGTTTGAAACTAGGAATTATTCTTAAATATAAAAGTGTATCTGTTGCTATGTGTCTAACTTGACTGCTTTTCTTTTTTTAAAAATTTATCTTTATTGTTGAATGTATTACAGATGCCCCCTTTTTCTCCATTGACCCCCCCCCCACACACACACACACACACACTCACACTCAGCCCCTGCCCCAGGCATCCACCACACTATTGTCTGTGTCCCTGGGTTATGCTTATAAATATATAAGTTCTTTGATTAATCTCTCCCCCCACTCCCCTCTCCTCTCCTTCCCTCTGAAATCCCTCTGTCTGTTCCATGCTTCTGTGTCTCTGGACCTATTTTGTTCATCAGTTTATTATGTTCTGTAGATTCCACATATAGGTGAGATCATGCTTTTTATTTTTAATCCCCATATGGAGAATAACAACAGTATTATAACTTCCTATTTTATCTTATCTTTAATTTAATTTCTGAATCTCAGTTCAGTTTTGTTTTTCTCAGACAAGAACCTACTGCCCTGGGAGATTATGTCATTAGATTTAAAAAACTTTAGAGATGTCTTTATTGTTAGAATACTGCTTTTCTTAAGAAATGAAGTTAACCTTTTGAGTTTTCAATAAGTAAGATATTTGTGTGTGTTTGTATATGTGTGTGTGTGTGCAAGAACACTTATGTTTGCTCTTCTAAATTATTTAGTTCCAGTTTTCCTAGTTTGGAGCAGAATTCTATATTCCCCTTGTTACCCTTTGAAGTGTCTCATATGACTCCCAGCCTACCAACTCCCACAACAACCCAATAAAATGTCTCGAATATTTTAATTATTTTTATGGCCTCTAATCTCTTCTTTAAAAGCTTCCTACATTTTACTTTACAGAGCAGCATAATCTTCCTTTAAAAATATATTGTTTGATTAACTAATGAATTATTTTTTTTCACAATTTCTGACTGCTTACATTAAAAGTGCCTATGATTAAATAGTAAACAACAATAATGTCAAAGGCCAAAATGATGCAAATAAGTCAACTAAAAGGGATGACAGTTTTGTTTAGACTGCTTTTCTAAATATTATTTTGAACTTCCTAGTAGTAAATATAAAAAAAAACAAGGCACAGCATTCTATGTAGCACTCAGCAAGGAAGGTGCCTTCATGGCTGATTTCATTAAATTCCACCCACCCCTTCTAAAGCCTCAGTATTTCCATCTGCACAATGAAGATAACGCCAACCTTGCAGGACTTGATAGCCTGGTCACACATACTTCAGCATGCTGAACACTGGGTCATTTATCCAGGGGTAACTTCTCTTGCACTGAGCTCAGTTTCGCAAGGCCTTGTTTTTGTAGATGATGGTGGTCGTGGTGATATGATGATGATGATGATATTTAACATTTATTTGCAACTTAAAATATGCCAGATATTTTGCTACGTATTTACCTGGCTTAAGTCGTTTAATCCTGAAAACAACCCTATGCAATGAATACATTTTAAATTCCCATTTTACACTGAACAGACCTTAGAGAGTTTGGGTGAGTTCATGTCCACACATAATATGAATCTGCTCTATGTTTATATATGGTGCACACTGGCCTCATAATGATAAGTATGGGAGAATTGCCCTGTTTCCTAATGTCTTCCCACTAGTATAAGTTATTAATTGAGGGTAATAAATTCAGAAGAAGCAGAGTTACATTTTTGCGACATATAAAATAAAATCTGAACAGCTTACAGAAATACTTTGAAAATATAGACAGCAAAACATTTATTTGCTTTTTTATTTTCTTTCTTTTCAGAAGAGCAAGCATAGTGTATTTCTGAAAGTTTTTGCAATTTATCCAGTTATATTGTTAGCACCAATGTATTCAGAAGGAACATTTTGGCAAATTCTGTCCTGGTGCACTACATCATTTGAGTGCATGGAAAACTATTAGCCCCCATAAGAAATATTAGTAAAACTGATTTCAGTTCGACAATCTGTACATTGAGGTTGCTTCAGTTACCTATTTACATCTCTCTGTTCTGTACAAAAGCAGAATCTTAAACGATGCAGATAAATAATAATGACATTTTATCTCCCTTTGTAAAGTTGAATTCCGGAAGGTAGGAAAGATCCTTTCATGCTTACATTACCATGACAAACTGAAAGAAATAAATCCCTAAGGGATGAGTAGAGATGTGGGAGTTGGGGGAGTAATGCTTAGATGCTTCTTCCAATTTATTTCTCCTATTATATGTGTTAAAAATATATACCATATGTCATGCAGCATGTTTTAATATCATCAAAATTTCTCAAACAGTTCCTTAGGGGATACGTTTTTGCTGCCAAGTTTTCACTGCTAGAATTCTGACTTACTGTTCCTTTGCAGAGATCTTCATGGTTTATTTTATGATAATGTTATTATAAGTTCTCTGGCTGTAATATTTATAAGAAGAATTAATCCCAGGGGAATTTATTTTGAGAGCAGTATGCTTAATGGTGATGGAGACGGATAGAAATATTTCCAGAAAGCAGTGTATCCTTCATTTGTTTTAATAGAACAGAAATTCCTTTGACAGCATGTGTGAAAGCCTTTATTATACCCAGCATTTAAATTCAGTCCTTGAGCTGGGCTTTTCCCAGATCATGTAAGGGTCAATTTTGGAATAGTTCTTGTGTCCCATGTCACTTTTCAGTGATAGCACTTTATGTAGAAGAGCAAATTTAGAGGAAACTATTCTCTTTTACTAAGATTAAGTACACATAACTTACAGCAAGTGACAGAAAACCTGCATATAATTGCCCTAAGAATTTTCTTTGTACTATTTTTTTGTTTTTTAAAATTAGTGGAAAACAATGAATGCTGTTAGGTAAAGAAGGACTGCTTAAACTACTTTTCAATTGAAAAAGAAAAGACGGTTAAAACTTTACACTAAGAGTTAAGATTATGTTTCCTTCATTTTCCTCTGTGCACTGCTTTAGTTTAAATCCCATAATATCCTTGAAGTTTTAACTCATTTTATACAACATTGTTTACCTAACTCAGGCTGGGGCCCAAGCTGGCCCCCTAACATTTTACTTTTACAAATCAGGCATCACTATAAGCTTTCCTTGACTTAAGTAATCAAATATATATAACAAAGCCAAAGTTATTTCTTTGCAGAAATTAAGTTGTTCCTAAATCTCTATGACATTTCCAATCAAGGGCTGTAATGGTAAGGACATTCCGCCACAGAGAAGCTATTAGCATTTATGGGCTATATTAAGAAGAAATAATAAACATATTTAGGCACAATTCCAGAGGTGCTCTTTGGATTTCCTTGCTATTATAAGATATAGCAGAAGTGGATGTCAGCTTTGTAAATGGCATATTTTTATTAAACTAAGTCTGCTGGTCATGGCACAAATGCAATCTTTTAAGTTCTTCTATGGGACTTAATAGATGCAGGCAGGGATGCAAACTAAGGAGCTGTTTCATGACATAACACCACAGGCAATATGCTAACGGTAAATATCAAATAATTTGCTCTCCCCTCTCCCACCACGCATCCCATAAAGTTTACACATATTAGACTTCAGCTTCTCTTCCTCACACTCAAATTGGATTTCTTTTGCTATCAGCTCTAGGCTTAGACTTCTATGACCCTAATTTGGCAGCTCTTTAAGGAGTCTATGGCATAAACCTTTTCTATTTCTAACAAACAGTACAGCTCAAATCTAC
Source organism: Miniopterus natalensis (assembly GCF_054644295.1). Classification (NCBI taxonomy): domain Eukaryota; kingdom Metazoa; phylum Chordata; class Mammalia; order Chiroptera; family Miniopteridae; genus Miniopterus; species Miniopterus natalensis. Next base: position 90,006,714 of record NC_142103.1, on the reverse strand, counting down.
CTTGCAACAGTAAATTCTGTTCGTGGTTTCATTTTACAAAAGACAGCATACTTTCTGAACTCATTTTAAAAATGATTTCTTCTGTTTCTATACTGAGTAATCACTACATTTTAATTTGGAGTGAAAGTAAATTGGTTTTAAAAGAGTATACATTATGATTTTCCATAACCTGACTTCATAGTCAGATTTAGGGCAGAAACAGTATAAAATACTTGCTCTACTATAAAACTAATGTTATATTTCTTTAAGCCACTGTTTGGCTAAGTTAAACTAATCTATATCTCAGAAATTAAAAAACATAATATAAGATTAATCATGATTTTAAATGTAATTGATTCTAGGTAAATTTATAATTAGGAAATCAGATTTCAAGATTATGTTACTAGTGGAAATTCTCATATGATTTATATATCAAAATATAGTCAAATGCTTAAGATTGCCTGTGTTACTATGGGAAATAAACAGTAAATTAAGGTTATGGCTTCTTATGAACTATAATATACACATAGTATCATGGATCATTTTGCATGTTGCATTTCTCATTAGAGGAATTCTAATGAGGGGATCCAGTAAAATACTGACTAATAAATGCTCAGGTAAAATACATATTCTGATTAAGTTGTAATTAAAATTGAATGCCACTATATTGCTGAGATTTTTAAAAAATTAACCCTTGCCATACTGATTTGGGGATATTTCATTTGGAGAATTTTTTTTTTATTTGATCCATGAAAACAGAAACACAGACAATAGCAAAAACCAAAACAAAGATGTTAAGTTAAAAGGGTATCATCATAGTTCACATTATACAAAACCAGAAGTAAAGGGAAAAGAAGATATTGTATAATGGTCTGTTTTCCATGAGAGTTACATTTGCTTTAAAAATGAAAGGAAGTCACAGACTGGGAGTTAAGAGCCTTCATTTTTATGGAAGTATGGTAGACATAAAATATTGTATTAGTTTCAGGTCTATAACATAGTGATTCAACATTTATATATGTTACAAAATGATCATCACAATAGGATTAGTCACCATACAAAGTTATTGCAATATTATTGACTATATTCCCTGTGTTGTACATTACATCCCCATGACTTGTTCACTTTATAATTGGGAGTTTGTACCTCTTAATCCCCTTCACCTATTTCACCCATACAACCCACAAGTTCCAATTCTGAGTATTTATCCAAAGAAATTAAAAATACTAATTCAAAAAGATATGTGTACCCCCATGTTCAATGCCATTATTTACAATAGCCAAGATATGGAAGCAACCTAAGTGTCTATCAGTTGATGACCAGATAAAGAAGAGCATGCATTTTGAGTCAGGTAGATCACAATTTATGTTTCTGGTACTCTACTTTCTTACATTGTGACCCATGAAACTCTAGTTTCCTCATTTGGAAAACAGATAGTATAAGATTATCCTTCCATTTCAGTGATTTCATTGGTGATTAAATGGATGTGAATTATTTGCATAGTGCCTTGCATATGGTAAACACCCAGGAAATATAAGCTAATAGCATTCTTATTATCATTGGTCACAAAAGAACCCCTGTAGAAATCCATGTAGTGGTTACCAAATACTCTGCAGGAAGCCTGCTGCTGGTTGGAGAGGGAGAGGGAGGAATGGGGGGGGGGGGGGAAAGGGAGAGAGAGAGGCAGGTAACGAGTGACAGGCAGAGATTTCTAAACTGGTTCTTGGAACTACAAGAACAAAACATAATAGTGATTTTTTAAACATAAAGCTAAATTTCAAGGCCTGTGGTTTTATTCTGATATTGTTTCACATTGAGTTTTGTTGTTAACATTATTTAATTTATCTGATAATGGCAGTAGATAGAGATTGTATTCTGCCTCATTTTGTTTTGTTTAAAATTAAAAACACTTTCTAGGCCATATAAGGTCTCAAGCTTAAGTTGACCCACCCTTCCATTATTTCATTTTAAGTTTTATGACTATTTGGACTCCAAAAGTCAGGGAACCATAGCTCTGTACTAACCCTAAGTTATTCATCCAGCCTTTTCTTGAATAGTTCCATAAGACATGACTCTTGAGATATAGAATGTGCTACTTTGGTGGACAGCTGTGATTCTTACAGTGACTTTTTTTCTTTTGCACTTCTTTGTCCCAATCCTTTCTAATTGTGATTTAATTTATGAGGGTAACTTTACCATGTGGTCGAGGAAACAGAGAAATGAAGAGCAAGTGGTTAATACTGACATCAACTTTCAAGCGCTAACTGAGGATAAAGCTTGGGTTGGACAGACTTTAGCGGCATAGGGAAGGGTGAGTGAACAGCATCCTAACATGATTGACCAGAGTGTAGGTAAGACAACTGTCTAGAAGGATGGTCAGGGTTCCATTCCAGTTGTACAACGTTTAGCCATTCATCCTTTTGCTTCATTCCAGGGCATAGACATAAATTAATTAGTTGATTTTTTAACCTGTCTGGAGGTTGAAAGTACAATTACCCTTTTGACTTAACATGAATGTCACCAGAAGATTAAAGCCTGGAGAAAGAACAAAAAATGTACTTAAATGGAATAGTGCTCATTCAACAGTGAATGTCCGGCAAGAGGGTATGAGTGAGCATGAGTGTGTTTGCGCATGTGTACACGCACATAAACACAATCGCAGGATTAAGGGATGTTAACAAAGATAAAAAATATCACATACTATTTTATCATTTGAGACTTATTCACTTATTTATCTATTGTATTATGCCTACTGTTCTTAGGCCATGTATACAACTAATTTTTATAGTTGGAATAAAAATGTATAAATAGATAAATATGTAATAAATAAGTGTAGTAGATAAATAAATATTTATTTCATTGAAGCACCCTAAGCTTTTCATTTCAACTTGAAATGGACCTTCCTGAGTATGGTTTAGTATAGTTTTAATGGCTATAAGTGCATGTCCCTCCATGATTTCCCATTGCAGCAATGTCAGACTGCTTTGACTTTCTAACTACAACTGTCTATGTGTAGGTAACATCTTCAGTGTTTGAATTTTTATTAGGTATAAATTGTAGGTCAAAAGATAACCCTTCAAGCTCTTTACACATGCCTTTTTCTAACTTTTCCAAAGAATTGCAACCCATTCCATGTCCTAGGCTAAATTCTTGATCTTCCTTGGAGACACGTTCTTCCTTCAGAAGAACCTACCCAGTTCAGTAAACCGCACCAATATCCATCCTGTTGCTCAACTCAAAAATCTGACTTGCAGCATTCTCAGTTTTCCACACCCCTACTTCCTGCCCTTCTAATTCATCATTAGGTTTTGTCTCTTATCCTTCATTGTGGTGACTTCCATTGCACTTAGAATAAAATCCACATTTCTTAATGATCTCCATACTGCCCACCTCTCTAACTGGGACTCTCTAACCCCCTATCCATACAGAGCAAGTAAACTCTCTTATACATGTGTTTGGGATACCCTTCTTTCCGTATTTTTCTTGTTTGGGTTTAGTGTTCAGAGATCAATTTTAACGTTCCACTTAGAGAGGCCTTCCTCAAGTCTTCAGTCTAAAGTAGCTAGGATTTTCTAAGAATTAAATGAAATTATTTATATATAGTAATTAGCAGAGTGCTTGGCACAATATAAGTTCTCAGTACGTACTAGTTACTATTATTTTTTTTCTAATGGGCATTCCTCAAATATTAGTTGAGTGAGTGAAGGAATTAATTTATTCTATGATATAAATAACTAGCTAATTACTCCTTAGTTTATGAATGTGCCATTTTCACCATAATGCCTATTGCATTGACTGTCATTTTCTGTTACTAATAAGCAAAATAATCCTCATCATTATTGTCGTCATCGTCATCATCATCATCAATCATCATGGTTTTAACTTCCTTATTAGTGATTATAACAGGTGGGACCTTTTCCCATCTGCACGAAGTTTTGGAAAATAATCCATGTTTCTTTTCCCTTCATTAATATTTTAATTGTGAGGCTATCTGTTTCAAGATCTGTTCAATGCAATGTTCAACAAATTCTATTGTTAGAGTGCTTTTAAATATAACCTGGATTAACTTTTACCCCAAATAACTAAATCACATAGAGTTTAATTTTATGTAAAAGTGAATCAAATGCCAGTTAACAAAAAATTGAATGGTTATGAATATAATCCTTTGCTGATAATTGGTTTGGCATCAATTCAGAGATTTTTTTTATACCAGATGCTCCAGGAATATATGGTAAGATTAGAGGTCATTGACCCTTCCTCTGTTATCAGTGGTCTCGAAATATTCTGTTCATATCATGTGACCATTAGTAACCAATAATACTTTATTACAGTTGCTTATGTGTTTGTCTTTCCCATCAAAGAGCAAACACCTTGGGGCCAGAATCATATTGTATTCTTTTATGAACCTGAAATGAAGGATTGAATGTTGTACATTTGTTACTAATAATATTATGTTTATTTCCCTCCAAATAAAATAATTTTCATGAATATAAGTTGGAAAAACAGCAGTAACAAACTAGTTAATACTCAGTTGACATGAAGCAGAAGTATTTGGGTCTCAGTTGTCTTTAACATAATTTGGAATACGGAAGATGATCTCTCATGGTCATGAGGGAAGCCTCGAGATCACAAAGATTGATTATTCCTAAAATATTTTGCTGCTCTGACTCTGACCATCCTTCAGTATATCCAGGCATTCTGTGCAAAATTGAGATAAAATAATTCCTAGCCAAATAATAGTCTTAGGTTACAGAGATAAGTTAAGTTTGGGGTTTTACCTGAAGTAAGAAGGCCATAAGTCTCTGATCACATCCAACCATCACTACTGAGCTAGGGATAGAAGAGATACTGCAGGAGGAGGGAGTAAGCTAGCCCAGGAAATAAGTAATTGGTCTCTGTTAAAACTACCCTAGCATTGGCTCATCAGTATTGTCTTTTTATTTATAATCTTATTTATTACTCTCTCTCTCCCCTCAATGTTAAAATAGACAGTATGTTCTCTTTTTAAAGTGTTCTGATGTATTCTAGCCCCCTAATTAGGGAGTAGGAAATATGCTGTTCAGGTTTTTAAAAATCTTTTAAATTAATTAATTACGTATGGGTTAAGTTTACTTTAGACAAACATATACATATACTTTATATACTCTTCCTTTATACACATTCATGAAAATAATAAAAATTTCCTCTTAATTCTTTGCTCATGCTATTTTAGGCCTTGTAGTATATTATTCTGCTTTATGTTGACACTGTCAACACAAATTGGCCTCAAACTGTGGTATATTCAATGTATTATACCTTTTTCTGCCTAAGCTTACTATGATTTTTATAGAGATAAGAATCAGAGTTTTCTTCCTTTATGAACTTTTGGGGGGGCATATTCTCCCCATAATTTCTGGAATATATGTTAGCATTTTTGTGAGTAACACACTTTCCCAGTAGTGAAACACTGGGGAACTCAAGCACTGGGGGAAGTTTGATGAGGCTTTTCTTCTATGGCAGTTGTGAGCCAGCTGTGGTGTAGACTGAAATAGGTTGCAGTTCCATCTCTAAGTGAGCATTCTTAGAAGTGGAAGGGGGGGAGACTCATGGAAAGATATAGGGTATATTGTTTTCTTTTGTTTTGGTTCTAGTATATACTTTGTATAGACCCCTAAAAGTATGTGAATATAATATTTATTTTGTATAAATTTATAATTTTAAATATAAATGTAACTACATAACACTGACCTAAGCATTGGCAAAATGAACTCTGTTCTCAAAACTAGATTATCAGTTACTGTATATGTACCTGTTTATAAAATATAAACCAGCCTAATTATTACACTATAGTTTTCATCAAACTCTGTTTCTTGGTTAGCCTTGCTAGAGCATTATTGATTTTATTGATCCTTTCAAAGAACCAGCTTTTGCTTTCATTGATTTTCTCTATTGTTGAACTCTGTTTATACGTTTTGTTTAAAGTGTATTAAATTTAGTCCTGGCTGCAAAGTTTTCAGCTATCTAGAGAAGTTTAAATAATTATGAATTAATATGTGTTTGTAGATCAAAGCTCTTCAATTATAAAGGAACTACAATGCAGTGGTTTTTCAGAAATGTGACTTATCCATTACTGTTAGATATACAAAGAATATAAATGGTTGGATTGACCCCAAAATGTGTTACATATATTTTGGGTTGTTGATATTTTTAGTTTATAACTTAATTTGGCACTTTATATTACATTTTATAGTAATCAATTGGCAAAGTAGAACCCTGGAGGAAGAATACAGCTATATTAAGCACTTTCCACAATATAGAAGTGGAATAGAGTATACAATTATAATTATATATGAAAGAAAGTAATTTGTATATATATTATAATGAGATCAAATATCTAGACTGCATTCATTATAGACACAAAGAGAATCTGTATTATAGAATCAAGTTTTGAATTTGCATATTTTAATTCCTTTTGTAGAATATACAAGCAAATTTTTATGGAGATCAAACTGATATTGTTGCTAGTAGTTATCTTTTAAATATACTGTTTATCCCCATTTTTGCTTGTTTAAATATATTTTTTAAGAGAGTCCATTCAAAATTACCATAGAATGAGTGCATGTGTTTAAATAAATATGAAATGAACATAAACAATTAATATATGTGACTTTTTGGATTGAAGAGAATGTCTAATGTTTTTAGAACTAAACAGCCCATTAAAGAATTATCTTCTTGTTTACACTTCACATAAGTAATTGTCAGTTTACTTAAAAGGTTGTGCCTTAATTAGAAGTCATTAGTGGACATGAACTACCAAAACCATTTGAAGTTCTGAAGCCATGAACTTCTCATGAGGGAGCCAAGGATTTGCAGTCCTTGTTTCTGGTACACCCTCAGATTGACCCCAGTTGGACCCTCTGATCCCAGACTCAGTGGACTGGTCAATGCTGATGTCCTTACACTACATGCTACTAATTGGAGTAAGTGTGCAGAGGTGCAAGGGAGCTGGGAGTAGCACCCTCAGGTAGCTCTAGGGAACCATTGCTTCCTTCAGTCAGAACAAATCAGAGCCTGTTTGAATGTGTACCAGGAACTCAAACCCCCGGCACATGAAACAGCCCCCATTGCTCCATCTTTCTGAGTTGCCCTCAAGAAAAGAACAGGAGTGGATGGAATGGAAAAGTTCTCAAGCTAATGCTAAGGAAATATAGGAATGGGGCACCATTGATCTTGGCACAAAGATTTCACCCTTAGAGACTTGAATGTGAAAAAGATAGGTAATTGATACACAAATTTTCTCATTTGTCTTCTTTCACTGCAAATGCTTGGGTCGTCTAAGACTAGAAGTCATGAGGAGGAAATCCAATAGCAAATGCGTTCGTGATGGTTTTGCCACATGATTCTGTTTTCAACATGAATTATTTAAGTAAAGCCATTGCATTTCATATGGAGTATTACATTCCTGCTCTTTCTTCCTCCCTTCCCCACCCCAGCAAATAATAATATGTAATATATTTTGAGGTGAAATTCAAAATAACAAATAATGTACCTTTAAATTTGCTAATGTACATGGATTGCACAGTTTAAGATAAAGACTGATCTTTAACATTAATTCATGAATACTTTGCCATTATTGTAGGGTGATAATTGTTTTAATTCACCTTTCTTGAATTAGAATGTATTTAGTTTTGAACATTTGACTTTTGGTTAGACTTTATGTTTATCTGCTATATGTAAATGCTCAGGAAAAGAGAAAATATGGAATCTTTCTGTATTTTTTCTTGTGTGAATGTATAAGTTTAATGATTTAAAATTGTTTCTCAGTGTTTACTAATGAAATATGATAGATATCAAAATATTTTCATTAGCAATAAAGGTTAATTGTATTAGAAGAGATTCCCAATTATGACCTGACAGGCTCAGGTAAGACACACAGAGACAGAAATTAATAAGCAAGCCCTGTTCCCATCAGCAACTGCCACTAGTAAGGGACTCAGTGCACTTAGGGCTTACCAAGATTAACAAGTACATGGTGGCTTTGAAAACCACCAAAAAGGAGCACAGATGGATACATAGATTTGGAGTCATCACTATATACTTGGAAATTAAAAGAAAGTATGCAAAAGTACATACACTGGAGAGAATCTCATCAGGACCACCATCACCATTGTTTGTTTGCAGATTTATAAGCAAGTATGGAAAAAATAGAATGGCCACTGAATGAGGCAGAATGAAATTGTGCAGCAATACAGTCCATATAGCTAAGATAATGTGAAATGGATATGCTGATGCACCACATACAGAAATATAAACTGGTACAAACTCTTTAGAAGCAATTTGGCAAAGCATGATACCTTTTGACCCAGTAGTCCTCCTTTAGATAGTCAAGCTAAAGGGAAAATCAGAAGTTCAAACAAAATATATATAAAATGATTTGATCACAGTACTATATATTAAAAGGAGAGTTAAAACAAATTTAATATACATAATATTATCCTTTTATAGAGTGAGTATGTATGCATCCACTAACAATCTTTACAAATAATACAGGGGTGGGCAAAAGTAAGCTTACAGTTGTGAGTATATGAAACACAGAGTTATTAATTATTGGATGTATTATTTTTTTTATTAACCTACTTTTGCCCACCCCTGAATTTAAAGAACAATGCATATTATATAATATTAACGGATAATGTAGAAAACAGAATCCTGCTTCTTTTAGTACAATTTCAGTTATGAAAATACTTACTGACACTTTTTAGGTGCAAAGTTCAGAACCCATCCCAATTATTTTAACAAGTGTCTTTATTATGAGGATTTGGGTTTAAAACTTGAAGTAAAAAATCAAGGTCTAGAGACTTCCTTGTGTTCTTTAGTTCTTTCCTTACTGGGTCTCTTGTCTCTGCTTTTTCCAAGCTTCTCTTTGTACATCACCTCCACCCTTTTTTCTCTAGCACTAGCTTTCTCTGTATTCACAGTTGCTTTTCCATTATAACTTTGGATTGCACATGATCATTACAGCTTCTCTGGCCTATATCTATGTTAGGCCCCTTGTTTCAACTCAGAGAGGAAAAGTATGATTAGGTCAACTCATCTTTTCTTGTTAAACCTAGGCATGGGTTATTTGTCAGCCAGGGAATTAACTGCCCTTGGTCTGGGAGCCAAATTGCACCAGTAGGTCATTGCTGGTCTGGTCATGAGGGCACGTAAATAAACAAATGGTTCTTTCTCTCCAACTACTTTCTCCATGACTGCCTATCCTGTGATCAAAAACTCTATACTCTATTCAAGCCAAACTTCTTTTCCAAGTATACCCCATCATTTCACCACACACATTGTTAGCCTCCCTTTTCTTCTTAGAATTGCTGCCACTGAATTCATGATTAATCTCAAAGCCTCATCTCTTGTATGCCCTCATGAAAGCCTTTTTTGATGCTCTTAGGAAAAGTTAACCCTCTAATAGTACTCTGTTCATGATTGTATTAAAGCCCCTATGGCACTGCAGTTCCATTATGAGAGTGATGTACATGAAATACTGCCTATCAGGAGCATACTTTTGACAACATTCTGTTGAACATTTAAAAAAAACATGAGACAATAAGTTTATTAACATTATAACACTAAACTTTGGGAAAAACAAAACCCATACATGTGCACAAAAAAATTGCACAAACATACAAGTCAAACAAACTTGATGTTCTAACATCCTCACACATGAAAACTATGAAAGTATCATTTTTAAGCTATGTTGTTTTCCTCCTACATGAGCCCTTGTTCTAATGGTGGAAGAAGTGTTTTTAAAGCAATGGTGTTATCTTTTAAACACTGGAATAAAAAAGTTTTCATTTTTTACATGACAATATTTTCAGTGAATATTTAAGCAAATGAACCAGCACTCCATATTGTTTCCTTTGTTTCCTCGGGCTGACTGGTTTCACCAAATGCCATATGTAAATTGGTCAGCTAGAACAAGAATTTAGATTTCCACAATCTTATTGGGAACTTTGAAACTTCTGTTATCTCACAGGACCCAGAAATTGAATTTAGGCTTTGTTACTAAGCCAGATTGTAGCAATGGACCCAGGAGTCAGTAGCTCAATTTTCTACTTCTTTGCATCACATTTTCTTTTGAAAATGATGCATGCAATATTGAAGAATGGCAGGGAGGAGCCTTTGTGGAGTGTTAAATATTTGGTTCACTGGGTCCTATCAGCAGGTAAGGCCTGCAGGGAGCTTGTTTATCCAGCAGAACAATCTCGTTATGAGGACAGTGATGTAGTGTAGTTTACTTCATACCCCGAAGCCATTCTAGGAAACAACTGAGTGAGTGATATTCATCCAGGCCCTGTATTGTGCTATTATAACTTGCAATAACTGGCAGCATATTAGAGTAGAGATCAGGGACTACAGCTCCTCCATTGAATGAAGTTCTGAAATTTCAAAGCTCTTGGATTATTCAGTATTTCCTAACTTATGGACTAAAAGAATATATGGTTGACTATTTCATAGCAGAGTAATGGAAACACAGAAAGATAATGCATAGGCTTTATACATTTCACTGTAAATACTTATTTCTCATAATTGCATGGCACCCAAGTGGATCTCTGTATAGCACCGTGTGGTCCTTGCTGTTAAATACAAAGACAAGAACTTACCTTTGAAAACTAGAGAGTAATAAAGGAAGAAATATTTTAATAGCACCTTAATGAATGAACACTTAAAGGAACCCACAACACTGCCTTGTTTCACTTTGAAAATACCCATGAATACCAGATTGAAAAAATAAAGTAGCGTTTGAGACAAATATCCCATCTTGCTCATAACAACTCAGTGGGAACAAGGTAAGCAGTAAGTTTAGAGTAAAGGAAGGGAACCTGCTTAATGTCATATGCAATAATTTTATCGAATGCTTTATTCTGGCCCCAGCAGTGCCTAGGGTATAGCAGGTAGCCCTTAAATATTTGTTGAAATAAAGAAAGAAAAAAAAGCATAACAGGAGAACCTTAAAGAAAAAATAAAAAAAGAATGAATCAATGAATGCCTCCCTCCAGAGGTGGCTTACACTAAATACTGTAAAATCATTCTTTCCCTCCCTAATTTCAAATATTTTCTGTTTGATACATATGAAAATAAATGGTCATGGTGTGACTACTAAGGGTCTTGGGTCTTAACCTTTGAGGGGTATATAATGGAACTCAGCTGCATCTTTTTGATACAGCAGCCAAAGAAAGGGTATTGAGCTGAATGAACCATGAAAAATTATATGTTCCTAGTTAAAAAGGAAACTGCAACTCCCTGAGAATTTAAAGTTTTATGCAAATAACAATAACTAAGCAATAAATGTTATCATTAAGTAGCATCTGTTAAGCCAGAATATTTCTCTAGCTTTGAGTTTAATCAGTATTAATAAACAGACTATGAAGATAATATCACTTGAGCCAGTACTTGAGGATCTTTTAATTGCTAAGTAATACTGAAGCAACTTAAATTTGCTTCGAATGTAGTAGATGGATATATTAACAACTGTCCAGTATAGTTTTTCACAGAAGTGCATCCTCTCAAATTTATCAGCCCTCAAAAATGTACATGAATTTGCCCCACACCTAGAGGCTGCACTCTCAAAGGCAGGGAAAAACAAAATAAAAAACAACAAAGTCTGAATCAATGTAATTTTCTATTGTCTAAACATAGATTTTTCACTTGCCATGATTACTTAAGGAGTACCTGAAAGCATGTCAACAAAATCTCTGAAGAGTAGAGCTTAAAGTTCAAGGAAACCTTCTATACTTGATTTTTTTTTCCCCCCTGTTCTTGGCTTTTAAACATGAAAAGAGACAAAAAAATTCCTTATGATTTTTTTTCTGAATTTATTACCATTTTTTTCTTGCTTAAGTTTCAGAATGTTTATGAAAATGCTACATAAATGAAGGCATTCTGCACAAATAAAATGAACTGTTATTTTAACACCCATGACAAAATTAAAAACCACCATAATAGATATATAATTGCACATATAAGTTCAGATGAATGCCAAGATAGTTGTGTGTAAAGTTAATATGTGTACAGCGTACTGTGTGTTTTCATGAGACTTCTACAGTGATAAAAATAGACAGCATCACTAAAAAAATGGCTCTAACCTCTTTTTAAATTCTCACTCAGAAATTCACTTGAAAGAGCAATACACAAACTATGCATTTAATTTCCCCCTACAATCTCTGCAAGAAGTTAATCAAATAGACAATTAATCTGTGTGATATTATTCATAAGAAAACAAATACATATTAAAATGCACAAAAGCCTCCATTTCCCATTTCCCTTAAGTTTTGTTGTTGTTGTTGTTTAAAATATTACAGATGTCCCTTTTTCTCCCCAGTGACCCATTTCACCTCTTCCACCCCCTCCCCAATCCTTCTCCCCACCATTGTCCATGTCCTTGGGTTGTGGAGATATCCCTTAAGTTTTTCTCTAACTTTAGGGGACTTGAATGCCCAGCATAGCTCATAATATGAAAAAGATACACAGAAGGTGCTTTTTTGCACAGACCAGACAACACAAGCAACAACGGTCTGCCGTATAAACACCTGCAGTAAAGGCAGAAAAGGTGTTATAAGATGATGAGTCTTCTACCCCAACCGTACTTTTCATCTGCCACCTGGAACTTCTGCTCCTTACTTCCATGAATGATTTCACGGTTCTCTTGGGAGTCCTGGTTTGAAACCTCAAAGTCATCCTCGATGACTCCTCCTTCCTCATCTCCCCCATCTGATCATTCCTCCATCCTGTAGATTCTCCCTCTATACAACTTCCCAGCATTTCCTTTTCATATCCTTTGCTACTTTTGCCTGCACCTCTATTTTAAGAATTTTCTAAGTGGTCTCCGTGCTCCCAGCTGTCTCCTCTTCCATTCCTGACATCCCCACTAGAGTGATCTTCCTCAAATGTAGATCAGCTAATACCACTTCCTTCACAGACATTTCCCACCATCTACACTGACAAGAGCAGTTCTTCTCAAAAGTGTCATCTTAGAATCATCACCTGGGAACTTTTTAGAAATGCAGATTCTTAGGTCTCAATCAACACTTTCTGAACCTGAAACTCTGACTGTGGAACCAATCTGTCTTTTAACAACTCCTCCAGATGACTCTGATGTATATTAAAATTTTAAACTACTGGGCTGTGGGGTTAAATTCAAATTTCTTGGTATGGTGTTTTGCAAACCCGCCTTTCTGATCTTATTTTCATCTGGTTACACTCTTCTCCTCCCCACCTCATCATTCCACCATTTCAGAACTTTACCTTTTACTATTCTATCTAACTGGAATATCCCACTGACTTGGAATTTTCTCTTCCTAATTATCAAGTTTTGATTTGAGGCACAATTCAATTCAATCTCTTTATTAAATTCTTGTTGATCTCCCCAGTCATATTTCTGTTCCATTAGTTTATTTGAAAAATAGAAAACAGTAATGGGTTAAAATAGAACAAAACTGTTACTCGGTGTTTCCTCACCAATGCTGTTTTTACTCATGAAATTTCTCCATGCTGCCATGTGTTATACATAGTTATTGTTTTTCTACTAAAAGATAATCTCCTCAAGGTTAACACTACTTTCAGTAATCTTTATTGTAGAACAGTGAGTTGCATATAGTAGGTGGTCAATGGTATATGTGAAATTGCACTAAAACAAGGTTTGAACTCTGATCTGATACATGATTGTTTTAAGTGTTCATTGCTGTAAACAATCTCCCATTTGGAATTGTTCTTAAATTTAAAAACCGTTTATAACTTGCAATCTTTAAAAATAGAATTCTGTTCTGCTCTATGCTCTAACACAAAATGAAAGTATGTGCCATAAGCCCTGTAACTCTCTCTTTAAAGGATCAATTCTCTGGGTGGGTGTCCTGTCATTCAACAGGCCTTTCCCTGTGAGGTGCCTCTAAATTGGGAAAGAGATTAAATTAGATCACTGTTTGTTTGGTCTGTTGCTCATCATGTTGATATTTAATCCAGTGTCCAACAAGTGTCCCAACGGTATATAATGCCTGAAGCTGGCAATGTTTTTTGACCTATCTGTATGCACATACCCTTATCCATTTTGTTGTCCAAATAAAGGATTTTTGTAGAGGTACACATGAACTAAATAAATAGCATGCTAGTACGCCCAATGAATGTAAAACAGAGTGCATTATGTTTAACAAATCAAAAAAACTTACTGAGTTCTCCACATATTTTATGTGGAATAAAATTATTCTGAGTCAAAAAAATTGTATTGCTTTGCAATACTATAAAACAAGGAAAAAATGTATAGTTATTTTCCCCCCAAAATTAGTAAGGTTAAAAATACCTAGAAAATACCATTATGAGTAGTTGTGCTGATAACCAAGATATGTATTTTCATTACCAATTTAAGTGAACATCTTTTCAGTCAGTCACAATGGTAAAGCAAATAGATATGGAAATAACTATAGATATATAATTAGAGATAGATTTAGATAGATGGACGATGATCGGTAGGTACATAGGTAGGTAGGTAGATAGATAGATGATAGATGGTAGGTATGTAGGTAGGTAGATAGGTGATAGATAGATAGATAGATGATAGATAGATAGATAGATGATAGATAGATAGATGATAGATAGATAGATAGATGATAGATAGATAGATAGATAGATGATAGATAGATAGATGATAGATGATAGATAGATAGATAGATAGATAGATGATAGATAGATAGATAGATAGATGATAGATAGATAGATGATAGATAGATGATAGATAGATGATGATAGATGATAGATAGATAGATAGATAGATGATAGATAGATGATAGATAGATGATGATAGATGATAGATAGATAGATAGATGATAGATAGATAGATAGATAGATAGATAGATAGATAGATAGATAGAGATAGATAGATAGATATGATAGATAGATGATAGATAGATGATAGATAGATAGATAGATGATGATAGATAGATAGATAGATAGATGATAGATAGACAGATAGATATAGATAGATGATAGATATAGATAGATATAGATAGATAGATGATAGATGATAGATGATAGATAGATAGATAGATGATAGATAGATAGATAGATAGATAGATAGATAGATAGATAGATAGATAGATAGATAGATAGATAGATGATAGATAGATAGAGATAGATAAAGATAGAGATAGATAGATGATAGGTAGATATAGGTAGACAAAGATATTGGTAAAGTCTCAGTTCTCAAAGTCCTAGCATTACAGAGATGAATGAAATATATGTAAGCAAGTATTAATTCAATATAATATATGCTAACAAACACGTGTATTAAATAGAGAACACAAAAAAATAATTTAAAAAAAATATTTAAAGTAAATTGAAATTGCTCCATTCTTAAAAGATGGACAGTATGCATCAAGGTGTTATCAATTCCTTATGTCCAGAATAACAACAACTAAAAAACAAAAAGAACCCAGCCCAGCTGGTGTGGCTCAGTAGTTGTGAGCTGACCCATGAACCAGGAGGTCAAGGTTCAACTCCTGTTCAGGGCACATGGCCCGGTTGCAGGCTCGATCCCCAGTAGGGGCCATGCAGGAGGCAGCCCATCAGTGACTCTCTCTCCTTGTTGATGTCTCTCTCTCTCCCTCTCCTTTCCTCTCTCTGAAATCAATACAACATATTTTAAATAAAGAATTGATATTTTCTCATACAATGTGCATCTGCTTATGTTGACCCAAACACTGGGGCTTTTCCTGCTCCTGTTCAGTGTGGGAATGAAGAAGGGAGCATCCACTATATTCCAGGTACATTATTAGGCTCTTTCTCATATCGCTTTTAAACATCAAGAAAAGAAAAATAAAGTTTCAAAGCCAATATGAGTCTTAAGTAGCATTTGCTGTCAGGCAAGGCAGGGGTAACTTTATCCAACACAGAGAGATGGGGCTTTCAGATTAACTGTCAAAGAATGGCACAGAGAAAATTACCTCAAAGCATGGAGGATTTGCTCACATATCTGCATGCAAGGAATAAAACACCCCTGAAGACTATTTTCTAGGCCAAAAGCAAGTGTGGGCCTTAAAAAAAGCAAAGGCAGAAGATTTCACAAGGAAAAGTGATCGATGAGTTTGAAGAAGCCTCGAAGATCAGTTCAGGATTCAATTGTTACAGCGGACCTTCATCTGGGTGACTGCAGGAACCCCAGTCCTCCTGTCAACCCAGATAGTACAATTGAATTAGAAGCTTCTAACAGTCCAAGTTCGCCATCAGGCTCTTTTGTGCCAAATTATCTGAAAATTGCTTGCTTGGTTCTTTTCTCTGGGGCCCTGACTGCTCACTACCTGGCATTCTTCATGCCCTCCAAGGCATGCAGCAGGCACAATCTCAGCCCTAAACACAGGGATATTTCCATTATAATAACCAGAACAAGTATACCACACAGATTTTTCAACATGCAGATTGAAGGCCCTAGGAGCTTAAATGACTTCCTTGACCTAGATGTGGCTGGGTTTTGAACTTGGGCCTGGCTTGTCCACAGATCATATACTACCCTAGTGTACTATTACATTCATTTTCCAACTCTATCTTTATTAACAGACATGTTCGCAAGAGAATGACAAATAATGTTTTTCATAATGAATGAGTCACACATAGATCCCAGGGCCCCTTCTGGTTAAATTATGTTCAGAAGAATTTCATTAAGCCTTTTGTTCCATATCTTTATGGAATATATGCAGTGGCTGTCTTTACAATCCAGTTTGATTTTCCGGAAAACCTTATTCATTAATCAACCCAGATTCAAATGTGCTCTGGGTATCCCCCAAATTCATGCCCTTCCTGAAGTCTCAGAATGCAAATTATGTGGAACTATAGTTTTTGCAGATGTAATTTGTTTAAATGAGGAAATACCAGAGTAAAGTGATTCCTAAATTCAATATGACTAGTACCCTTATAAGAAGTAAAGAGACACAGACATAGAGTCACACAGGGAAAACATCATATGAAGGTAAAGGCAAAATTTGGAGTGATGTGTCCACTAGCCAAGGAATGCCGAAGATTGCCCACTGTCACCAGAAGCTAAGAGAAGGAAACGGAGCAGTTTCCCTCAGGATGCCCAGAAGGAACCAACCCTGCTGACACATTGATTTCAGACTTCTAAGCTCCAGAGTTGTGCAAGCATTAATCTCTGTTGTTGAAGCCTCTTAGCTTGTGGTACTTGCTCACAGCAATATGAGGAAATTAATATAAACTGTTTATGGTACATGGTAATTAAGACAAGGTACACTTCAGTGTGGCCATGTGAATGTGTGAAAACCCAGGCTGAAGAGTGATACTGCCAGGAAGAGACAAGATATACAAGGCAAATCTTCCAATAACCACTCGGGGTGCTCCATACTGAGAGCCTCTCTTAGTTTCTCCCTCAACTCTGGGGAATAATGATTACTCTCCACCTCTTACAGATAAGGAAAGGCCCTAGAGGATCTGACCACTCTCTATCCCACTCGCTTCCTCCAGCTACCCAGCCTTCCTGGTCTCCCTTAAATGTTTCCAGTGCATTCCCACCTCAGAACCTTTGTTTTGAACCCTGCTGTCCTACACATCTGCCCAGTTTACTCTCTGGTCAAATGTTGGCTCCTCCAAAAACCCTTCTCTAGCTACTGTAGTGAGAGCACCCCATGCACCCTAGCCTCTTATTATGCTTTATTTTTGCTTCCCAATGCATTCTATTGCTATGGTTGTCTCACTTCTCTCTGTGTGCTGGCACTCTGTTTTTGTCACCACTCTACCCCCAGCACACAGAGGGTTTTCTGCCTCACAGTGGGTGCTTAATAAATGAATGAACCGCATAAGCTGTGGTACAAATAAGTTAACTGTCAATTCCCCACTGCCTCGCTGAACTCTGTTTGGTACTCAAAACTGATTTCTTTCTGACTTTTGAAGTAGAATCATAAATAGATGAAGTAGCTCATAAATAGGTTCAAAAGTCTGGAAGAAGTTCCACATGACATCATAATGTAAAAGTAGAACTGATTTATGGAAGCAATGGTTCTAAAAGCACTACATTTACAGATGTATTTTTCTTTCTACATCCCTTGTGGTGCATGGCTGGTTAGGAAGGGCTACTCTTTCAGTTCAAGAGACAGTCAGGGTATCGGATGGGTCCCTCTTGATCATAAAGTAGTCAACTTATGATCATGATTGAAGGCACTAAATAAATATTTGCCCTAAATTATAGGGAGTTCCCTGTAGTCAGCAGCACAGCACTCCTCAAACCCATAAAAGAATGCCAAGAGTCAGTGCTGCAACTCTCTGGTAGAACCAGGAGTCTATTTCTCCCCTTTTTCCTTTCCGAAAATATAAATACTTACCTGACCATCTTTTGCCCTGGAAATGAGTTTATTTTATTCAAACAGAAAAGATATACAGATAGATTAGGTCATCAAGGAAAAATTTTTGTGCTTCAAAGACCCAGGCCAGACTCTACTGCAAACCCATGCACTGTTTGGACTTTGTTGAATGTTCCCCTCCAGGAAAGATAAAAATCATATCTGTACCTGCTCTGGATTCCAGACCTAGGAATATTGTAGCATTTCTGGTGCCCCCTCAGCAAATGACCTGTTGCCTCTGAGGAACTGTCGACATTGAAAACTAATTTTAAGCATGCTTTATATAAACCTCATGGTGTTATTCAGAAAGATGGCTTCTCTCCCCTTTGTGGATAATATGGGCAAGTACTGGGTCAGTGTCGTGATCTGCTTGCTGTTGGGTCACATGCTGTAACCCTAGATGGCATTTCAAAAGGGTAAGATTATGCTGACATTGTCCAATAAAAGAAAAGCTAACAACAGCAGTGGGAGAAGAGTAAATACAAGACACTGGTGTGGTTTGTAATGGGCCAGGAGATATTACAGGTGAGAGGAGCGGTACCAGGTACTGAGGGGCTGCTATGGCTGAGCAAGAGGGGGCTCCAAGTTGGGCAGCAGATCTCTTTACCACACCTCCAAGAGCTTCACTGCCTTATTTTGTCTTTATAACAGATACAAACAATCAACTTCCTCAGTTGTGAGAGGCTTGCCTGGAGGGTAGAGCCAAAAGAAATACAAAAGCTTGTATGAGGACAATCTTTCATTGAAAAGACAGTGCACAAGTGAATGGATTGAATTATAATGTTGAGTAAAAGTGGTGAAAATGGAGCAAAATATGTTCGATGAATCCTGTCAGAGATTTAGGGTTGATATGTGGTGGCTGTGGCACTTTTGCCATTCAGTAATCAGATGAATGACATTTATGATGTTACATTGTTGTAATTTGAGACAAAAGTAGGAAACTGTGCTTGGTGCTCAGTTTAATAAACAGTACATAAGAGTGAACACATATGTATTGACAGGAGACCAAATAGCATATGTAGTGAAATAGGTGCTTACATAGATGGCTGTTGTGAAAAACATTATGAGACGGTTTTTGAAAATCTATTTAAAAATTAGTATAAAGCCTTAAAAGTCTATTATTTGATCCAATAATTGCACTTTGGGGATTAGGTGCTGAGGAAATAACACTATTTTGGGGAGGGTAAAGTTATGGAGCACTGTGTGTATAAAGTTTTTGTTTTTTATCACAGTCAAACCTAGGGGGAAAACCTATAGACAACTAACAGCAGAAAAGTTAAGTAAATTATAATGTAGCACTATCATGGAATATTGTACAATTATTACAAAATATTAGGTATAAAAATCAATCATGATACAAAGTTCTACTGAGAAAAGAAATGGAATAAACAAAAGGATAGGTTATGAATGAATATTATTCTCTTTTTACTCCTGTAGTTTCCCTTTTTTCTTTTTATCATTAGAAAAAATACTTTACAAAATAAATCCTCACTAATTGTATGCTATGCAAAGCACAGGTTTTTGTGTCTTGGTATCAAGAATACCTGCTAAAGTTGGGAGATTAAGATATGATGGAGGGTGAACTCTGCTGTCAGGGTCTTATTTGTCTTGGCGCCAGCTCTCCTCTGATTAAGAGGGAGCCATATCTCAGAAGATATTTGATAACAGCTCACCAAGGCCTGCACTCACCTGGGAATGACCTACATTGCGAGGGTGAGAGATGATAAATTCCAGGCTTTTTCAGAAAAGGATATTCTAGAAACTAGATTCCTAATAATTGGCAGAGTCTCTTAAGTAACATCAATTCTTACCACCCACACTGATCTCTCTAAAATATTTGAAAGAGCTCTTCCAAGAGTGTTAGGCAGTATATATTTAAAGGCAGGAACCTAGAAATATTCTAGATGAACATGCTCCAGGAGGTAGAGATGAGGGAGTGCTGTGTGAAGCAGTGCATGCCATAAAGCTTCACTTGCGTTGCATTCTGCTTCTGTCATTGCTCTTGATGATTTGGGGGCTTGTCAGCTTCCTCTTCTGAAGAAATGCGGCGTTACCAGTTTTCATTTATAAAGTTCATATTTGAAAAGAGTAGCAGCCAGTGCAAATAAAGTGCAGAATTCACTTATTTAAAATCCAGCCTCAGACTTTCTGTTCATTGTCTGTGATATCTTAAGTGCATGGCCTACACTTCCTAACTGTACTCATATCTCAGATTCAGCTTTTCTCAGCACACTTGGGGTAGAGACAAATGATGCCAATATCTCAGGTATTTATTTTTAATCATTGAAATAAACTATGTATATGCATTTTAGGTCTGTGAGTTAGTCTAAAAAATGTATTATATTTTTATTGCCTAAACATTCTAAATGAAGAAATTATAAAAAGTCAGACATGGTGTTAAATTTTTTAGTTGATTGACAAAAGATGTAAGTTACAGGCTTAAACTGGCATTATTCTTTTTTCTCATTGCTTATATTTAGTCAGTCACTTCTGCCAATTTTACCTCCTAAATCTTTCTCAAATGTATCCAGTTTCTCCTTCTGTACTGTGTCAACCCAACTTCAGACATTTAATAACATCACTTTCTTGGCTAAAGCCTTATATCTCTACCTAAAAATTCACCCAGCATAGCTTATCTAAAACCATTAGGCTGGTTTAGTCACCTCCCGGATTGAAACTTTTTACTCTTTCTCCCATTGCTTTTACAATGAAGGCAAACATTTTAAAATCTCATAAAGATACCTCCATGATCTGTCTTTGTCTACTTCTTTCCCCTTGTCTCTTGTTATCTCCTGCTTTAAACTTGTTTCAACGTCACAAAGCCATTTTATAGTTCCTACAAAACTGCTGCCTCTTGGTTCTGTGGCTTTGCTTTTGTGTCTCCACCTCCAAATCAAATATCTGTTCACCAACATTTGTATGGCTAACCTTCTTGTTTTTCCTTTATCTCAAACATTTTCCCTTCATGGGACATGTTTCTGCTCAGCCCTTTGCATTTCTTTATCATTGCATTTCCGTGTTGTGCTTTTAATTTCTCTCTTCCATTAGACTGTGAGCTGCTTTAAAACAAGGGCTGCGCCTGCAGGTCTTGATCACTGCAGCACCTAGGACAGAAACTGAAATGCAGCTAGCTCTCACTGTTTGAACTGTGTTAGGTAAGCTTTCCTAGAAAAGAGTCCAAGGTGCAGATTTTGATGCATACAAGTGACTGAGGGAGTGCTCTTCTGGGAAAACCTGAGGAACAGATGGAAGAAGGGCAGGGAAGGGAAAAGAGGTGGTGAGGAGGTTACAGGTGAACCGTTGCCTTGCCATGGTCCACATACACAGGCGCTCTGAAGTGTGAACTGGACTATAAAATTGTCCCTACTTGAGGAAAAGGGCCTGGCCTTTTTTACACTCACATCAATCAGTTATTGGCAGTTAGCACATCCAGGGGTTTAAATTTCCCAGCATGGTGGCTTCTGTCAATCAAGGGTGCTTTTCAAGAGGAGACAATTCTGAGCTGTGAGCATACACTACTCAAAGTAGCTGGAGAATAGATATTTCAGTTTAGTAAAGGGGATCAGGGTGGGACATCTATTATACTATCACAGATGTCTTAATTATGTTATCACTATTTCAATGTACCCACCCAAGTAGATGCTTTAAGAGTAATATAATTTAATTTGCCCTTTTGTAAGTAAAATCTTACATTTCCATATTAGGATGCAGTATGTATAAGCTCTAGGATTAGACTTTTTTTAACAACACAACCTTCAAGTTTGTTACCATGGAAATATTTTGAACTCACACATGCAGTAATAATGACTTAATTAAAAATACTTTCCCTAATCTTGCTTGAATTTACTTACATTATCCAGTCTGCATAGCCTTTGTTTATGAAATGGTACATCAGTATGAACTCCTTGTAAAGGGATTAGTTGTGAATCTAATTCTATCACTGTCTTCATCTAAGCTCCCAGAAGATTATGGTTGGTAACAAAAATGAATGATTATGATGCTTCCTACTCCCACTCCCCAGTGCAGCTTTAGAACTTCATAAACTCCCGTTGACTGAAGAAATTTGTACTGCAGAAGAGTCATCGAGCTGGGGCATTTCCATACAATTCTCCCATCAAGGAAGGAGAATACCAATAGCAGATTTCCTGAGAGAGGCTTGTAGAATGGCATTTTATTCTGAACAACAGAAAAACAGATTAAATACTACTGGCTTAGATAATTACTCGATGACAATTTAAAAAATAATAATAGTAAATATTAGTACATAATGGAATTAACAGTGTCTGGAAATATGTTTTTGGAATGATTGCTTCCAAGTCAACAGAGCTTATGTGCTGAATCAAGAAAAAATTGAACGAATCAGCAATTCTGGTAATCAAGAGTTAAGTTTTAAGTTGTCACATTTTCTTTTAAGATTTGAGATCTTTTTGCAAAAATTTTTTATTGATTTTTAGAGAGAGAAGAAGGGAGAGGGAGAGAGAGAGAAACATGGAAGTGGGAGTGAAAGATTGATCTACTTCCTCCTGCATACAAGGAAAAAATATCACTTATCACTTGTCTCATTTAATTAAATGCTTTAATTTAATTATTGGAAAAAGCAATGTGCCCATCACTTATTTAGATGTTTATCTAAATAATTAGAAAACATCTTAAATTGTTCTTTATATTACTTGCCATCTTTCTCCGGAAATATTACAAAATGTTAATAATTTTATAGTTTATTTTGAACACCATACATTTAGTCTAATGGTAGTAAAAGTTTCTAAGATATACATCCTACGTCTATTTCCATATTAAATGAACATAAAGTGTCTCTGATATCCAAGGTCCTGTTATTTTTTCACTTCATCTCTGCCTTTTTCTTGGCATATGACTGAGCTGTTTGATGCCTTTTTCTTGATTGATAGTCAAGTTCGGAATAACTCTCATTTTCCATAATATTTACAGTTCTCTTTCAACATTTCTCTCAGTAAGCATATTCTAAAAGTAAGTACTAACATCTCTGCCTATCCCCAACACAACTCTCCCACTATTGTATTTTCAAAATTTTTTTGTTGCTGTTGACACTATTGCAGATGTCCCAATTTTTCCCTCCTTTGCCCACCTCCACCCATCTCTTACCCCCTCCCCCACCTTTCTCTCTGGCCACCACCACACTGTTGTCTGTGTCCATGGGTTATGCTTATATGTTCTTTGGCTAATCTCTATACCTTTTTCACCGAGCCCCTTCTACCCCCCCTTCCCTCTGAAAGCTGTCATTCTGCATCTTGATCTAATTTGTTGCTAACTTTTTAAACCTTTAAGACTAAATATTTTTGCCTTTAGCTTCAAGCATTTTACCTTATCTTACAAATCTTCTGAGAGTTTAAGTAAGTTTATCTAACTATTTATACTGCTAATTTTTTCTGCCTTTTTCACTGGTAGGGATATCCTCTGTGGTAGTTGACCTCCGTTACTTGATTCTCAAATTGTATTGTAATTCTTATAGTGGTAAAATAAGACAATGTTTATCACCGGAATTATAACTGTTTAAAACAAAATTCCACCAAGGATTAATTTCATGTAATGGGTCAAATGTACGAAATTGTGTCAGTAAATGCCATGTGTAGTTATATAACCTTGACATCTCTGTGTACAGTTCTGTCATCCTATTTAACATGGTGTGGCAACTCTGCAGCATTGGCAGGGATGATGGTGATGGCTTAGACATGGATGGTGTCCACCAAGCTTCCAGCACTTTACTCTAGACAATATCTAATACAGATCTTTAACAGGAATCTTAGACAAAACTTTAGTAGTTGAAACTAACTAAATTAAAGAATATTGTGAAGTTGATAATACTTTTATCAAGAAACAATACTATGGTGGTAGGGAGAATGAATTCTAGGGTTAGACATAGTTGGGTGAGAATCCAAGGACTTCTACTTCTTAGCTTTTGTTGAGTTTCTTCAGTTATAAAATTTAGTTGTTAATTTATTTACTGAGTCATTCATTCATTCATTCATTCATTCATTCATTCATTTAGCAAATGTGTGTTGAGCTGGTGAGCAGCACAGTTCAAAGCACTGGGGCTAAAGAAGTGAGTTAGAAAGACAAAGCCCTTGATTCAAGGGGCTTACATTCTATTGGAGAGAGAGAAAGCAAAAAAAGTAGGCACATAGTATAACACCAGATGATAATAATTCCCCTGAAAAAATCTTAAGCAGAATCTGGATCATGTGACCAGAATAGGAAGCCGGTGTTTCCGACAGAGCACTTAGAAAAGTCCTCTTTGAAGAGGTGCTATTTGGAGGAAGAGAGGGAGGAAGGCATTCAGTCTTTGGTGAGAACTGCTCCACATGGAGGGAACAGTGAGTTGAAAAGCCTTAATGGATATTTTTGTGGAGGGTAAGTGAAAATTTGTAAACTCAGTCATAGTTAAGTGCTCATTAGATGTTAGATATTATTTTAAGATAAGAAATGTAGATGACTCACTAGATTATATGCCGCCTTTGCTCTTCCTTTTCATATTGGTAATTTTCCTTCTATCAGATTCTACATTATTCAGCCTGTCCTCATTTTTATTTATTTTTATTTTTTTTTAATTCATTTTAAAAAATATATCTTTATTGATTTCAGAGAGAGGAAGGGAGAGGGAGAGAGAGAGATAGAAACATCAATGATGAGAGTCATTGATCGACGGCCTCGTGCACGCCCCAAACTGGGGATCGAGTCCTCAACCTGGGCATGTGCCCTGAGCGGGAATCGAACCGCGATCTCCTGGATCCTAGGTCGATGCTCAACCGCTGAGCCATGTCTGGCCGGGCCTGTCCTCATTTTTAATCTTCAATGAGTTAAACCCTGCTGACAATAATCAGATGCTACTGCTCTTAGAGGTCCTCTTTTCTTGGTTTTGCCTTTGGCTCGGTGTTTGTATTCTGTGAGCTGTCATTGATTATCTTGCTAGGCATGGGGCAACTGCCCTCTCTAAGTAGAAAACTCTCAACTTCTCTGTGATTATGTTAATAGTGATGTACCTGACCTGTGTGGACCTGTTGTGTGTGTTTGTGTGTGTGTGTGTGTGTGTGCATGTGTATGTGTGTGTGTGTGCAGGGGGAAGGGTGATAAAAAATAATACCAAGATGCCATTTGGAAGATGATGCTTTCAGATAACTGAGAAAACCCAACTGATCCCAACCCCCATTAGCCACATTTTCCACCATTGTTTCTACTTTGTACTTCCCATGATGCTACCCGAAACCAGACCAATGTACCTCTGTCTCTTGCTGAGATACTACAACCAGAGCTTGACCCACTCTTATATTTCCTTCTGCCTTCTTTGGCTATAAAACATTTATTCCTGATTTTATAAGTGTGGATCCAATCAGAGACAAACACCACACACTAATTTGAATACGGGAAATTTTTAGAAAGAATTACTAAGTGGCACAAAGAACTTATGCACCTCTATGTTCATAGCAGCATTATTTACAATAGCTAAGATCTGGAAGCAGCCCAAGTGCCCATCAGTAGATGAGTGGATAAAAAGCTGTGGGACATTCACACCATGGAATACTATGCAGCTGTAAAGAAGAAGGATCTTTTATCCTTTGAGACAGCATGGAGGGAACTAGAGAGCATTATGCTAAGTGAAATAAGCCAGTCAGAGAAAGACAAGTACCACTTATATGTGGAATGTAATAAACAAAATAAACTGATGAACAAAATGGATCCAGAGACATAGAAGCATGGAACAGACCGAGGAATCTCAGAGGGAAAGTGGGGATGGAGGAGTGGGTGGGGAGAGATTAATCAAAGAGCTTATATGTTTATGAGCATAACCTATGGACACAGACATTGGTATGGGGATGGTTTGGGGATGGGGTAGATGTGTGGTGGAGGGGATCAACGGGGGTAGAAAGGGGACATCTGTAATATTTTCAACAATAAAGATTAAAAAAATAAATCTATTGGGATGACAGTGGTTAATAAAACTATAGAGGTATCAAGTGTACAATTCTGTGATACATAATCTGTATATTGCATTGTGTGCCCACCACCCAAAGTCAGATCTTTTATCACCATATATTTGACCCCCTTTACCCTTTACTAATCCCCTATAAAAAAAAAAAGATTGGCTAGTAAGAAAGATCTATTAGTCTACTCAGGTTGCCATACAAAATACCATACACTAGGTGGCTTACACAACAGAAAGTTATTTCTCACAGGTCTAGAGGCTGAGAATTGCAAGATCAAGGTGTTGGCCGATTTGGTTTCTGGTGAGAGCCCTCTTTCTGGTTTACAGATGGTGCCTTCTCACTGTGCCTTTTCTCTATGAGCACCAGAAGGGAGGGAGGAAGGGAAGGAGAGAAGAGGAAGGGAAGTGCTGGTATCTCTTCTAACAGCCCTAATCCTTTCATGAGGGTTCTGCCCTCATAACCTCATCTAAACCTACTTATCCCCCGAATACCCCTCTTCCAAATACCATCGCATTCAGGGTTAGAGAGTCAAAGTATGACTTTTAGGAGAACACAAACATTCAGCCCATAACAAAAGAGAACTCAAAAGAATAAAGGCTACTATTGCACCTATAGCTGATATACAGCCCCCAAGGAAAAGCCCCTATCTTCTGACCTCCAGAGTGACATCCAAACCTTATTGAGGAAGCACATGGCTTACTGAATGGCAGAAGTCAGTGAAGTGCCACACTGGCAGAACTTGCAAATCTGCCCTCTGGAATTTGACAGAGACGACTCCTTTAAAGTACCTGGAAAAGCAGTTTGTGGGAAAGTGTCTCAAATGAGGCTGAGCTAAAAAACTACCAAGCTGCTGGCTGCCTGGCACTGCAGGAACTGGGTGCTAGAGAAGCCTTGTACTCTACAAGGGCCATCCCAGCAAGCATGCTGGGACCAGGGAGCAAAACCCTCTCCTCCTGCAATGTCTCTTCAGCACCCTCTACCAACAGAGCTTCAGTGCCAGCTAGCAGAAGAAAGCTGTTTCCACGATCCAGATCCACTTTCAAAGAACAGGCGAAAAAGGTGGATAGGAAGATGTAGAGTAGAAAGGCAATAAACCAATAGCCATCACACTGATAGAAACTAAGAATAAATACCAGCAGAAGCAAACTAAGTGTCGAATATGCTGTTTGTTAGCATGGTAAATTACTTTTCAGCACCATTCTGAGGTTGATCCAAGGCTGAATTCTCTATGCCTAGAATAGAATCTACTCCAATATAGATGTTCGATATATATTTGTTGAATGAAAAATGAATGAATGAAGTAATTCTTAAATTTTTCTCTAATGTACTATCTCTCTCTCTCTTTATTTTAGCTGATGGATGCACCGATTGGTCTATCGATAT
Source organism: Miniopterus natalensis (assembly GCF_054644295.1). Classification (NCBI taxonomy): domain Eukaryota; kingdom Metazoa; phylum Chordata; class Mammalia; order Chiroptera; family Miniopteridae; genus Miniopterus; species Miniopterus natalensis. The sequence goes on along the minus strand of NC_142103.1, from coordinate 89,979,032 downwards.
CAAGAAATATCAAGTTTTGGTGGGAGAACCTGTTCGAATCAAGTGTGCACTCTTTTATGGTTATATCAGAGCAAATTACTCCCTAGCCCAAAGTGCTGGACTCAGTTTGATGTGGTACAAAAGCTCTGGTCCAGGAGACTTTGAAGAGCCAATAGCTTTTGATGGAAGTAGAATGAGCAAGGAAGAAGACTCCATTTGGTTCCGGCCAACGTTGCTGCAGGACAGCGGTCTTTACGCCTGTGTCATCAGGTATGCATTTCATCCTACTCCTGCCCGCTCAGATCACATGCTGCTCTCTTATGCTTAAATTTTGCTGCTCTCCCTTTCACCTGAGGTATTGTCTCAATATTTGTGTGCTTACTGCTTTCTAAACTTTAGAATCTAAATCATAAAAAGATGGGATTGGAATTTATATTGAGACATTATTTCTGGCTTATGGAGAAAAGAGATACCATCTGGGTAGCTACTTCTGTTGCCAGAAATTACTGAAGACTATGAAATAAAATTTATAGAGGAGGTGAAATGTTGCAAATCAAATGTAAGCAAAGACTTGCAGGAAGGATGCATGGTTTATTGCTAAATGGGTTGTAGCATTTTGTTATTGCCCTTCACAGACAGATAGAGCGCAGATAGCTCTGGTTCACACACATCTGCAAAGATGATTTAGGTAATGTGTGTATGTGCACAGGAACAGGAGGGCAGCATTGCCATCTTAGGGGATTCAAATATAAAGGCTGTTTTCCAGATCATTTTCTTAACTAAAAGTGCTTGGTCAATACAACAATTTACCCAGGTCCCTCAGGGCCCATACAAAAGTTAATAACAAAGTCTGTCCCCTTATCCCCAAAGAAACTCATCACACATCCACATATCTTTGTCTGCTTGCAGAAGAGACATAATACATTGAAATAGTATCCATGTAACACATTAGGAGTTTAAAAAATCTCAGCTTAAGAAGTTAGCCCTTCATGGATTGTGAATCACACCTGGCATGAATGCTTGCGGATGTCATTAGACCAGCGATTTTCAGCCTTTTTCATCTCATGGCACACATAAACTAATTACTAAAATTCTGCGGCACATTATCTTTTGACAATCTGACAAAAAAATAGGTATAATTTGGATTCATTCACACCAGATGGCTATTGTGTTGGCTGTTGTCATTTTTTTTTTATTTGACAATCAAGAGAAAAGAGGTCAGTAGCCATGACTAAATAGTTAGGTGTTGGGTGTTTTAAAAATTATTGCTGCGCACCAATCTGAAAACCTCTGCATTCAATTAAAAGAACATTGTCAAAGGAAGGTATAGTCATATAGAGGATCTGTTTAAATCTGTCTTTCTGTATTTTGTCCTATTAAGAGAAATAAAGCCAAAATTAATTTAGTTAATTCTCAATTTGGAGACTCTTTCAGAATCACCTAGTGTCTTTTTCACATCAGAATTCAACCCCCACTTCTGAAATTCTGATTGGCAGCTGTCACTCCTCTGTCATAAGAACTGTGCCCCCCGCCCCATCATCACCTGTAGAAATTAACTTTATGCTGATTCATGACTACAGGTATGTAAGGACATTAAAGTAGGTCAGAGCTACATAAAAATATTAAACAGAAATTTACCTTTTTAACACTGGCAACATATATTTAGGGTTAGTTTTGGAAAATATAAATGAATGCAAGTAAAACTGTGCTTGGAAAAAAAGTGCACTGGATTGTGAAACAACAAATCCACCATTTCTTTGGCGACCCTTGTTCTTTCCCTTAGGGTCTACCAATCTTTGCATGTTCAAATGTAACTGTTATTAGAAGTAGAGATTTTGTAGAGACTTTGATAAATAATTGCCATAATAGTACAGTTAAGAGGACTGTTTGGGACTGGCTGTTCTCACTTGATTAATAGTAATTTGATTTAAATTCACATCTACTGTGATTCTTTAAAAAAATCATTATTTCTGATTGTTCATGCATGTGTAGAGGTGATTCTTCAAGAGAGGCAAATGTGTGTCCTCATTTATCTGAGATTAGAATTGAGCTGAATGTCCATAGTCTAACGCTTAACTTCATTATGTGTTTCTGATAGGAAAATAATGATGTGTTCACATTAGTAATCTGAATTTTCAAAGCACTGAGGTTGCAAATCTTTGATGTGTTTAAATATACGCTGTAATCCAATGCTCTGAGAAATTACATTAAATGTTCCTCAATTTATAGTTGCAGTAAGGAATGAAAACTTAAAAGTTTCAAAAAACCATGACATTTGCCTATCTTTGTATGTCTACATTTTAATGGAAGGTCAAACTAAAAGACAAACACCTTAAAGTTTATATGTGTCGAGTGGAGTTCTAGAGAAAGTGATAATCTCAACAACAAAAAAGATACTTTTATCACTGAAATTCAAATATTCCAATTACTTTGAAGCTAGTGTTGATATGGCTCCTTTTTCCAATTTGGAAAGCGATATTCAAAATCATAAACAGCAGTTGAAATAGCGTGGCTTAGTGTTGATGTTAAGGGAGCCCAGGGCTGTTAGAGTCACTGACATTTTGGCACATTGTTGGCTATCAGGCTTCAAAACTGTCACTATAAGTTTTTAAATAATACACTTTCAAAGAATTTTAGAAGTTTAAATATTTTAGCTTCTACTTAAAGATTCTAGTATTTCTGATAAGTGTTCTGGGTATTAAAGTTATCAATGAAAAGGTTTAATAAACTGTTTCATGTACACCTAATTTGCATTCATACTTATTTACAATTATATGTTGTAAATAATGGAAATGCCTGAGACCACCATCAGTGCTTATCAATGGATAAGAGCTTCCCTGCTCCCTTCTCTTTGTATCTCTTTGTATTATTGGCACAATAATACTACATAATTCTTTACTCCATAGTAACTGGAATTTCAGTTATTTTTTCTTCTTCCTCAGTTTTTATTTTATTTTTTCATGAAAAAGGGAATGAAGGAGAGCTACATAACAATACATATTCTATATGTATTTCCTTTTCTTTATCGCCACTAAAAAAATACATTTACTTATTAAAAAATAAAATCTTCCTGTGCTCTTAACCCCCCAGTCTTTTAATCCCCCTCTTCATAGTTGTGCCCTGTTAGCAGTTTCATATGTACATGTAAACATTTTAATGCCCCTGCAAAGGGTAGCATACTAAGTTTTTGGCACCTTAGTTTTTTACTAAAATTTTTATTTTTGAGGCAGTTTTAGATTCTTATTCAGTTACAAGAAATACTATAGTGAGGTCTCCTGAATCCTTTATCTGGTGTCTCTCAGATGTTCTTTAATGAATGAATAAACACTGCGGTGCTGTTCATACCTTGGAACACTATTCATCAATAAACAAGCACAGACTACACAACACATGCAGTAATTTGGATGGATTTCAAAGGATTTATGTTGAGTGAAAAATCCATTTCTAAAAAGTTATATACTGTATGATTGCATTTAGATAGCATTCTTGAGTTGAAAAACAGATATAGAGAAGACATCAGTGGTTGCTAGCAACTTGGGATTGGTGGGAAAGGAAAGTGGATGTGAACAATAGGAGATCTTGAGGTGATAGTCTTGTTCTGTATTTTGATTGTATCAATGTCAATATCCTGATTATGATACTATACTACAGTTTAGTAAAATTTTAATCCCCACCAGCAGTATAGGAGTGATCCAGTTTCTCCACATCCTTCCAGCATTTGGTATTGTCAATGTTTTTCATCGTAGTCATCAGTATATCATGATATCTCATTGTGGTTTCAATTTGCATTTCCCTGATGGCCAATGGTAGTTAATGTATTTTCATGTGCTATTTTGCCATCTCTGTCCTCTTCGGTGAAATGTGTGTTCAGGTCCTTTGCCATTTTATAATTGTATAATTTGTGTTCTTGTTTTGAGTTTTGAAAATTCTTTATTCTAGGTAATAGCCCTATTTTGGACATGTGGTTTGCAAATATTTTCTGCACATCTGTACTTTGTCTCTTCATCCTCTTAATAGGATCTCTTGTGGAACAAGATATTTCAATTTTGATGAGGTTCAGTTAATCATTTTTACCATTTATGGATCATGCTTTTGGCTCTTTGCCTAGCCCTGGGTCATGAAGATCCCTTTTTGAACATTTTTTTTGGCAAAAATGTTAATGCTTTACATTTTACATTAGTCTCTGATCCATTTTTAGTTAATGTTTGTATAATGTGTAAGGTTTATTTAGGTCAAGATATAACTTTTGGATAGATGTCCAATTGATCCAGAACCATTTGTTGAAAAAGCTCACTTCTCCATGGAATTGTTTTTGCAACATTTATTCAAAATCAGTTGGACATGTTTATATGGGTCTATTATAGGATTCTCTATTCTATACCTTTGATCTCTGTATCTATCTCTCTGTCAACATCACTCTGTCTTGGTTAATGAAGCTGTATGTTGGGGCTAAATATCAAGCAGAGAGAGTCCTCTCACTTTATCCTGTTTTTTAAAGATTGTTTCAGCAATTGTTGGGCTTTTCCTTTCCATATAAATTTTAGCATAAACTTGTCTATTTCTGTAAAAATTTTTACTGGAATATTGATAGGAATTGCAACTATAGATCAACTTAGGGAAAGTTCTTACCTTAACTGTGTTGAATTTCTCAGTGCATTCTTTGATTTTTTCCATTGACATTTTGTAGTTTTCAGCATACAAATTCTGTACACATTTTGTTAAATTTATACCTGAGTATTTCATTGTCTTTGGTTTGTTTGTAAATGATAGTAGTGTCTTTTTAATTTCATTTTCAATGTGTACATTGGTAGTATTGTTAGAAATGTGATTGATTTTTGTGTAATTTCTAAAAACATTTTTTTAAATGACAAAGTTTTCCCTCTTGTATCTAGTTACTTTGCACAAGTCTTGATTTTCTCTTTAGAGACTAAATAATGTTTTCTCATTGAAAGTACATATTAAGAATCTATCAAAAGGTACTTAGTGAAATCCATTTATTTAGTCATCCATTTAACACACATCTACTGATCACTAAGTAATATGTCAAAGCTAGGATTACAAAGATTTTTTTAAAAAACAATTTTTACCTTCAAGTAGTTTACATAAGAGAAAGTAAGTGTGTAGTAAATTGTTATAGATACTATGATCCTAGTTTAAATACAGTGAGGTTTCACCAAGATGGAGTAACCCCATTCTTCCAGGTTCTCTCTCTTACAACAAAAAATGCTGGATATCATGCAACAGACAAGCATTTTAAGTCCATAAAAGGTGGGAAGAAGGATTGTGTAGGGACCTCACAACTGGAGGAATGGCATGACCACGGTGCTCCAGTTGCCCTGCCAGATGATGTTGGCAAAGCCAGTCTTCTATCCTCTACCTGGCAGAAGTAGGCAGCAGTAACATGATCCACTGCTGTGAAAGCGTCAGCATACCTGAGTGGAGGCTGACCTTCCATCCTCTGAACAGTGTGCAACTAGGTAGCATATCCTTCTGCAAAAATAGAGTCCCCCCCCACCCAGCCCCCAGGGGGGAAGTGGGGGCCATTTGTAATACTGTCAACGATAAAAAAATAAATTTTAAAAAAAGATTCTCAACATCATTTGTCATCAGGAGAATACCAGTTAAAAATTGCTAAAGTTCAAAAGAGTGACAAATGATAGAGATGCATTGTTGGTGGGAATATAAAATGGTACAACTGTTAATGGAAAACAGTTTGCAGTCTTTTTTTTTTAGTTCTACAAACAGCTTCAATATGACCCAGAAATTCCAATCCTAGGTATTTACCTAAAATAAATAAAAATCTATATCCACAAACACACACACACAAATAATAGTTTCAATGGGGCCTAGTGGCATCCTGAGCCTCCACCCCCACCTGGCAGCAGTGAGAATCTCTGAGGCGCTGTGTGTCAGGAATAGTCACTGCTCAGCTTCTCTTCCATGGCATTAGTGGGGCTCACTAGGGAGCAAAGCTTCCACCCTCCACAAGGCAAACCAGAGGGCGGGAGGCAGGGCCAGTTGTCTAGTTTCCTACCTTCCCTTCCTGTGTCACTGTGGCCCAGCACAGAGTGAACATACTCCCTCACTGGAGGCATAAGGCAATGTGAGTTAAAGCCACACTTTCTCCAGGAATGTATCAGCAGGGCTGAGCAGGATGCAGAGTGTACATAGCCAAAAGGCCCTCTCGTCACATTTCACCAGGAGGTCTGCTTGCTGGAAAAGAAAAATAAGATTAAGTGGGATTCAAATTCTCATATCTACATTATGCAGAATACACAACAAAAAGAACACTCACTGGTCATATCATGAGTCAGGAAAATCACAACATGAATGAGAAAAGACAATCAACACATACCAACCCTGAGATAAATCAGATGTTGGAATTATCTGACGAAGACTTTTTAAATTCTTTTAATCTTTATTGTTGAAAGCATCACAGATGTCCCCAAGGATTTTAAAGCAACCATAATAAAAATGCTCCAGCAAGTAACTATAAAATCTCTTGAAACAGATGAAAAAATTAGAAACACCTCAGCAAAGTAATATAAGTTACAAAAGAGAAGCAAATAGAAACTATGGAACTGAAAAATACAATAACGAAAGTAAAAATTGATTGAGTGGGTATGATAGTAGAGTGGAGATGATGAAAGACAGTTTTACTTCTTTGCTATTCTATTAAATTTGACTTGCAAAGGCCAAAGTACTTCAGATAGCCAGGACCTCTGGGTATCTCTTGCTTTTCTAATTTTTTTTTTTCATTTCATTGGATTTATAGCGGTGACAGTGGCTAACAAAATTATATAGATTTCAGGTGCAAAATTCCAAAACACATCATCTGTGCACGGTTTTGTGAGTTCACCACCCCAAGTCAAGTCTCCATCCATCATTATCCCCTCTATGCCCTCCCCACCTCCTCCTGGCAATCAGCACACTGTTGTCCACTTTCATGAGTTTTCTCTCTCTCTCTCTCTTTTTTTTTTCTCAATCCCTCTACCCCCACCAGCCCCACCCCCAACAGTTGTCAGCCTTTTCTCCATGAGTCTGTCTCTGTCTTGCTTGTTAATTCATTTTGTTCATGCTATTTATCTTTCTCCAATTGGCTATTTCACTTAGCATAATTTTCTCCACGTTCATCCATGCTGTCACATGGATAAAGATAAAATTTCATTTTTTATGGCCAAGTAGTATTCCATGGTGTAAATGTATCACAGCTTTTTTTACCCACTCATCTACTGATGGGCACTTGGGCTGCTTCCACATCTTGGCTATTGTAAATAATGCTGCAATGAACATGGGGGTGCCTATATTCTTTTCAATTAGTGTTTTGGGTTTCTTTGGATATATTCCTAGAAGTGGAATTGCTAGGTCATAAGGCAGTTCCACTTTTAATTTTTTAAGGAACATCCACACTGTTTTCCATAGTGGCTGCACCAGTCTGCATTCCCCCCAGCAGTGCAGCAGGGTCCCCTTTCTCCACGCCCTCCCCAGCACTGGTCGTTTGGATTTGTTGATGGCAGCCATTCTGATAGGGGTGAAGTGATTTCTCATTGTGGTTTTATTTTGCATTTATCTGATGATTTGTGACATTAAGCATCTTTTCATATATCTATTGGTCATCTGTATGTCCTCTTTGGGGATTTAATTGATATCTTAAGAGCATTTTACCCCAAAGCAACCAAATATACATTCTTTTCAACTGCACATGGAACATTTTCTAGTATAAACCACGTTAGGCCACAAAACAAGTCTCAGTGCATTTAAGAAGATTGAAATAGTATCAAACATCTTCTCTTATCATAATGGTATGAAGCTAGAAATCAATCACAAGGGAAACACTGAGAAACATACAAAGACATGGAGGCTAAATAACAGCAATGAGACCAGGAAAAAAATCACTGTATACCTTGAAACAAATGAAAATGTGAATACAGCAGCTGAAAAATCTATGGGCCATAGCAAAAGCTAAGAGTGAAATTCATAGCATTACAGGCCTATCTCAAGAAACAAGAAAAATCTCAAATAAACAATCTAACTGTACACTTAGAGAAGTATATTTTCAATTTCCTAATAGCTCTATTCTCTTTTCTGTCCAAGAGGCACATTGAATTGAATAATGTACCAAAATTTATTTCAATATCTACTTCAACAAACCTATTTCCTCCTCTGATGATTCCTCCTTTCTCAGTAAATAGGGTCACCATTATTTCGGTGGCACCAGCTGGAATATTTCACTTACCTTTGTTTCCTTCATTTTTCTTACCTTGCCTTAATTGGTTACCACGACCTGTCTAATTTGCCTTAGATACGCCTTTTGAGTTTATTATTTCTTGTCTATACCAATTTCCACTCTCCTGGTGAGTGCAATGTTTTTTATTAACTTTTTAAATGGAATTCTTAATTTTTCAATTACAAGTTACATTCAACATTATTCAGCATTTGTTTCAGATGTACAGCAAAGTGGTTAGAAAGTCATGTACTTTACAGTGTAGTCCCCCTGCTGCTTCAAGTTATACACATGGCACCATATATAGTTATGATATATTATTGACTATATTCCCTATGCTATAATGTATATCTTGGTGCCTATTCTGTTACTACCAATCTGTATTGCTTAATTCCTTTACCTTTTTCTCCCAAGCCCCCAAGCCCCTTCCCTCTGACAGCTGTCAGCCTGTTCTCTGTATTTATGCATTGTCTTCTTAAGTGGTTTCCTTGCCTCCAGGTTGTTTCTACTTTTGTTACTATTCCACAGTGCTGCAGAATTATGTGTCTACAACAGAGATTATTTCATTTATCTACCTAAAGATCTCTGATGGGCCTTATTACCCAGCAAAATGAAGTCTAAAGATACTGCTTGGCATGCATGCTCCTTTAAAATCCAGCTTCAACCTTTCATCCCAGACTTATCTAGAGTGTTTATGTCCGTAGAAGAGTTGTGCTGTGTTTTCACTATGCTCCTTGCTGTTTGCAGGTGGAAGTATGAGCTGTACTTACTCTTTCACTCTTCTTCCTTCATCTAAAATTCCATTTTTTCATCACCTCTTCGAATGATAGCTGTTTCTTGAAGAAGATCCAGTATACGTTTGCCATCTTTCTACCTTTCCCAGTTGCTCCAAAGACAGATGTTTCAGTTATCTGTTGTGGGAGGAAAATACCCCAAAACAAAGGGGCTTAAAACAACCACCATTTTATTTGTACTGGATTCTGCATGTGGGTTTGTCTGTGATAGGTGCTTCTCCTCTTGATTTTATTTATAATCACTTGAGGCTGGAAACCACTATGCTACAGCTTTGGCTGAGCCTGTCTCTCTCTCCATGAATTCTAAGGGCCTCCCTTTCTCCATGTGCTCTTTTCAGCTATTTTCCTAACAGGATAGCCAGTTTTATGTGGTGAGTGAGAATGTATAAACACTTATCAAGTACCTGCTTACATTGTGGTCATGAATATCCCATTAGCCAAGTCTGCAGCTAACATGGGAGGAGACTTTACAAGTGCTTGAATACCATGGGGTGTGGTTCATTGGTAAGGCCAACAAAATAACAGTCCAACAGAGTCTGCCCTTTGGCCTCTAATAATTCATGGCCTTAATATGTGAGGTACACTCACCCCATTCCTATCCGCCCCTAAAGTTGTCTTATCTATTATGGCATGAGGGTCAGGCTAGAAGACCAAGATCTCATTATCTAAATCAGTTCTGAGCATGAAAGAGGTTCTTCATGCTTATTTCCCTGAGTGCAACTGCTCAGAAAGAGCTTCTTTTAAGCCAGGGCTCTGTGAACTAAAAAGACATCTAACTCTCAGGCACCCAACATACAGTGGTCACATGGGGATAAGATAATTAACTAAATAGTCCCATTTGAAAAGGGGAATGTTGAGGGTTGGATATATAGAGCAGTCACTGACTCATAGCAATTCTGAAACCCAGCTGGGCACATGTCACTAGTTTCTTGATGAAGTCCCTGTTCTGCTTATTGGGCATGGTCGTGTGTGGCTCTTGGATTCATCTTTTTTTCCATAGAAAGTTTCAGACTCAGAAGCCTCTGTTTAATTTGAACATCTTCTGTCTCTTTTTGTAGAAGCTGGTATGATTCTTTAAACCACTGTAAGCCTTTTATGTATTCAATTGTAATCTACTCGGTTAAACTGAAGCCACACCCACAAACATCTGTTAGAAAGTCTCTATACTTTGGTGTTCAAGTCTGGGTCCTGAAAGACAATGCACCGAAGTTTCTTAGTTACCCCTTTGCCAAGCTAGTCTTAGCATATGCCTCATAGACCTTCCTAGCTACCTTCTCTGGATGGTAGGGTATGCATTTTATCCCAAACTTATTATTATTAATATGATTTTCCCTCAGAATCAGTGCGGTATAGTGTTTGTCACAGAAAAGGCATCCAAAAATAATTATTGAGTGAAATAGTGATTGAGGTTAGTGTTCTTAGACTACCTTGTGGAAGACATTGCTACAGCTAAAATTATACCATTTTCTGATTCTTATACTGTTCCATGAGAAAATAAAATAATTCTACTTCATGTGACATCTCTTGTTTGAAACAAACACAAATTGTGACCTGCTTATCTTATATCATGATTCCAAAAGATAGTTTATTTTATTCTTTCCCTGCTATATATATTCACTGTTACCAGGCAGAATTGGAAAGCAATACTATTTTAGGCCTAAAAGACCCACAACAAGTAACTGCAATAACTGTAGCATAAATAATTTGTCATTGATTTTAATCTGTGTGATAGAATATAATTTTAATATGTATTATTGTTCCATGTGATTATTGTTTAAAAATCAAGTGATTCTTGGATCAAAGGATAGATAATGTCATCATCCTTTTAGAAAGTATTAAAGATTTATACCCCAAGGAGTCTTCATAATTTGTTCAGGGCAATCAAATTCCATATAAATGTTTTATATCCTATCCAGAAATTTTAATAACCATATGCATATGTGTTCCAAGAACCTAAAGTAGTTCCACAATCTTGGTTTCCTAATTGTTAAACTACCTCTCTTAATTGAAGCCAGAGTATACCCTTGAAAATATCAGGTGTAATTTATACATTATAAAAAATCCAATTAAACTACATAAACTAGTTCTTTAAAAAACCCTATATGCAACTGCAAGCCTTTAAAGTTTCAAGTCTGGATGCAGATTCTCTTATGCATGAGAAATTAAAATTTGAGAACTGCATATCAGGCACTTTTTGCACTCTTTTGGTGATAACATGAGTTTCTTGCCATAATAGGCTTCAAAGAGATTTTCCAGTTGCATAGTTTTGTTTTATTTGTTTTTGGTTAACCCTTACCCTAGGATATTTTTCCCATTGCTTTTCAGAGAGAGTGGAAAGGAGGGAGAGGGAGACAGAGAGAGAGAAACATGAATGTGAGAGAGACACATCTATTGGTTGCCGCCCTTACACACCCCAACTCGGGCAGGGATCAAACCTGCAGCCGGGGTATGTGCCCTTGACCAGGAATCAAACCAGAGACCCTTCCATGTTCTGGCTGATGCTCTAACCATGGAGCCATGCCAACCAGGGCTCCAGTTGCATAATTTTGATAATGCTTGGAGATCATGCTGAAGTGGTAGATCAACCTAGAACAGATACTAAATTTAGCCTTCTTTCTATGTTTGAGACAAGAGAGCATTTTCTAAAGGATCCAGCTATTTTTGAACAGGGCAATAATTAGCCAGATTGCTATCTTTCTGGATGCTTTCTTTTCAGAAACAAGAAACCCAATTGATAGAAGTAAAAGCCAAGAGCTGTGTGAATTGCCTATTCAGTTTACTGATTTTTAACTAAGAAGATGAAATAAATTCATCTTTAGTGTGGTTAAGGCCTGGGGTGGGGCAGGATCCGGGTAGAGGGGAGAAATGGGGGAAATATGGGGAAACATCTGTAATATTCTCAATGATAAAGATATTTTAAGATGCTGGAGTGGTGATAGGGTAGTTTCTTAACTGGATTAAGAAAAGCTTTGCCTTATCTTTCTAAGTCCTGAAAGAGAGGAAGTTTGAGGACTCTTTGAAATCAATAGTGTCATGTTCATGAAAGGCAGATACTTTTTCATTTTCTCCAAAAAGTAGCAATTTAATATGGAATGGTTAGGCTAGTGAGAAAGATACATTTTTTAAATCATTAGGTACATAAAGTTTAATTTTGAGTTCTTAGGTATTTTTTTCGAATTAAAATACAATGAGCCCTTTTAAGTCATGGATACAATATGTGCATTTATCATATTTCACAAACATTACTAAAAATCTATGATGTAACATAATTGGTAATTTTCATGAGGAAATAGTTAAATTGCAAACAATATGTGCCAGGCATGTAGGTCACTGACAATCCAGCAAAACTTTATTGGTGGTTATTTTATACTGTGGCTATTAATTTTTCTTTATTTGTAAAAAAATGTTCTCCAAATAAAAGTACCTGCTAATGTTGGTACAGTAAGCAAAGATAAAGTGAATCGGCCACTGACGGATCTCAGAAAGAAGATAGAAAGGGGGGCGGGAAGAGGTTAACCAAAGAACTTAGACACATATATTCATTGCTCATGGACACAGACAATAGTGTGGGGAAGGCCTGGGCTGGCAGGATCCGGGTAGAGGCGGGCAATGGAGGGAAACTGGGGAAACATCTGTAATACTCTCAACGATAAAGCTGTTTTAAAAATGTGATATGATCTAAGAAAGTAACAGCAGCCAATCAACAAAGTTTAGGAAAAGTGAAAAAGTTGAATATGAAGCTAAGATGATCCAAGGCTCTTTCTAAGCCTAAAGTTGTGCGTGGTTCTCAAGTGAAACATATGAACAATAATCTCGATGAATGTAGAGAAGTCAATAAAGAGACCTCTTGTTCTTGGAAGAGCTCATGAAAGAACTGTGATTTGAACAGGGCTTTAGAAAGTAGACTGATAGCTAGAGAAACTCTAACAGACAAAGGTATTTTGGAAATATCTCTTGAAGGCTAGCACAAGAGAAATTAGGATCTAGAAGAGGGATTGGCAAACTTTGTAAAGGGTAGGTGGTAAACATTTTAGTCTCTTTACAGTGAGTCAACTTTGCTGTTTTACCAGGAGAGGGTCATAGACAGTATCTGAACTAACGGGGGTGGTTTTGTTCCAATAAATCTACTTGCAAAAACTGGTGATGGGATGGATTTGGCCTGTGCGCTGTAGTTTGCTGACCTCTGATACAGAAAATGCCTTGCAAATTGCAAATAGCGAAACCAACAGCAAAAACTTCTGTTGTTATTAAGAAAAAAGCCACAGTCTATTGCTAATAAGGTGAGTAGATGATTTTTGTTGGCAAATGGAATTTTTGTAGGTGATGGTGAGAAGTATAGCTATAAAGAATGGTAAAACAGATGCTAAGGCTTAAGTGTAAGGTAAGTGTCAGGCAGGAAATGGGAAACCGAAAGCAATTTTTCTGCAATTATCTTGAAGCAAGTGTGTGAATGTTTAGAAAAAATGGGAAATTGAATACGGGTGACAAATTTTACAATAATTAAGGCACGAAGTGGTGGGGACTGTGGTTAGAGTATTAACGGTAAGAATAGCAAGGAAAAAAGATTCAAGATCACATTGGAAATTCAAAACACATCCAGAATGATGCGTGACTGGAAATTTCAAGCCTGATTGGATGTTGCTATGGGAAACAAAAGGAAAACAGACAGCAAGAGGCACATCTTAAAGCTTTTCTTGTACAAACCTAAACTTTTTCAGGAAAAATTCTCAGGGTCTTGAGAAATCAAATTGCCTTGACTTCAAGCCATTACACTAGGAAATTCTTAAATAGAATGATCCCATCATTGCTCCTCTCAGAGCATTTGAATGAATAAAGGGAGAGGTCTGCAATCCTTTCTGTTAGTCTACTTGTTAGTCATTGTATTATTATTATAAACTAAAGCTCTTACTTTTTCAGATTTCTTTGCCTTTAGACCATTAGTTTCTTAAGGGCAGAGATATAGCTAACACTATGTTTATCTTTGCATCTCTGATTATGCATATATAGCCACTGAGATCTGAACAAAGAAAAAAAAATTGATTAGTTTTCACAGCTTGGGACAGGCTATTGTATATAAGAAGAATCTTAGAAATAATAGTGGCTTAAACAAGACAAGATTTTTGCTGAAAGAAAGGTCAAGATGTAGACAGTTCGGAGCTTATACTGCAGCTCCCTAGGCCTCTGGTTTCTTCTATATCTTCACTCTGTTCTCCCTAGGGTATGGCCCTCACCCTTATTTTCCAAGATGAAGCTCTATACATTGTATTTATGCTGTTATAAGGAGCAAGATGTAATGAGAGCCTTATCCCATAGGGAGTCATGGAACATAAAATGCACTACAGAATTTATCCTGTTTTGAAATGAAGTACCAAGGCTTGGATTTATCAGTCATCTCTATCCAGGTGGCTTTTGTCATGCTAAAGAATTATCCAGAAAAGAGTACAGGTGTGAGCCTTAACCAGTCACCACCCACAGTAGCTAGAGGATGGGTTCAATAGCTGGTAAAGAAATTTTGAATGGGATACCAAAAGCATCTGCTACATTGAGGAAGAAGGGGAGATAGATACTTAGGGAAAATTAGCCATTTTTTGGCACAGCCAAGAAGCATCCCTCCACATATACTGAAATGACTCAATATTCTGTTTTTGTTTTATACAAATAAACACTTTGTCAGTATTTTCTGAATGAGTGACAGATATATTTTTAACGACCTATTTTTAAAAATTCCATAACCTTTTATTCTTTAACATGATTGAAAGAATTAAGAATTATTAATATTCTCAATACTACCATACCTACCCCCAACATGTATATATGCTTTGTACCCTCAATAGTTACTCTGATCAGATTCTAGGTCACACTCAGCACCAATTATAGAATGGCCTCATCCAAAGTCCTGAAGAAGAATTGGCTGGCAAAATCCCTGCCCTTGCAAATATTTCTAAATCTGGTTCCCAGAAAATTTCTCTTGCCCAGGAAATAAACAGCCAGATTGCTATAATTAGGATAATGCAAACTCCTTATACGTTTCTTATCAAAATTTTAGGTGAACAAACAGTATGACTTTTCTCATCAGTTTGCTCTGGCCTAGATATATGCGAGTTTTAGTGACATTTCTGGTTTTCTGGCAGGTCTCCATGTAGTAACTGCTTTATGATATAGAATCTGAGGTTATAAAATAAAAACTTAAAAGAGGTAATTGAATAAGCATTTAACTGATTTCATTATATCTCACAATTACAGATCCGGAACTATCCATTTTCTCCCATGAATGTCATAAAAGACAGTCCTATAAAAAAGTCAAGGTTATGTAGTGAGTGAGAAGCATTTGAAGTATTGTCCAGTGGTTTCGGAAAAATGCCTTGTATTGTTCTAAAGCCAAAAAAATCACCCAAACATCATTTCAAAACAAGATCACATTATTATATTTCATAATATAGAAAAGTGGCTTAAGCAAGATAGTTTATTCCCTCATGTAAAGTACCTATAAAATAGGCATTTCTAAACTTGTATGGTAGTTTCAGGATTTGGGAAGGTCCAGGCTGCAAAGCTTTATACTTTGTCATTCTTAGCATGTGGCTTCCCTTCACAAGGTTACCCCGTGTTTCTAGTGAAACAGAACTGAATATTTTTGTTTGTTTTCATTTTTATTTATTTTTTATTGTTGACATTATTTCACCCCCTTTACTCCTTCCTGAATATTTAATATTATTTAATTCTAAATCGCCAGATGTGGATCTTAGCCTTTGTTTGAAAATGGTAATGTCAAGCCATTCTTGGCTATTTCTTAGAATGTTGACTGTTATAGATGTTTAACCTAGGATTGTGTGGTATAGATGTGGAAAGGTTATTAGACCACAAAGTTAATATTTAGAAATACTAAAGATGAAGCTGTATCCTCTGATTCCACGATCACTGACACTCACAAAAATATGTTAATTGTCTTGATGTTGGTAATCACCCCACAACGTATATGTAAATCAAACCATCACATTATACACTTTAAATATATAATTGTACTTGTCAATTACTCCTTAGTAAAGTTTTGAAAAAGGTTTTCTAATTGACTTATTTTTTAATATTTCACGTAGACCTTCCTCAATTTGTTTCAAATAAGTAAGATTTTTACACAATTACCATTTCAATTTTTTTATGGCTATTGTATTTGGAGAATGAGTACAACAATCTGACAACAGATTTTTACCCCATATATCTTAAATATTGAGGCTTAGGCTGTCTTTCTGGTCCTAACTTTGTAAACCAATCCACTAAATGGTAAATTAGTTATTAATTTGCATGTAAACAAGAATGTTATTTCTGTTACAAAAGACATTTTGGAATTAGTTGCATCTGAGTAAATATGACTGAATTGGCTGGGGATTTTTGATACTGTACTTGTTCTGAATTGAATGAATTTTCCAGTAGATTCTTAAACATCGACTCTACACCAGTTACTGGGCTAGCTATTGGGAGCACAGCAGTGAATTAAGGCAGACTAGGCTCTTCCGGTAGCTGGAAGTCTATTCTGGAAGAGTCTTTGACACAGTAATTACTTGTGCCCTGGATACAAAACTGAAAGCAAAAAATGAGCAAACAAGACACACAAAGAACTCATAGCCACAGACAACAATACGGTATTTACCAGAGGGAAGGGGGTAGGGGTGGTAAAGGGTAAAGGGCCTCAAATATATGGTGATGGAAGATGATTTGACTTTGGGTGGTGAGCACATATGCAATATACAGATCATGTATCATAGAATTGTACACTTGAAACCTATATAATTTTATTAACCAATGTCACCCCCATAAATAATAAAAGGGGGGAAATAATGAGAACAGAGTACCTTAAGATCACCTAATAGGACGACCTAGCCCACTTGGTGTATAGGCTTCCACTCAGAGGCTGCACTCTTCCAACTGAAATCCAAGTATTTCTGGGGTTACACAGAGAATTTCCAAGGGATATGCCACAAAGATAGTTTGAACAGAATTTATCTCCAGAATCTCAACTTCCATGTGTACTCTTGTCTAAAATTGCCTGGTAACTCACAATGGCATTTCTTTCACTTTACAAAAGAAAGGCACGCCTCTCTCCTTCCCAAATTGCACTATGCTGCATTGCCTCAGGATGCAAAAGGACTCAGGTGCCAAACAAAGGGTTAGTCTGAAACATTTGTTTGAAGAATCATGGCCAGTTAAACTTACAGATCTTCCTCTCCTCCCTGACTTACAGTATTTCTGATAAGTTTGAAGCTTAATCCAAGTTGGTATGTTCTTAATTCACAACAGCCAAAGCAATATATAGTAGTGATACTGATTTAGATGTCATTGGAATGTTTTATTGAACTATTATATTTTCAATATGCATTTGATAAAACCCAGAAATAAATTGTAATTATTTTCTTTCATGTTTTATATTAATCCCCTCAAAAACAGTTAAAGCCTGTTTCATCAAATGATGACATGAAATATTTATTGCAATTATTTTTAATAATATTTAATATTTTCTCCCTTCTATTAATAAACTTATTTAAACTTACCAAAACTAGATGTCAATTTAAAACACTTAAAGTGTTTTCTAAGATCTTTTAAGGGAAATATGATCCCCTCAAAATAATCAAGCAAACAAACAAAAAACCTTGAAAACTGCTGTTCAAAGTTTCTCAAATCATAGCCTGATGCATAATTAGATGAAAAATCACCTGACATGCTAGTTTAAAAAATATCCTGGATACTACCAGATACCCATTAAATCAGAATTTTTTGGGGGGCGGGGGAGGAATGGACAGGAAATCTGAGTTTAACATGCATTCAGTTTTCCTTATCCATATTAAGTTTGAAAATTTATATTCAGTTGATAATGATCCGTTTGAGAGAATCATATCCCATACAGATTAAGGGATAACAAGGTGCTTTATAAAATAGTAAATGTATAGAGTCTCCTGATGGAGGACACCCAGCCCTGTCATATTTCCCAGCATGTAGTAGATTGAAAGTGAATGAATACAAAGTACATACCTCCTTCTAAAATATTAGAGCTTTAATATAAAGGATGCATCTTCCTTCCAAAATATTAAAGATGTACTCTGTAGTTAATATTTTTACAAAGAGTATTCACTTCTTCATCTAAATTTAATTTGCAATGGAGTCATAGATAGTAAAGACATAGCAGGGTGCCCTCTAGATTCCACTGCTGTGATCTTCAAATGAATGAGCACTGCAGATTGTTCAACCTTTGCTAAGTTCTTAATTAAGGAAATCAGTAATGTGCAGAGTAACAGCCTGTGTGTTAACCTTGTTGACAGTTAGAAATCCCATGTAGCTATCTTGTACAAAAGAATGAAAATGTTCTAGTTCCTAAATTGAAATTTCCAAGTAATTGTACTTCTAATGAAAATTGCTGCCATGGATATCTGTTCAAAATCTTTGATTTACAAAGTAAAGATTTGAAAATATCAAACTTTCTTGATCTCTGAATGTTGTTTTCATTAATTTGGTGATTATGACAGCTTTCTCTTTATCCTAATGGCTCCCCGAGAGGAAATAACATTTTTGTTTGTCTAAATGGTACTTAATGACTGCTCTAAAATTAGAGTTTAAGACCTTTAACTCTGGAGTGCAAAGCTCTATGTCCTTGACTCTAATGTTTATCATGAATATTAATTTCTGATCTTAAAGTCAAGCTATGAAATTTTTATATATTGTCATACCTTTCCCTTGGCAATTTTGGTAATTGCCATAATTTCCTCATCAGCAAGAATTGTTTGTGGCTTCCCTGGTTTAACGAAGCCATAAAATTGGTAACTGAATTCTCTGATGTCAATGTGAGGCCTATCGGCTTATTTGCTCTGAGCAGTAACTAGATCTCTGATCTTAAAATAATTATAGTTTTTATTGGTTCCTTCAAGATAAAGAACTCAATGTATTTTTCTCATTACAGGTTTGAATCATTACCTTTGGTATTACTTTCCCATTAGGTGAGATTTATGTCCACGGTTACAGACCCTTTCTCTGTTGCTCACATAAAAATATTATTTTCTACAAAATATCTATCATTTTCTTTAAAGTTGATTCATTATTAGTATCTGATCATCAAATATCAGGCTATATGTTCAAATGGTTGTTCAATATCTAACAAAATCATTTAGACAATATACACACAGACATACCTTTATGTATACATAAACACCCATATACATACTTTTTAAATGTTTGCAATTTAACTGGAATATTATTCTTTTATTTATTCAAATTCTCAACAAAGATTTAATGAACATCTACTAAGTATCAGATCTGCATTTTTGTTTAAGGATAGAAAGAAAAATGGGCAAGACACGAATTGTCATGATGATACCATAATCAACCAGGAAGGATAGACTCATAAAGAATTATCTGTATCACTGTATGGCAAATGCTGTAGAGATCTGATGACAAAGTGCTATTGCAACCAGGAAGATTCAGAGATGGGTACACACAACAAGGTGCATTGAGGCTGTGCATGAACTGGATGTTTCTTGATAGAGAACTGGAAAGGATGTTTTATTCTACACAGAGGAAATAGCACACCACCAGCCATGGCAATTTGAGAAAAGGTATTGTGAGAAGGAATAGAAATAGAAGTGGCCTGAGGGAAGAGTGCAATGTGGTACATGGGAAGATATAGAAGATAAGAGAAAGTAAACTTGTGGATAGATTTGAGTAGTATCTGTGGGTAGAATCCCAGGCTTAGGAGTCTGATTTTTTTCCTTAGGAGATGGAAACCATGATCCAGGATGGTATAAGTGCCATAAAGAAAGTTATTCTGGATATTTAGTCACCCGGGTAATTATTTAACAATTTCTTTTTGAGAGCTCTTCTTGTCTAGGCAATGGCTAAGAATCAAAGCCAAAGTATTCCTTATCAAGAATCTTATAGTATTTTATGGGAGAAAATTAAAGATTTTGAGAGAGGAACAAACAGAATAATGGGATATAGATGAGGCATGTAATTCAGAATAAATATCTGGAAAGGCTTCTTGAAATTATGTGTTGAGAGTATGGAGTTCTGACACAGAGTATAATTTAGCTAGATGAAAAAGGAGATTTGGAGGAGATCCTAGATGAGAAAATAGTATAAGGCTATTATCATCCACACATGCCTTTTAATTTTCTATGACTATAGCAAAGTGTCCATGACTTGGGTTGTTCGGAGATGTAGCTATGGAAGGAGGAAGGGATTCGTTCATGGATTGGATTTGCAAAACTAAAGAGGTAAAACTTCATACTAAAAGATACAGGGAGCCAATGAAGGATTTTAAGCAGGTGGGTGGCAAATAAGATTTAAGTTTTAGGTAGCTCATTTGGCAGCAGTGTGAGAGGAAGTTGACTGGAGGGTTTGGAGCAACATCTAACAATAGGGTGGCCTTAGGTCGGGTTCCCCAAGATGTAGATCCCATGTAAGCATCACTGGAGAAATGGGAAGGAATACGAGGAAGAGAAGGAAGCCAATCGAGTGTGTATTGTAAAGCCAGTTACCACTGTGGGCAGCTGGAAATTAGGCTTATGGAGAACTCAGAGAAAATGTAAGCATGCCCTCAAAATTATTACAGCCAAGGGGAGAAGAAGCTGGGCTATTTATTCACCAGCTCCCATCTGTCCCTTATTGAGGGCTTGCTTCTTCTAAAAGCAATAGTTCTCTAGCATTTTTGGCTTGCCATTCATGCAGACCAAGCTAGGTTCCTAGGTCAGAAAAAAGCACAAAGACTGAGGTTTTCTGCTGTTTGTAGGAAGCAGCCTTTATATGGTAGGCGTTTGGGTGGGTTACTGGCATCATCAGCTACAAGGGCTAACCAGACGGGAAGTGTTCAGGCTCTAGCCTTAGGTCAGGATAGTGGGAGTGCAGAAAAGGCTAGGAGAAGTCCTAGGCCATCACTTTAATAGGATTTAAATATGGATTCAATGTTAGGGATGAATCATCAATGTTGACTTCCCAAAAAGTAGATAGATATGGAAGATGTTGTAAAATGTGGTGTGTGTTTTTTTAACAACCAAAAGGTTTTAGTGTATGTGTGAAACCAATATTGAAGCATCTTTATAATTGTGTCTGTTTTAAATAAATATCATGTTATAGCAGTATAAATACTGACTAGGAAACAGAAGTCATGGAGTAGTTCTTAGATCTTCAAATTTCTAACTGTGAGGCTCGGGTGCTACTCTTATCCTCTCAGAGCCTTTCATGAAAAAAATAGAGGTAAACGTCAAAGCATCTTTGTATAGTTACATAAAACAAGGTGTAAACAAGCCTTCTACAAAATTTTCACTTTAAAATAGAAATAACGTCAAATATTTTGCTCCTAGTACCTACCAAGTTGCGTATTATTAATGAGTGAGTGAATCTAATTGAAGACCTTTTATTTGTCCTATACCTATACTTGGACAGATGTCACTGAGTGATAGTGAGATGTTAAAATATCTGTTCTTAGCACATACTTTATATACTATTTCTTTCTCTACTAAAAAAGTGTTATTATTAAAACATGTCTATCAATTAAATCACTTAATAATTCTACGTATATATTTTTAGAAAAATATACACATAGTTAAAGGTGTAATTTTATTTCTGCATCAGTAAACCTCCTCTTTGCCTATGCTAATGAGAAATTTCCTTCTCATGACACACTTATGGAGCACTTGGTTGGAGAAAATCTTCAGGTTATTGGAACTCTGTATTGACTTACACCCCCAACCCCTCCAATATATGTATTTTATGGGAAATAGGCTTTACTCTTGATTTTTTTTTTTTTTTTTTCAGTAAAGCCTTCAGTCTCATCTAGGAATCAAAGTATTGTTAGATTTCCTCTTCTTTCTCTGTGCTTTCATGAAGACTCTTTTCTCAATTCTAAAGAAAGAGATTGTGATCCCTATGTGCATACACACAGAGCCAACACTGCCCCTTTATCACTCAGGAAGAGATTTCTCTTCCAGCTTTCTCTTTCCTTTCTGGCTTTTGAAGTTCAAGCTTATATAAGAGTTAATTTAAATAAATTTGTTTGAAAATGCATCTTAATCACTTTAGCAAGCTTCTATCAGAGCATTGGATTACTTTTTTAAAAAATTTATCTTTATTGTTGAAAATATTACAGATGTACCCTTTCCCCCCCTCCCAGTGGCCCCCTCCCCAGGCTTTCACCACACTATTGTCTATGAAATAAGGCAGTCAGAGAAAGACAAGTATCACATGATCTCACTTATATGTGGGGAATCCAAAGAGCAAAATAAACTGATGAACAAAATAGACCCAGAGACATTGAAGCATGCAACAGACTGACATATGAGGGGTTGGGGAGATTAACCAAATAATTTATATACATATATGATATGTATTAGGTTACTTTCTCTCTCAAAGAGTTCAAGTTGTCTTTTCCAAAATACGTACTTAAGATTACTTTGAAAAAAAAAGGTAATCAATGTCAGGAATTTCCTTCAAAAGAATTGAGGTGGTGG
Organism: Miniopterus natalensis; assembly: GCF_054644295.1. Lineage (NCBI taxonomy): Eukaryota > Metazoa > Chordata > Mammalia > Chiroptera > Miniopteridae > Miniopterus > Miniopterus natalensis. Next base: position 89,956,554 of record NC_142103.1, on the reverse strand, counting down.
TTAGGGCAATGAGTAGGGATATACGTGAAATTAAATCAGCAATATATTGATAATTGTTGATACTGGATGATGGTACATGGGAGTTTTATAGTGTTTTCTACTTTTGCATATGTTTGAAATCTTCCATAATTAAAAAAAGTAAGGACACAAAAATTAAAATGGTATTCTAAATTTTAATTTTGTAGCATTTATTTCTTTCATGTATCAGTAAGCTGTGGTGTGTAACAAATCACCTCAAAAGTCAGTTGGTTAAAACAATAAACATTTAATATTGATCATGAGTCTGTGGATCAGATAGGCTCTCTCATGTATCTGTTGTCTACTGTAGGTCAGTAGGAGTTTCTCATTTTGCCTGGAATTTCCCACATGGTTTAGGATTATCTATATGTAGGCCAGTCTACTATGGCCTCAGTTGGTAATATTGGGCTTTCCTGAACATGGTCTCTAATCCTCCACAGACTAACATGCTTTTTCACCTAGAAGGGGCTGGGTTCCAAGAGAGCAGAAGCATGTGAAATCTCTTGATGCCTAGGCTCAGAACTTGCATACTTTTATAAAGTGTGCCATAGTCTTTTCGCCAAAACAAGTCACAAAGGCAGCCCAGATTCAAGGAGTAAAAAAAAAAACAACTACTTGTGGGTAGCTGCAAAGTGACATTGCATTGGGAGAGCCATAAATTGGAGCCATCGATGCAATCAATATAACATCTATGCATTTATTGCTTTTAAATCAACTAATACTTATATTTTGATGATTTACAAATTTGCATGTCTAACCCCAACTCTCCCTCCAGCTTTTACCTGACTACCGATCACCTACTCTTTTATTTCCCATAAGTACCTTTCACTCAGTGGCCAGAGTTTATTACACCTTTCCTAAAACCTACTTTCTTTTTTCTCTCTTTCTTTCGCCCTCCCTCCCTTTCTCCAATCAATGTCATTACCATCCATCCATCTATCTGTTTATTATTCATCCTCTTATCCATTATTTAATTCAATAAACATTTATTGTATAACTATTATATGGCTAGAACTGGGCTAATCATTGAAGAATATAAGTCTAGCAAAAACAGACATAGCCTCATAGGCCTTACAGTTCATAGGTCAAGAAACACAATCAGAAATCATACAAAATACAGGTAAAACTGCAATTATAACAGCTGTTAAAGAGGTAAGATACATGTGCTATGTGACATTAAATTTTGATCTGAGTTTGTGCAGATTTAATTTATCAAACCTGGGTCTTGGAGTGAGGTGACATAGCGTAACCCTCAACCAAACCATAGAAGGAAGACATGTAACTTGAGTGACAAAACTTTGGTATTAAAGCCACTAAGATTTGGGGGTCATTTGTCATCTAGCCTGTCCTGATGAACATACATGAAGTTATGATGGGTCTTCTTCATATATCTTGAAGACAACAAGGCTGATGGCAGAGCTTGGTGTGAGGAAGAAATCTTTAAACTAGCTGCCAAAGATTTCCTTGAGAGGCTAAACAATGAGATCAGAGAGGGCAAGAGGTTATAGAACCAACTGGCACACATTTCAAAAGAACACAATTTGGAGGAAGAAAGTGGATGAGTCATTATATAGGAGCCACAGTAAGTAGCAGGAGCACCAATGCCAGTTTCATCTCTGAAGCATAGACTATGAGGAAACAAATAGGCACCACTGGAGATGGCTGCAGGGGAAGTGACAGCCACAGAGGAGAGTCAGGTTGTATTGGCTGGATGCCAGGAAGTAAAGGGGATGCTGAGGATTTAAGGCAGTTAAGTGATTATGGAAATATTATACCACAGGGTACAGTGAAAGATTCTGAGAAATGGGGTATGTGTCGGTGCTGTAATATAAATGAATGAATTAAGTAATTAATCACAAAGAGTTATGGAGATGCTAGTAGAGTAAAAAATGTGTGTTTTGGAGGAAGGGATGGTTACAATTTTGACAGTAATTCATGAAACCAGGGATGCCAGACATCGTGATTCAGTCTTACTATCTCTTTGAGGGCAATGACTCACTTGGTTGAGGTGATGGCAGACCCAGAGGCTATAGTATCCATATGTTTATCACGCCAAGTGGATGGTGAACCAGCACTTCAGGTTCCAGTGTCCATTACTACTCTTTAATCTAATTTCTCATTAATTCCCACGTTTAATTATTTCCAATCCAGCTCTTAGACATTTTTATTCCCCATCGCTTCTAAAGTATATAAAATCATGATACATACAAATAGCATAATGAATTAAAATGTATTTGGTGAAATAAGAAAATGAAGGAAATAAAATAGAAGGTATGAAAAGCTATAGCAGCAGAGAGAAAAACCAGAAAACTACAGGAAGTATGATTTGGAACTAATCATACGTAGTATAAAAAGAAAATATTAGAGTGCAAAATCTGAGCCATCATGTAGACGTGAAGTAACTGGACACACAATTGCAGAAGTTTATTTTGATAAGTGTAAAGCTTTGTCATTTGTACATATTTCCCTTGATAGCAGCCTTCATAAATTCTCTGCAAACACTTACCTCATTATACTGAATGTAAGATGACAAATATTGTAAGAGACACAGTCGATATCTGTACCAATAACCTATGACACAATTCTTTCTTATCAAAGCAATTGTAAAGGACATTCCAGTTTCAGAGATGATAAAATGTGAGCAAAATGTGCATCTTCGAATTGATGAAATCTAGAAATTGATGAAAACAGACAAGTAACTAAATGATAAAATACATGGTATTAGAAAACTCCCAGAGGAAATAAAGCCATGACTTTCCACACTTTAGGAAAAAATAATCTAAAAATAAAAATCACTGAAACTGCTTGACTAGTATTTTGCAAGATGTTCCTGAAACCTTAGGAGTGTTAATTAAGTTACTTCAGAACCCATGATGAGGGTTATTATCTCAAACTCTGTCAACTGAGATGTTAACTTGTAGCAAACTGATAAGTTGCAAATGATTTTCGTCTAGGATGCAAATTAATTCTCTTTGGAAGGAAAGAAAACCCCCAAATGTTGCAGTTTTATTGCCCTATAGGACATTAGCCAGTTTTGTATCTACCTTTGCAATCTTATCCCAGCACTTTTTCTTTTGTCAAAGAGGTGTTACACCAGACATTTGTTAAAAACAGCAAAAAGACTTCTTTGAAGACTAATGCAACAGAGGCCAGAGATTGAACTCAACTTAGCTAAAACAAAAGGCAAGGGAGAACCTTCGACGCCACCAACTAAGCTATCGAGGGGTGTAATAGCTTTGTATACTTATCAGGGTGATCAGTTTATAAGTTATATAAATATCGAATCACTATGTTGTACACCTGAAACTAGCATGATATGGTACTTCAACTGTAATTGAAACATTTTTAAAATGTATTTAAAAATGGGAAAGGCAAGAGAATTTTAAAGCATTGAAGTGAGCTAGTGGACAAGTACGAGGAAGCATTAAGGGGAAGGTTGGTCCACAGGTTGGGTCATCTGTGTTGGCCAAGTGGTGCTTATGGAAAGTTAGACTCTTACCCTGCCAGAGAAACAGGGAGACAGGACGCTATGCTTCTTCAGAATTACATTTCAGAGGGACACTCCTGGGTCCTGGGAGATTTATATCTCAAAGAGGTGGAGCAAGAATTTACAAGAGCAAGTGTTCAAAAGTAGGGCCTCTAAGGAAGTGTAGAGGAAAAGAAAGGCTGTAATCAGGAGGAAGCCTGCCTGAGGTTCAGTCAAGCTAAGGGCAGTGTTAAAACCCTCTTGGCCAACTTCACTGATGACATGCACCAGCCTCTGGTGTCCTTCTAGAACCAACTTTGTCATCCTTCCTGCTCTCTCTCAACCTGTGACGTGTGTTCACCGCCTATTTGTATGAGGCCAGTTTCCCACATGTTTGAAATTTATTTCTCGACGTGTTCTGTCCTGTAATACTTGATAGAATAAGTAGAAATCAAAGACATCGAATCCGGAAAACAAAACAAAGCAAAAGAGCAACAGAAAACCCATAAAAGGCAGATTTAGAAAGGGGCAAAAGAACCATTCCCCGGACGTGACTAATGAGGCTGCATGGGGAAGGCTCATGGGGTAAGGGAAGGAATAAATGGGAATCATTGTTTCTGGGACGTGAACATTAACATAATGGAGAGCAATGGATAAGAAGCATGGCAGTGTTAAGGATTTTATGTCATTGTCCCAAGAGGCGCTCAGTGGAGAAATCACACCACAAAAAAACACTTCAAATCATAAGAAATGCATGTGATAGCAAAGCAACGAGAACGCATAGAAGAATCAGAGAATAAACAATTTATTGCCGCCTCTTAAGTGGTTTCTAACCCTCCTCCTAAGTTTTCTTTGTCAGTTCAAAAGTTAACTCGAATTCTGACTCGGACATAAATGAAGCTTGCGTCATTTGCTTCTGTGTTGCCAAAAGGAATATTTATCTTGATCCACTGAATTCCTTCCAGGCATTCCTATTTATTTAAATTTATAAAAGCTTTTCTGTGATGTTACTCTAAATTTGTTTTTGCACTGTCTGAGAAAATGAACTGAAAAATCTAATTTCTGTTTCCTAAATTCCTATTTCTCCCCATCAACTTTCTAAGACGATCCAAATGATTGGAGTAAAATGCGGTATGGCAAATAGCGTTCTAGAGGTATTCTTTACAATTAGAAATCGCCAAAAATAGAGATCAAAGCTGTGTATAATGGTTCAAAAACTAGCCCATAGATGCTATTGCATAGGGTTGTTTTGACCACTTTTATCTCATAATTATTTTTACCAAGTCTGACGTGCAAAAGGCCTTTTGTACATAATAGGCACTCAATAAATGAAGATTACATTTTGAAAGTTGCATTACACATTGTGGTCTAGAAATTCCCATAATCAAGACATCTCAGGAACAGGGCTGTCCAAAGACTGTTTTCAAGAATAATAGTATACTTGGGTCAGCACAGTCAGCAATATCCAATAGAACTTTATGTAAGGAAGGAAATAGTGTACATCTGTGCTGTCCAGTACAGTAGCCAATAGCCAAGTGTGGCTATTAAACACTTGAGATGTGGTCAGTAAAACTGAATAACTGAATTTTTTATTTTGTTTTATATAAATTAATTAAAATAGTCGTATGTTGCCAGTGGCTACCATACTGCAGAATACCATCTTCTTTCGCATGTTCTTTAAGAATAAAGAAAAATGTTAAATTTTTTTGTTTAAAGAAGACAAAGTTTTGCTTAGCCTAGTAGTTCCCAAACTTAGTTAAGCAAGTAATCCCTCTTTTAAATCTGAGTAAAACATTAGGATACACTATTTTCATCAACAATAAAAATTAATAGATGTTTAAGGCCATTTACACATTCCATATTTTATGTGCTTGTTCATTTATGTATTCACCAAATTGGCATCTATTGAGCTATATACTGAGCACTATTGAGATACAGTCTCATTCATTCATTAAACTCTTCCTAATGGGAGATACAGATTAGTTAAGAATTAACTACATGCAGCCTAATATGTTCCAAGAAACACAGGGGGCTGTGGGAATATAGAAGAGGGCATGTAGTCAAGATTTGTCACGGAGAAACTTTCCAGAGGGAGACTGGAGGACAAGTGTGATATTATACAGTGAAAAAGAGGGCCATGTCTGAGTCAAGGCCTTGAAAATTAAACTATCTGGATGGCAACCTCTTTGAGTTTACTCAGTTGTAAAATGGGGATACCAGTGGTCACTTTTTCTTTGTGTTGTTTTTAGAACTCAGTGAGATAATATGTATAAAATCCTTTGTAGGATGCCTGTCATTTAGTTAAAGTACAGTAACTAAAATACTTTCTAAAATCAACTATCCTTAGTGTAGCAATTCATTTTTACATCCATTCATTCTAAAGGACTCACCAAAATCTATATGATATGTACTTTGTTGTGCATTAAGGGCACAGAGGTAAAAGGGCCATGCACTCAAATAACTTCTACACTAACACACATGTTACCCTGTGACACAGAGAGCGCCCTGGGAAAGATGGGAATGGCATGCCAAGATAGCCCAGGGGATTTATAAAAGTGTTAAAAACCTATCCTAGTGAGTGAAGTTGATGCTTGACCTGGGCCTTGAAGGATAATTAATAATTCATGAGACGGCCAAGGGTCAGAAGATCATTCCAGGCTAAGGGAAAAGTATGTCCAAAGTCTAGGAACTGTTAATCTCTTTGCTGGGTTCAATATATAAGGAGAAAGTGTGATTCTAGAAAAAGGTCTAGATGGAACAGCAGAAGATGAGTTTGACTAAGAACAGTATAATAAATAATAATATAATTCAATATATAACAATTATTTGGTTTTTGATAAACATAACTTGATTCCAACCAGAGTGTCAAGGATTTTTTATGTCAAAGTAAGAAATTAGGCCTCTATATTACATGGTCTAGTGGTTATCAAATATTTCTGCACACTAAAGTCACATGGATAGACTATTATAATTGTCCAGGTCCTGCTCAAACATCTCAGAGACTCTGACTTCATTGGTCTGGATAGAGCCTCTGTATTTTAAAATATTTTTGTGTTTGTTTTAAGCTCCCCTAGAGATTCTAATTTTTAGGCAGAACAGAAAGGTGCCTGCAATAAATCACAAACCAAGACCAATAGTCAGAAGCCCAATATTTTGGGTGTCGAAGCAATAATCTTAAGATCCACATGCATCATTCTGGAAACAAGGAGTCAAAAGAAATTTGCTACTGGAGCCATTCCACAATAACCCATTTTAGGAGGTAATTCTAGCAGCAATGAGAGGATGTGTTGGGACAGAGTGAGTTTTCAGTCATTCCTGCTTATCTGGAGCTTTGTTTCAAGGAAGAAAAAGAAAGAGGCTCTTCAGGTCTTCCTAGCAATGTTGGCCGAGGTAGTGGACAAGAAATGAGGTGGAGCCCAGCTGGCATGGCTCAGCAGTTGAGTGTCGACCTAAGATCCAGGAGATTGTGGTTCAATCCCCATCAGGGCACCGGCCCAGGTTGCGGGCTTGATCCCCAGCAGGGGGCGTGCGGGAGGCAGCCAATCAATCATTCATCATTGATGTTTCTTTCTCTCTCTCTCTCTTCCTCTCTCTGAAATCAATAAAGACATATTAAAAAAAAAAAGAAAAGAAAAGAAAAAGAGAAAAAGAAGTGAGGTGCACTCAAAAGAAAGAAGTAAATGTTGGGATAAACTAAGATGTTGGAATAAAGACGAGCTCAGTCAAAGAAAAATTCAAGGGTTGTAGTTATAGGGGGAGGCATGAGATGGAGATAAAGGTAACCGATTAGAAAAAGTTGAGTGTAAGTGGCTTCCAGATAAATTGTGACTACTTTCCTAGGCATGAATTTGCTCCAGCACCAGGCACAACTGTGTGATCCCTCACTTCTCTTTCTAAAATTCTTTATCAGCCTGTTTTCTCTCCTTTGTGCAGCACTCCGGTGCCCCTAAACCATTCTCTGACTGCCTTCTCAGTCCCAAAATATCTTCTCTGCTTTTATAAGTGTTGGTGTCTTGCTAGAGTTGATCTTAGTTTATATTTCAATTGAGAAATGTGCTATAGTGAGCATCCCAGAGCTAAAGAAAAAACTATTCATGAACTATGTTTGAAGGACAGGCAAAAAGTCAAATGTGGTCAGTTGCCTAGATGACCTCAAGGTCAGCAGAACCTCCCTCCTCCCCCATTGCCAAAGTTCCTGGGGCACATCATGAAAAATGAAAATTAAAGGCAGACAGACATGTGTATTTTAATTTGCGATATTGATTTATAAAGCGAGAATAATAACTAAGCAGATCAATGACTGTTTTCTGTGAGACTACATAGTTCTAGGAGGGTTTCTCCAGTTTTCCCCAAATATTCGGCATCTTGTATCACAATTGCCGAAACCCTGACTCCAAGTTTAGGAGAAGTATAACACGGCTGCCAGCTTTTTCCTGGTGTCAAGAAACATGCAAGGAAATGTGCAAGATGACTGTCAAAACAGCAGCGTTAACATGGCAATGAAAGCAAGTTTGCATTTTTTTTCTCCCTCAAAGGTCAGGGGATTGATGTGTTCTAGTAATTCATCTAGAAAATTAACCACCCTTGGCTTTTAAAATGTTCATCAGAGGTACTTAGTTCATGAATACTGTCATTTTTTATTATTTTATTTCGAAGAATATTGGTCATAGATAATTATTTGTTGTAAAGTATTTCTATACATAATGGCTTGTTCAGACAGCACCTACTGATGCGCCACAAAAGGATAAAAATTGTTGTAGCTGTGACAGCAACTTCAATCAGAAATAAAAACCTTAAGGAGCTTCATAAAATTTGCCAAAATTTATGCTTTTGATTCCATGCTATTCATTTGTTGACCTGTTTCATTCCCCAGGGCATCCGTAGTGAACATTTACGTAAAAGAGGACATGCTTGCACATTAAATGCAGTATGTCTTCTGAGAAATCTTCCAACCCTAGCAGCGTTCATATTTGTGTGTCTGTGTGTATGCATGTGTGAATTTACTCAGTAATGCGGACACTACTTTCCATTTGCATGATACTTTAAAGATTTTTTTTTCAATGCATTTGTCATGTTTTCTCTCTTTTTATTCCCCCCCAAATCCTTTGTGGTAACAATAATATATATAGTACTCTTAATGAAACCCTTTGACATGCAGATTTTATTTGAGAAAACAAGTTCAGGAAGTAATATCAAAATTATCTCCATTTAAGTAAAGAGAAAATGAGGCTCTATCAGGATAAGTGACCTAGCAACCAGCAAGCAGCTATTTGAGGTAGAACTGATACTCAAACTAAGGCTTTGTTAAACTAGCACTGTGCTGGATTCGTAGAAAGTGTTTTCAATAACTATCTGAACTTTAATTTGTAATTTTTTATAGAAACAGCATATAGCCACCACAAGGAATTTTGGCTTTCTTTTGAAAATGTGGACTATGATATCCCAGGAGATACTTTCTTTATAGCTGAATATTATAAAAAAGAGATTACTTAACTAATTTGAACCATATAGACATCTTGCTGATATGGGGAAGCACATGATAATATAGAATTAAAGAACCAAGAGTCCTGCATGTTGTGAATTATTTGGAAAGAATCAAAACAGTTTAATGCAAAACTGTTTCACACAAATTTGATGGGGTATTTTCCCTTTGCTTCTAATGGGTATAAATCTGTCTGTTTATAAGAATTACTGGTGAGCATACAGTTAAAAGGGGATTATTACCAAATAACAATAATGATATAACTAAGCATGCACAGGGTTCAGTGTTTGTTTGTTTCACAGAAACACGACTGTGAAACTTGTATAACCAATTGGCAGGCTGAAAGAATAACCTTATGTAAATGCGGAATGTAATTACCATTTTCACAAATTCGGTACATGTTGGAAATGTCATTTCAATCAGGGCTAATCATAATATGACAGAAATAACTGTGGTAACATAAGTGATAATGTTATGCTGCTCACTTTTTCTAAATTTGGTGACAAAATATGCAAATATAAAAGTTTCCAAGAGCCACTAAAACACAATCAAGATTTTTCCCACTGTTAAAAAATATTTTCAGGGAAATATTCCCTGGTATAAAGCAACAGTTATTTTGATCACTGAATTGTTTTAGATTAATCCCTTCTTAGAATGTTTGGCATCTTTTAAGGCAAATGAAAAAGAAAAGGGTCAACGCTTAAGTGATGTTAAAATACTTTGTTACATTTTTTCTCTATATATAAATTTAAATACTAGTTTTGTAAATGGTACCTCTTTCATTTTTTCAGCAAGTATCCTTCTTACAGATAATGGGTCACATACTGGAAAACAACAAAGTAAAGACTTTAGCGCAAAGCTCAGTGCACAGAGCACAAAGCTTCCGTCATCTCATTACAAAATTGGAATGAATGTCATTGTGATGCTCTTATTTTAGGGCTCCTGAGGAAGAAACAGGTTAATGGAAACATTCTTAGGTTCAATACTAGTTTTAATGGGCCTCGCGAAGTTCACGATGTTTTTAATTTTAATTGATTTAATATTAATTTTCTAATGCACCTGTCTGGTTACTAGTAAAAAAACAAATGGTTTCTTAAACATACTCCATCCACTGGGAAGCTTCAGTGAAGAGAAATGACTGTGTGTATATAGCCCCAGGACTGGGGACAGCAGGGAATGGGTGTAGCAGTGTAGCAGAGGGAAAGGGTACAGAAGAAAGGAAAAGGCATTTGTGGTTGTTTTGGTGTTGGGTACAGAGTCATGTTGACACAAAAAATAAATGCACTTACTTTTAATACCTTGAGTCTGGGGATCTTAAGCTGTTTAAAAGTTGAAAACCTTGAGCCTGTATTAAGGACTCAAGGAATTCAGAGGTTACCCAAATGTCCTGAAATTGTATGCAAATTTTATTTTATATTCATATGTTATTTTTTATGGGGAAAGAACAAACAACTTTTATCAGATTTTCCTAGACATATAAGACCAACAAAGAGATTCTGGTTCACTGTTCTCTATATTAATTATATTCAGATCCAAATGGAAAAAGACAGGAAGAAAATATCATAAAGACTTTAATCGATGAATTCACTTTGGTTTATACAAGAAATTACATAAAAGAATCTTAACCAAAATGTAATGTGAAATAGCATTTGGAGAATGAAGATTATGTACTTTGCTTACATTTTCTATTAAAACATAAATTTGAGCATGTTTAAAGCCTCATTGTCATGGAAAGAGAAAATTTGTATGATCTATTTTATGTAGAGAAACTCATTATCATTATTATCATTAATATTTTTATAGTTTACTATAAAAATTTTAGAAAAATTTTCATTCTTGTAAAAAAGAGATGAATATGTTTTTATCACTAAAACTACATAATCTGTAAAATTGATATTGGTCTTATACATGACGGATTTTCTCAAATATGAGTTTAAAGTGGCAAGTTGCTAAGGTTTCTAAATAATTTACTGTGAAAGATGAGGATTTCTAAGAGGTTTTTATTATACTCATATAGTGGAGAATTAAGTACAATGATAAAAGACCAAGGTCAGGATTATCTGCATTCCTTTGACCCACCAATACACGTGGCCACAGATACAAAATACATTATATATCTAATCAATGTACAAAAGAGAGTACAGGGGGAATCCTCCCCGCAGACAGGAATAGAAGGTCTTCTAAGAAGTGGTTTGAGAGGTCTGAAGGAAATATCATGAGATGGCTTACATGTTGTTTCCTGAGAGGTCTATTAGCAGGAGCTTACCTCTTGCTAGATTGCTGACATCACTTTGAAACAGTTTACAATTGTTAAAGGGAAACAAACTTTTACTTTACACAAATTTGCCTGTTACAGTGAAGTACATTTGTGGATATTTGTAAACACAGATACAGGAGAAGCTGCAATTCATTATAATTACTATTTATATTTTTGAAAAATATGAACATGTATAGAAGCATATAAAATATGTGCTTCTGTCTGTCTGTGTCTAGAGTCATGCGGTGATACTTTCTTTTATCACACATTATTTAGGATTATCTAAAAGAGACTTGTTTCATAAAAGGAGGTTAGATTATATCGCTTCCCTACTTTTGGAAAGAGGAATAAATTTGGCCAATAATTTTCTAAAATTTGGGCTTAATTGAATAACCCAGAATACTATAGGATGTCACTCTACATTTTATTAGGCACTGCTCCATGTGCATAGGTTATGATGTCATGAAGGTTCATGGAAAAGGTATTTATGTCAATTAGAGGACAGGTTTTTGCCTGCAAAGAGAAGGAACAAATATAAACAGAGGCATAAGTTGAAATATAAACAATTAAAAGTCAATTTTAATCATTCATTATTAAATAAATGGCTTTCTTATTAATGTTCTAATCTTTAAAAATTATTTGTTTTCTAAACGATATTCCCGGTTGTGAAAGTTAAATCTTATAATAAAATCCACATTCGGGGAAAAAACCCTTTAATTTTCCAATGACATTATGAAATAAAATATATAATGAGTCTTCATAATAGAAAGAAAATAACAGAAGCCAGCTTCATGGAGTTGTTTCCTCTTGGTGTGTTTATTAATTGTAGTCTTATTAGTGGTAAGCACTATTTGCCAATATTTTCCTCGTCTGAGCTCAGTTCTCCTTAGTGTGCCTAGGAAGGACAATTCCAGAAGTGGACTATCTTCCTCAAGACCCCAGTTCCACCCTCCTTCCTCCTGTTCTCTCAGCTGATAGCCTGCTGATAAATGTTTAAACACTTGGCCCCATCAGCTCTAAATGCTCTTGCCTTCCCTGTATCTCAGTTTGTATTCATGACCACAAACACCACCAGGCCATTTTCCTGCCTAAGGGATAAGGGTCTTATCTTCCACTAGAGAGGGAATTGTTTCACCCTGTCCACACCCTGTTAGGCCATGCCACCTGATGGCCCCTGACTGTATGTATTCCTTTTCCCTTTCAACTCTGTGGGCATCTTAATCTTTTCCTCTAGCATGGAACTACCCTTTTATTGTATCTTCTTTTCTGAGACAGTCTTGTCAAGGGAGTAATCTTAGTTCTCAGCAGCCTGCTCTCCCATATCCTCCTAGTCCCCTGCAATCCAGCCTCTACCCCTCACTGTGCAAAAACTATTACCATTCTTTTTGTGGTGAATGATGACTTTTGTATCGGTAAATCTAGTAAATGCGTGCTAGATCTGCTTTACAAGGTCTGTCTTCTGCATGCAACACTGTTGATTACTCTGTCCCCGGAAGTCTCACACACTTGCATCCTATGTTGTCCTTCCCCTGGGAACCCTTTGCCGGTATTTTCCATGAGCTCCTCTTTCTCTGTTCACCTTTTAGATGCAGGTGCGGCCATGCTTCCATCCCAGCTCCTCTGCTCCTCCCACTCTGCACAGTGTGCCCTCTTGGTGTCCCCATGCCTCCTCCTACCCTTTGCATCTCCATCTGATATCTCTCTGTAGTGTTTCCACATTCATACCAAGCTCACCATGTCCAAACTCATACCAAGCCTCTCCCACTCTTCTCTTCACACAATATCCTAAGGGTCACCTAGATTATAAACAAGGGACTCATCTTTGTTCCCCAACATCTTCACTGTCCCATTCAATCAGTCACCAAGTCTTGTGCATTTTACCAACTAAGTATTTTCAGTTCCATTTTTTTTCTTTCATTCTTGCACCACACTCTTGTTCAAATATTTTTTATTTCTTTTTTGATCTACAACAGTGCACACAGTTGCACATAACTGAACATGACACAAATACTCTCATTTACAAAAGGATATCATTTTTTTATTTTGAAGCATGTGATACATTTTAAAGTATCTATAAGGTTAGTTTATTTTCTGCTAAGTTCTTGTATAGTTTACATGAACAATTCTACATCAGCCACTTATACAGGGATGGCTCGTATAATGTGCAGTTAGTTTTATAATGTTATTATTCAGTGACATATTAAATACATAAAATTTGCTAGTAAGGACCAAGCTGTTCTGCATTTTTAAATCTATGGAAAGATTTAATTTCTTGTCATTAAAAAGGCTGCTTTTTGTATTAACATTTCTATATTTAGCTCTGTGTAGAATATCTTTTAAATATTTCTGGATTCTCCTCTCCCTTTTTGACATAACAACAGATATCTCTCCATTTTGACAGATATTTAGATTAATTTATGGATACTATAGTCACTATGCAGATCCCTGAAATATTCTGATGTACACAATTAAAAAGAATAGAAGTATGAATATACAGGGTGGGGAAAAGTAGGTTTACAGTTGTTTGTATAAAAAATAATACAATAATTAATAAATAATAATACAAGGATAAACTCTATGTTTTACGTACTCACAACTGTAAACCTATTTTTGCCCCACCTTGTATGTCCCAGTCACCAAGCTGATCCTTTCCAAGAGAAGATGTGCATTTATTAATCGTGTTTGTATCCACAGCACTTATCATGGGATCTGTCTCATAGTAAGCATTAGATAAACATTTTTTAAAATTAAAGATGCTATCAGAGGTCACCCAGAAACTTAATTCCAGAGGACAGATGAAGTTTTTCATATTTCCATTTGTTCACAATCCACATTCTTCCTTATGCAGTTATTTAAAATTAATTGGCAAGGATTGCTACTGTCCTTTTCTCAAACTTGTTTTGAATTCTAAACTTTATTATTTTATTTTGCCATCTATATGTTTTCTACTTACTTGAAATTTGTAAAAATAAGACACCATATAAAATCAAACACCATTGCAGTTGGTTGTTCTATTTGACAGGGAACCATTCTTATCTTTGTGTTCTTGGTCATTTAAATACCTATTTGCCTATTTATTTTCATATAGGAATATTGGTATCTATTTGAAAACCTTATATATGTAGCTACATAGAAACACCAAAGCTGTTCTTTCTCTTTTTTTGTTGTGAAGGTTAAGATAGGTCACAGTGCCACCTGGTTTCATTCAAGGAATTTTGTTAATTCATTGACACTTGTCTTTGAACAAAGGGTCATGCATCTTCTTGTCTTATTGATGATTAATTGGTTTGTGCATAAAGGCATATTTATGACCTTAGATATTGTCAAGGAGACTCTCTCTTCAATTCATTTGTATGCCTTTCCAAGGACTGTCAATTTTTGTCCAAAGACAGTTTCTTATTGAATTTGAACTTACATCAAATATAGTCAAAGTACTTAGTAGCAACTCCACTTTCAGTGTAAAAAATTATATGACGCATCTTGTACACTGGTGCATTTTTCTACTTACATATATACTTACTTTATAAATATACTTTTAATACTACTTGAAAAAAGTAATAGTATTGAGAATGCATTGTTCTAAGAAGTCATAAGCTTCACTATCTCATTACATGAACATCCTGAAAAGGGATAATTATTTAATTTATGTTTTAACTATTTACACTCACTTATTCCTTGGTTGTAGCAACATTACAAAAAGTTTTTCTTATTCTCACAGTGACTGTGCCGGTAAGTGGACTATAATTATTTCCATTGTCCAGTTGAAAATCAGTGCTCATAGAGTTCATGTGACTTCCCACTGTCAAATTGGGGCTGGAATCTGAACCAACTTAAGAGAACTTGAGAATTTGTTCCCTTTCTTTTATAGCAATGGCTTATCAATATTTCTCTGCTTCCATATTTCCACATGGGCAATAGCTTCCCATTATTTTACATAATATTTCTCCAGAAAAAGAGAAAGGTAATGTATATAATCTAAACCTGCTGTCTTTCACACTTACCTCCCAACCCCTAGTGCTTTCAATACCCCTGACCCTCACGAGAATTACTAGACTACATAGCAGTGGCTGAATGCTGGCTCCAAATTAGAATCCCTAATGATCAGATTTTAATTATCCCAGGTGCTAGGATCGTAGGTGTGGGGTGAAATTTATTCCTTCATGTTTTCCAACTGCAAATAACACATTCCATTGATTTTGAGGGGTCCCCTAGAAGACCTCTTAACTTATCTAGAGATGATAGGCTTAACCCCTTCTTCTTCCCCAAGAAGGCAGACAACAGCTCTTTCTAAAAAAAGCATCTGCACAGAATACTACCTCTGTGCTTTTGTAAACTATTTATAATCTGAAAGTAAAGAGTTCAAGAGTGGAACAGATGCTTACCCATTTCCTTTGAAAATCTCTATTTAGTGATTTGTAAGTCACACTAGTATTTCACATCTGTTGTAACTTGGTGCCTAGTGCCAACTTCAGTTTTAACATCTTGCTTCATATGTATTCTTTTTTTGTCCACACAAATGTGAGAATTATTTTTGAAATGTAATGTCAAAAGTGGTTATTTTCTTAGTGGTTAAGTGTGTCACAGTCTTTGAAATCAGAAAACCAAGGTTATTAGATTTATGACTTTAAGAAAGTGACTTGCCTTCTTTGTTTTCAGCAAAATGAGGATAATAATAGTAACTACCATGTAGGACTATTATAACCATAATGGATCAGACATGTAAAGAAATTAACAAGATACCTGACTTGTGGTTTCGTGTTCAGTAAGTTAATTATTATTATTACTATGATTGTTATTTTAAGATCTATATTAAACCATTAGTAGATCAAAAAATGAAAAAATAAACCAAACTGTATGAAATGTAACAAGTTATTTTTCAGGATATCATTATAAGGTCTTCAGAAGGAGGAGATATAATTGAGAATTCCTCAGAGCACAAAATCGTAAAAATATCCACATAGATTTAAAGGATAAACCTGGCTTATAAAGATGCTCAATTAATATTGTAATGAAATTATGTAAGTCTCTACTTTAGCTATTAGGTAACTTCACAAAGTATATTGAACCATAACATTACTCTATTAGTTTCCTGAGGCTGCTGTAACAAATTACTGCAAACTTGGTGGCTTTAAACAGAGGAATTTATTCAATCATAGATTTGGAGGTTCTGAGTCTAAAATCTGTCAGGACCACAGCTTATCAGAGGAAATCAGCCAAACAGAATGTTTGGTTTTATGTATTTTCCTAAACCAGTAGACTTGGCTTGAGGTCTGGTTGGCTCTTTGCACCTTTTACAGAACAAAGAACAAAGATTTTGTAACAACTACTTTTCTCTATTTTCCCTATATTTAAAAGTCTTTTTACATTATATAAGTTGAGTTTGTTAGGCAAGTCAGTTGTCATTTTTGAAAAACTGCCAGTTAATGAAAAGGATATGTAATTTTTAAATTATTCTTGATTCTGTTGCATTGAAAATGCTCACATATATATAGCACATAGGTGCAAATAGTTTCAAAGGTATATGATAGCTAAAGATATTTTTCTTCATTATGAAAATAAATCTGAATTATGTCTTTTATTAATTTTTGTAAACCTGAACTTCGTAGCCAATTACATATTACAATATGTGTACCTATATTATTCTGCTCTCTGGCTTTATCTCTGCATAGTTTTGTCTTCTTTTGTTTTGAAAGATATGTACTAAAATATAAATAGTTCAAATGTAAAATGCTAGCTATAAGTGTACACTTTTATTGTAAAGTGGCTTTGGAAATTTCAGAGCAATACAATAAAAATAACTGAGAAGATGTGCCTAGGTTAAAATATATATGTGTAAATAATTATATGCATTTTTATGTTTCTATGAACATATATACAAGTATAGTTTTTGAAGTTTAAAATTCAATTGAACTTTGTCACTCTTAAATTTTAAGCTGACTGGGTTATTTTATCTTAAAGCATTGTCAAGGAGATAAAAGAGCATACATTTATAAAATCACTTTCTTGTATAGAGAGAAAAAAATATTAGTATTCTAAACATTAAATAGCAATCAACAGCAGTAAGGGAATATAGGGAATATAGTGCTGGCTAAAAGAGATGCCTTGTAGTTCATGATCCTTGAATTCATGCTCATTATGTGTGTGACCTTAGGAAAGAACTTTAACCTCAATTAACCTCAATGTCCTTATCTAAAAAATGTGAGTTGTAATAATGGTATGGGTATGATAGGCTTTTTAGGATTAAATAGGCTACTGCATACAAAAAGCTTAAAACAGTACCTGACAAACATAAAATATTTAGCAAGCATTATAATTATTATACATTATATTTAAATTAAAAAATATTAATATGCCACTCTCTCTGGATTGAGCTTTTTAAAGATAAAGAGACCATACCTTAAAAATTTTATTTTGACTTCAGCAATTAGCATGATTTCTACCCTTAAAGGCTTGAATAAATGATTCATTGAGTGAATGAATAAATTGTTGGCTGAATTAACAATAAAGTTCATGAGAGTAATATAAATTTAACTTCTCTTCATTAGGAGATGTTTACTTTGAGTATTATGTGAGAAATAGTGCATATATATATATATATATAGTCCCAAAAATGTATACACGTGCTTTGAATAATTATAAAAGCAGTGTTTATTAAAATACATTTCATTTTCAAAACTGAGCTATCAGCTGTTAAAGTGTATGTGTGTGTGTGTGTGTGTATATATATACATATATATATCTGAGCCAAGTGCATTTGAGCATAGAACACAATATTTTTAATGAGTCTAAAAGTGTTAAATTATGTGTTTTGATTCTTTACATTTCTAGGAAGTTTCTGTAGATATTATTAAAAGTTTGCTTAGCTAGGTTGTTAAATATTTGCTTTTGATTTTAGACAACTGGCTTAAAAGCTTGTGTTATTATTAAAAATACTGCTTTTTCACACATTTTATGTATTACAGCTCTCTGGAGGGCTAGTGACAGAAATATAACTCAAAACAGTTCAAAAGAAACATATCGACTCAGTAACTTGAAGACTCCAGTGGCAGGATTGTCACTATTGCAAGTACAGATGCAGCTGAATCTAATACTCGGTCTTGCTTCTCTGTCTTCCTCCCCCTGCCCCCGTCCCTCCCCCTCTTCCTCTCCCAGTGACTGCCCCTGTCTCTGTTTCTTCATTTCTTACCTGGTCTTACTCCTGTGACCCTGTGTTGGCTGCATTCTCAGTCAGGCCCTACCCTTCCAGTTACTAATATTGCCTCTGACAGCCTAGGCATACATGATCCCTGCTTCCCCCATTCCAGAAAACTCTAGGTTTTTGTATGTCAGGCTTTGATTTCATTCTTTGATCACAATCCCATGCCTGAACCAGCCCTAGTGGCCAAGGAGATATAGGACTCCAATTGGCCAGTCTTGGGACATATGTCCACCACCAAAACTAAGGATAAGATCAGCCCACCTGAGCTACACCGACTGAGGAGTGTGATCCATTCTCTCAAGCACAGACTGGACAAACACAAACAGACACACACTCACACATTCTTGAATATTACGTGTTCTATGGTAATGATCTCGTGAGAAAAATTGGACCAGTCTTTGATAAGAGAGGCAGCTTCGCACAGTGGAAAGATATAGGAGACAAATGATTTTGATTCCTTTCCATTTTGGCTATGTGCTCTCAGGCAAATTAATAACCTTTCTGAATTTCTATTCCCTCATTGTTTACTTGGGATAATATATAAGATTGTATTGAAGACTAAATGATACCTTACATCAAGAAGAATGTAATATAGTACTTAGCACATAGTAGACAATATATTGTAGATGTATCATTGTAAGTTACTCTTTAACAATGACTTTAGGATTCAGGAAAGGGTATTCAGGAGTGGGAAAGGGGTATAAAATCTGGAAAAGTACCATCTATACCCCTTTTATAAATTAAAATTTATAATTTACAGTTGTTTTAGATATGCAGAATTATTACAAAGTTACTATATACCTCAAGTCAGGTTTCCTCTATTATTAACTACTTATATTGTCAGGGTACATTTGTCACAATAAACCAATACTGATATATTATTATTAACTGAAGTCAATACTTCATTCAGATTTCCTCAGTTTTTTCTAAAGTCCTTTTTGTGTTCCAAGATCCCATTCAGGATAATACATTACATATAATCATCATGTCTCAGGCTCTTCTTGGCTGTGACAATTTATTAGATATTCCTTGTTTTTTGTGACCTTGATAATTTTGAGAACTACTACTGATCAGGTATTTTGTTGGATATCTTCAGTTGGGGGTTGTTGGTTTTTTACTTATCAGATATTTCTGGGCCCACTATAAGGTCAAGAACTTGTCCATCATTTCCAGTACCTCAGCTTTGTCTGTTATGTAGTAGGTGCTAAATAAATAATTGTCTGCCAAGTGATAAAATGGATGCAATGGCAGAGTCCACTGGTTGCCTACTTAATATTCTCTTTATCTTCTTCCGTACTAACAAAAGTCTACTTTTTAAAAAAAATATTTATTTTATTGAGGTGAAATTCTTATAACATAAAATTACCATTTTAAAATGAACAATTCATTGTCATTTAGTATATTTACAATGTCATGCAATCACCCCCTCTATCTAGTTCCAAATCTTTTTCAAACATTTCCAAAAGGAAACTCTGTACCCATTAGTCAGTTAGTCCTCATTTCCCTTCTCCCCAGCTCCTGACAACTATCAATCTGCATTCTGTATTTATATACTTACCATTTCTTGATATTTAATATAAGGGGATTCAGAAAATATGTGACTTTTTTTCTGGCTTCTCTTAGTTAGCATAAATATTTTTGAGGTTCATCCACATGTTAGCATTTATCAGTAATATATCACTTTTTACGTCATAAACCTAATTTTAGTTGGGATAGCAATGTGCCCAGATTAAAAGAAAACTACATGCTCCTACCTTCTTTGCTTGAGGGGTGGCTATGTGGCACTGGTCTGGCCAGAGAAGCCTAGGAATTCCTGCAGCGGGCTTCCAGGCAATTTCCTTACAGGGAACTTTTGGCCGCTTGTCTTCTCCCTTCTTCTTTCCTGAAACAGCCATTATGGTGAAAGTTCTAGGTGTAAAGAACATAAGACAAGGATAATAGAACAGAAAACTGCAAGGAACCAGCATTTCTGTGGAAACCATATGGCTGCCATACCAGATCTGTAATCTCGACATCTTTCCTGTGACAGAGAAATAAGTATCTAATGTCCTTAAAAATATTGATATAATAATACATGTTTTACTATGCATTATATTTACAGTTAAAATTAAAGACAGCTTCTGGCCAATGAATTTATCATAATTATTAATTAAGTCTAGGTAAGAGAATGTTCTTTTTCTATTTTTTAGATTATATTCATATATTTCTTTGGATTTTTAAAT